>NC_042623.1:232623068-232939100 GCF_901001135.1 Rhinatrema bivittatum
CAAATGACAAGGGTAAATAACTACTAGAGAAGAGCTCTCCTCAGGTGGCAATAGCTGAGCACTATCACACATTCCAGTGACAATACTGTCAGGTGGTGGAGGGCTCATCGTCTTTGCCCTCAGTATTCCTCCGAAGTCTGCGGCCTCCCTTGGTAACTCGCTGCCAGCGAGGCGTTTCCCCTCTGCTCCCTGAGGATTTCTTAAAAGAAGTGGAAGGTATATCCACCGCCAGACCCGCTGCTTTTAGTATATCTGCCACCTCTGCCACTGTATGGACACGATGTGAAATACCTCCCAGCTGGAACCACAAACCAAACGGGAAAAGCCATCTGTAGCGGGTCGTTGCCGGCATCAGCGCCACCGTCACAGGCTTAAAGTCCAGTCTCTTCCTAAGTGTTGATGCTGCTAAATCTGCGTAGATTGCCACCATATTGCCTTCCCAGTTCCACTCTCTTTGTTTCCTAGCAGCTGTAGTGATTTGCTCCTTGTATGCATAGGAGTGAAAACAAATGATTATGTCCCGTGGCTTATTACCCACTTTAGGCCCCAAGGACCTATGTGCTCTCTCTATATTGGGGCTGGGCCGCACATCTTCACTTTGGGTCTCTGTTACTCCCAAGATTAGCATGCAGATTTTATTTATTACCTGGGGGCAATCAGCGTATTCGGCTGTCTCTGGTATGCCTTTAAAGTGCAAATTGCAGCGCTGATACCTATTTTCAAGGTCTTCTATTTTTTCAGCCAAATCAATGTTGCTGGATTGAAGCTCATTTGCGCTTTGCTGTAGATTTCATCACCGCTCCTCGTGGGCGTCCAGGCGCGTGTCCGCTTTACCCACTCTGCGACCCAGTTCTTGGAATTCCTCTCTGAGCTCCTGCATCACTTGGGTGACTTCCTGCTTATAATTGTGTATGTCCTGCCGCAGCTCCCCAAACCAGGAACACATTTCCACTCGGGAGGGTGGTTCAGCTTCCAGGAGCTGCGTATCACCTCCAGCTTCCCCCAGCCCCTCAGCTCCGTCCTCCGCACCATTTTGTTGCTGTCCTGGTCTGTTTCCTCTCCGCTCCTGATATAGGAGTATTTTTTAAAGTCCACCTCTTTTTTTTTTTTGCTGCCATGTACCCCACTGTGTCCTCTCCCGACTCGTATGCGTAGTTTTCGGTTCTGCTTATTTTTTCGCTGATTTTTCCCCCGAAATAGCCCCGCGGCATAGAGAGCTCCGCTTCAGGCGTCCAGCATGGGAAGTGACGTCACTTCCTCTCCACCAAGCTTTCCACTTTTGCCTTGCTCAGCAGCCTCCCTAGGCCTTCTGCTTTTGCCTTGCTCAGTGGCCTCCATAGGCCTTTCGGGTTGCCTGTCTGGTCTAGTTTTTGTCTTGTTTATCCTGTTCTGCTCCAGTGTCCCAGCCTACTCCAGTGCTCCAAGTTCCAGCCTGTTCCAGTATCCCAGCCTATTCAAGGGTTCCAGGTCCTAGCCTGCTTCAGTGTGCCATGCCTCATAAGAACATATGAACATAAGACATGCCATACTGGGTCAGACCAAGGGTCCATCAAGCCCAGCATCCTGTTTCCAACAGTGGCCAATCCAAGTCATTAGTACCTGGCAAGTACCCAAACATTATATAGATCCCAAGCTACTATTCCTAATTGATTAATAGCAATTTACGGACTTCTCCTCTAGGAACTTATCCAAACCTTTTTTAAACCCAGCTACACTAAGTGCACCAACCACATCCCCTGGCAATGAATTCCAGAGTTTAATTGTGCATTGAGTAAAAAATAATTTTCTCCAATTAGTTTTAAATGTGCTACATGCTAACTTCATGGAGTGCCCCCTAGTCCTTCTATTATCTGAAAGAGTAAATAACTGATTCACATTTACCCGTTCTAGACCTCTCATGATTTTAAAGACCTCTATCATATCCCTCCTCAGCCGTCTCTTCTCCAAGCTACAAAGTCCTAACCTCTTTAGTCTTTCCTCATAGGAAAGCTGTTCCATCCCCTTTACCATTTTGGTTGCCCTTCTCTGTACCTTCTCCATCGCAACTATATCTTTCTTGAGATGCAGCAACCAGAACTATACACAGTATTCAAGGTACGGTCTCACCAAGGAGTGATACAGAGGATTATTACATTTTCCGTTTTATTCATCATTCCCTTCCTAATAATTCCTAAAATTCTGTTTGCTTTTTTGACTGCCGCAGCACACTGATTTCAATGTATTATCCACTATGATGCCTAGATCTTTTTCCTGGGTAGTAGCTTCTAATATGGAACCTACCATCGTGTAACTACAGCATAGGTTATTTTTTTCCCTATATGCATCACCTTGCACTTATCCACATTAAATTTCATCTGCCATTTGGATACCCAATTTTCCAGTCTCACAAGATCCTCCTGCAGTTTATCACAATCTGCTTGTGATTTAACTACTCTGAATAATTTTGTATCATCTCCAAATTTATTTCCTCATTCATCGTATTCCTTTCCATATCATTTATAAATATATTGAAAAGCACAGGAAAATTGTCCATTTAATTGTTTCCTGTCTTTTAACCAGTTTGTAATCCACGAAAGGACATCACCACCTATCCCATGACTTTTTACTTTTCTTAGAAGCCTCTCATGAGGAACTTTGTCAAACACCTTCTGAAAATCCAAATACACTACATCCACCTGTTCACCATTATCTACATGTTTATTAACCCCTTCAAAACACTAAAGCATGGAGCCCTTTTTAAATATTGGGGTTATATTAGCCATCCTCCAATCTTCAGGTACAATGGATGATTTTAATTATAGGTTACAAATTTTAACTAATAGATCTGAAATTTCATTTTTTAGTTCCTTCAGATCCCTGGAGTATATTCCATCCAGTCCAGGAAATTTACTACTCTTCAGTTTGTCAATCAGGCCTACCATATCATCTAGGTTCACCGTGATTTGATTCAGTTCATCTGAATCAGTACCCATGAAAACCTTCTCTGGAATGAGTATCTCCCCAACATCCTCTTCATTCCCTTGCAGGCTTTCTACTTCGGATATATTTTTAAAAGTTTTTACTGTGAGTTTTTGCCTCTACAGCCATCTTCTTTTCAAATTCTCTCTTAGCCTGTCTTATCAATGTCTTACATTTAACTTGCCAATGCTTATACTTTATCCTATTTTCTTCTGTTGGATCCTTCTTCCAATTTTTGAATGAAGATATTTTGGCTAAAATAGCCTCTTTCACCTCACCTTTTAACCATGACGGTAATAGTTTTGCCTTCCTTCTGCCTTTCTTAATGTGTGGAATACATCTGGACTGTGCTTCTAGGATGGTATTTTTTAACAATGTCCACACCTCTTCCACACCTTTTACCTTTGTAGCTACTCCTTTCTGTTTTTTCTGTTTTTTCTATTTTTCTCATTTTATCAAAGTTTCCCTTTTGAAATTTTAGCGCTAGAGCCATGGATTTATCTACTGTCCCCCTTCCAGCCATTAATTCAACTTTGATCATATAATGATTACTATTGCCAAGCGGCCCCCACCACATTAACTCTCTCACCAAATCTTGCACTCCACTGAGAATTAGATCTAAAATTGCTCCCTCTCTCGTCAGTTCCTGAACCAATTTCTCCATAAAACTTTTATTTATTCCATCCAGGAACTTTATCTCTCTAGCATGTCCTGATGTTACATTTACCCAGTCAATATTGGGGTAATTGAAATCTCCCATTATTACTACACTACCAATTTGGTTAGCTTCCCTGATTTCTCTTAGCATTTCACTGTCTGTCTCACCATCTTGGCCCGGTGAATGGTAGTAAACTCCTATCACTGTACTCTTCCCCAAAACACAAGGGATTTCTGCCCATAAAGATTCGACTCTATACCATCCCAGTCATAAAGCGCCACCCCGTCTCCCAGATGCTCCTCTCTGTCATTGCGATATAATTTGTACCCCGGTATAGAACTCTCCCATTGGTTATCCTCTTTCCACCATGCCTCTGAGATGCCAATTAAGTCTATGTCATCATTCACTGCTATACATTCTAATTCTCCCATCTTACTTCTTAGATTTCTGGTATTAGCATACAAACATTTCAAAGTTTGCTTTTTGTTTGTATTTTCATTCTGCTTTTTAATGAATAGGGATAAATTGGAATCTTTTGGCTCAGGTGAGCTTTTAGATACAGGCACTTGGACTACTTTTCTTATTATTGGAACCTCACTCTAGGGATGCCCTAATTCTAATGCATCATTAGTATCCTTTGAAGATACTTCCCTCCGAACCATGCGCTGCTGAGAGACTGTTGGCTTTCCCTTTTGTTCTAGTTTAAAAGCTGTTCTATCTCCATTTTAGAGGCACATGCCAGCAGCCTAGTTCCACCCTGGTTAAGGTGGAGCCCATCCCTCCAGAAAAGACTCCCCCTTCCCCAAAAGGTTTCCCCAGTTCCTTACAAAACTGAAACCCTCTTCCTTGCACCATCGTCTCATCCACGCATTGAGATTCCAGAGCTCTGCCTGCCTCTGGGGACCTGCGCGTGAAACAAGGAGTATTTCAGAGAATGCTACCCTGAAGGTTCTGGATTTCAGCTTTCTACCTAAGAGCCTAAATTTGGCTTCCAGAACCTCCCCCCCACATTTTCCTATGTCATTCATGCCCACATGTGCCACGAGTGCCGGCTCCTCCCCAGCACTGTCTAAAATCCTATCTAGGTGATGCATGAGGTCTGCCACCTTCACACCAGGTAGGTATGTTACCAGGCGATCCTCATGCCCACCAGCCACTGAGCTGTCTACATTCTTAATAATCGAATCACCAATTATGAAGGCCACCCTAACCCTTCCCTCCTGGGCAGTAGCCCTGGGAGAAACATCCTCAGTGCGAGAGTGTTACGATTCTTCCCATAGCTGGAGCTACGGGAGGCCTCTCACCTTTCTCTGGAGGCCGCTCCGAAGCCGGGACCTCGCCTGATCTGGTTGCCCTTGTTTTGCTCCATGGCCTGGGAGGCCTTCGACGTCCTAGGGGCCTGCCTGAGGCCTGCTTCAGTCTTCTCCTGGACTTCCTGGTTTGGGCCCCGCCTCTCCCTAGGGGTCGGCCCGCAGCTCTTCTCTCCAGTTATAGGGCTAGCCAGGTGTGGCCCATCTGAACTCCTCCCAGGGAGTTGCTTGTTTCCTGTCCTATAAAAGGACTTCCTCTTCTCTCAGTCCTTGCTTCGGCAAGGGGCTAGTCTACCTAGGCTATGTCTCCCTTGGACTTCCTGTGTGTTCCAGTGTTCCTGATGTGTCTGGTCCAGTTGCCAGAATGTGGGACCCGTGCCTCCGAGAGTCTTCTCCTGTGTTCTGAGTCTGCAGATTCCTCGTTGCCTTGCCTAGTTCCGACTGGAGGATCTGAGGGGTTTCTACTACCCTGTACTAAGTGACTTTGCAAGCTTCTCCTGCTCTTCTCGTGGTCCACGACCAGCCTCCTGGCTGTGTAGGCTGCATAGGAGACAGTGTGGTCCGCGACCAGCCCATTGGGTCCTCTCGTTTACAGTGGGCTGTGTAGGGTGCCTGAGGGTCCAGCTCATCCTTTTTGTTCCTGTCTTCGTCCTGAACTCCACTTGTGCCTTGCTCCAAGACCTTGCTTTGACCACTTCAGTCCTGTGCCTTCCTGACCTCTGTCCAGCCTGCCGCCTCTGCTGCTCCCTGCAGCAGGTCCGAAAGGGCTGGGAATGGTCGGAGGACCGTTCAGAGACCACCATAGTGTTGTGGTCTCCCGGGGCATGTAGGTCGGTGGAGTGGCCAAGACTTGGACCGTCTTCACCACCGCAAGGGAACACCTCACTTCTCTTCCACCTCGAAAGCCCTGGTATGCCAAGCCTTGAGTGCTTGCTCGAGACTGATGCTAGCCATAACAGAGAGGATAATGCACCACCTGGAGAGCAGGTCCTTGCTACAGGATCCTTTTCTGCTGCACCAGGTTAATGCTCTCCGATCATGAGAACTCTTCCTCCAAGGCAGCACCACAGCTGCCAGTCTGAAGTTGGGCCTTGGCCTTACTATTCTGATTGATTTATATTTCTTGATTGTATTGTTTTGAGGAATAGTGATTTTCTGCTTTTCCATTGTTGCACTGCATACAGAGTCTGGCTTGTGGTTTCCAGTTCAGTTTTTGTCTGCATATGTGCATGTGAGAGTGAGAGAGAGTGAGATAGAGGGAGTGTGTGTGAGCGTGTGAGAGAGACAGAGGAAGCGTGTGTGTGTGTGTGAGAGAGAGAGAGATGGAGGAAGGAAGTGTGTGTGTGAGAGAGGTACAGAGAAAGTGTGTGTGTGTGTGTGTGTCACACACACATCTTCTCTCTGTCTCTCACCAAGCATTTATTTGCATGTATGAGAGAGAGGGAGCATATTGTGTGTGTGTGTGTATACGCGTGCCCCCTAGTCTGCAACAATCTTAGGATAACAGACATGGAGAGCGGGAGATTTTTAAAATCCTTATTAGTTTTAATTATTGGGTGTTATCTGATATGTCTACTGTTTTGAAATATTTTATCGATATTTAGGAAATTTTAAAATTATATATTGGGGGTGGGGTTTGTGCCAAATAAGTATCCGCCCCAGGTGCCAAATACTCTAGGTATGCCTTTGAGAAGAGAACCTACATCGGCTGTGCTCCAGCCTCTCAGCCTGGACTTGACCCTGAACCAAGGCCCAGGCGTCATGACCCTGTGTCTGAGCCAGGCTCAGCATCAGGCATGGGCTTGGGCTGAGGCCCAGGTATCTGGCAGTGCCCCAGCATCGGGCTTAGGCTTGGGCAGAGGCCCAGGTGTTGGGACCCAGCCTGCAGGCTAGGCCTTGGTGTAGAGCCTAGGCCGAGGCCAAGGACAAGGCCCTGGTATTTGGCATTGGCCCCAGCATTGGGTTTAGACCTCTAATCCTGGGCCTTCGTAAGGCCTAGGTTGAGGTTGTGGCAACCTATTGCAGGCTAGGCTTGTGCAAGGCTGAGACTTTGGCCTGGGTCTAGGACTCATCAGTGGATCCTCTCCCCCCCCTCCATACCTGGGAACTTTTGATTTCCTGTCACCCTGAGATTGTCGGGGGGGGGGGGCGGTAGCAGCATGCACACAAACTTTCTCACAATAGCACCCTCACATGTTCACTCATACACATACATGCACTTTCTCACATACACACACACTTCCTCTCCCTCTGTCATATACATGCACACTCACTTCTCTTCCTTTTCCACATACATACGCACACTAACTTCTCTCCTTCTCCCACACACACACATGCACTCACTGCTCTTCCTTTTTCACACAGAAACACACACACACCTCTCCCTCTATCATAATCACACATGCCCTCTCATACACACACATGAACATTCACTTCTCTTCTTCTTCTTCCTCCACACACATACAGGCACTCTCACACACATGCACTCACTCCTCTCCTTCTTCCACACACAGTCCTCACCACAAACCTACCAATGACAGCAGCCTCCTCTTCCAGGGTGGACAGATCTCCTTCAAGCAACTTCCCTTGCAGGAGCCCAATATAGCTCCTCCTCTTTCCTACACGCCTCCTCCTTGCAGCTGCATTGGCAATGGATCTCTTCCTTTTTCAGGGGTGGGGGAAGTGCTCCTTGTTCTTCTGTATGTGTTCACTCGCAGCCCATCTTCATTCCAGCATGGAGCCCATGCTCCTCTTCCTCGTGCATATGGCTCGACAGGTCTTCCTTCCAGTGTGGGGCCCACACGCCTCCTCCTTCTGGGTTGTGCAGCCCCGATAGATCTCCCTTCAGCCCCCCGCCTGGTGACTTTTTTTCCCAGGGTCTGCTTCTGCAGCAGGACTCGGAGTTTAGAATTCCGGAGTCTCCGGGCCAAATCCGGAGAGTTCCCAGGTATGCTCCCCCCCCCCAGACTGGGTAAGTGGGCCCAGGGAATATCCTGGCCCCAGCATTTTTCCTAGTGGGAGGTACGGGTAGTGGGGCACGAGACGCCCGGGTTCTTTTTTTTTCCGTTTTTGTTTTTTTATGTTGATTTAAATTTTTTTTAAACTAAAATAAACATTAAACAAAACAAATTCATAGGAACCCCTGCCAAAATTGAAACAAAAAATAATACAAATATTTTACCTATGTACTCCCCTAATTTTTAGCACAGACTATTTGGTTCAGCTCCACACTGTTTCATTTGTTATTTTAATGAATTTTGCAGCCTTTTATTTCCAACAAACTGTGTGTGCTTTTTGTATGGAGGGGGGAGAAGCAAGTGGTGGGTTTAAAAAATGATGGCAGAAAAAGATCAAACACCCTATCTGTTCTGCTGTGTCATACCAATTATGTAGCTTTACAATCCCTACCACTCCCTCAGAGATCCCCTGTGCTTATCCCATGCTTTCTTGACATCAGATACTGTCCTAGTCTCCACCACCTCCACTGGGAGGCTGCTCCATGCATCTACTACTCTCTCTGTAAAGAAATATTTCCTAAGATTACTCCTCAGTCTACCCCCTTTCACTCTCATCCCATGACCCCTTGTGCTAGAGTCTTCTTTCCATTGAAAGAGTCCCACCTCCTGCGCATGGAAACCTTTGAGATATTTGAATGTCTCTTATCAAATCTCCCCTATCTCGTGTCCCCTCTAGGGTATACATGTTTAGATCTTTAAATCTATCCCCATATGCTTCGGAATGAAGACCACTGACCATTTTAGTAGCCACCCTCTGGACTGACTCCATCCTGTTTATTTCATTTTGAAGGTGCGGTCTCCAGAATTGTGCACAGTATTCCAAGTGAGGTCTCACCAGGGGCAGTATCACTTCCTTTTTTCTGCTGACCACTAAGTTACACCTGCCTCTGTTATGGCCCAAACACAGAGTTGTTCTACTGTGCGTGGCATCCCAGTGCAGACTTACATGTTTTTTGCCAGTCCAGTCACTTAACTGGATGAACATTATAAAGCATATTTATTTAAAAGATTTTCAGACTGCCTTTCTGGCCATAACAAGGCCACCCAAGGATATATCTCAAACATAATGTTATAAAACATATATAAGATTATGGGTAATAGGCATCCTGATTGGATGAGGAAGCCAGTCTGGGCTGTGACTGGATTTTTGAGTAAGAAGATTCTTCAGCATTCACAAACACTCCCCAAAGCTATTGCTGCAGACCTCGTGCCAGTTAAAGTGGCCCTCACTTCTGAAGCTGTTTGCTTCAGATCTAAAATACTTATGATATCATTCTTTAGTCTGTAACTGTTGACTTATGGACTGCTGGCATTCTGTCCTTTCTATCCCATTTTGAGCAGTTACAGAATGTTCTTCTCTAGAGGATCTGTGATATACTTACACCAAAAGAATTTAACTCCCAGTTTGGCTGGCTCATTAGGATTTGCTTGAGTGGCTACACCCTCAATTTTGTTAGTGCTACCATCTGAGCTGAAAGAGACAATAAAGCACGTTCAAACGTAAACATCTTATTGCTTTTTTTTGTTTTATTTTACTTTATTTACAGTTTCTCAGCAATCTGAAAACAGAGCCCATTGTGGCAGAAAAAAACAGGGCAAGGGGAATCTAATTTGCCTGTTTTTCTTACCTGCTGCAATACCGCAGACCCTACTTGGTCTTCCTTTCCTCTCTGCTAAGGATATTCTGGGCTTGTCCCATGCTTTCTTAATTCCAGCACCATTCTGACCCCATTCATCCACCACCCCTGGCATTTTATCACCTTTAATTATCTTACAGGATGGTTTTGAATCACTAAAGCTTTTCCATTTTTCCCCATAGACACAGAATGGGAGAAGAGACTTAGCAAATGAAGTACATAATATCTATACAAAATATTAATTATTTGAAACACCAGCAGCAAGGGAGAACAAGCAATCAAGCAAGGTATAGGCCCTTTTGAAAAAATGACTAAGGCTCAGTTCCTAAATTTAAGAACCTAGTTGGAGCCTGATTTTCAGCAGTAGGCACCTAATTTAGGGTCCTAAACCACGGTAAATGAATAGCAGGCCTAAATTTTAGGTCCCTAAATTTATGCAAATTTGCAGGTGAAAACTTAAGCTCCTACATTCAGCTGATAATAGGCACCTAACTGATAGATAGATTCATCCAGCCACAGTAGTGCTCTACCACACCTTATATCGCATATATTGTGCAATACATGCAATATTTTGCATCTTCCCACCAAAGTTCCCTTCCCTATTACATTGACTTTCTTCGCATACGATTTGCATGCATGAATAATGCAAATGTATGCAAAGAAGGTAATGCATAGGCAATCACATGCAAATATTTTATTGTGGCCAACTGAGAAGGTGGTCAGCTGCAATAAAATAACATCTATTTCAAAAGCATTAACCCTAATGTGGGTCCTGAGGGTCCCGCCTCACATTTAAAGTGCTGGCTGAAAAATAAAAAATTGTGGCAAAACGGGGAGGTTGAGCTGGGTTAGGGCTGACCTCAACCTGGAGCTGTGACTTGAGGTGGCCCCAACTCCCACAAATAAACAAAAAGTGTAAATGCAGACTCACGGTGACACCCCCACCCAAAACCAAAGATAAAATCCCCAGTCCTAGTCCCCTCCCAAACAAAGATAAAGTCCCCGGTCCCGGCTCCCCGAAAACCAAAGATACAGCCCCAGCCTCCCCTTCCCATACCCACCCCCTACCTCCCAAGTCAATAATAAGGTCTGATACCTCCCTTCTAAGAGGAAAAAAAAAATTGGGGCCTCTGTCCCCCACCCACCATCCCCTGGCACCTTCCCACACACACCGACCCTTAAATTTAAGACAGCTCTTCTGGCGGTGGGGCCGGAGCACACCCTCGCACACGGCCCAGTCAGTGACATTTTCCAAAATGGTGCCGACTTGACCTTGCCCCAGCCATGTGTCTGGGGCAAGGTCTGGGAATCAGACCCAGACCGTGTGGCAGAGATCTGAGACCCAGACCTGCAACCAGTCACATGGTAAGGTCAGGTTGGCGCCATTTTGGAAAATACACCCTGCCCCACCGTGGAAGAGCCGTCTTAACTTTAAGGTGCGGGAGGTGGGAGGATGATGGAGGGTGGTGGGTGGAGGCCTGGACTCTATTTTTTTTTTTTACTCTTTGCAGGTGAGGGGGTGTCACAACCTTATTACTGATGGAGGATTGGGGGTGAAGGGTGTCAGGACTTTAATATTGACTTGGGGGTGGAGGGTGAGTATGGGAAGGGGGAGCTGGGACTGTATCACTTTATCTTTGGTCTTTTGGGGGGGCCTGGGTCCAGGGACTCTTATCTTTGTTTTTATTTTGGGGGGGGGGGTTGTCGCCACGCAACTGCATTTACACTTTTTTTTATTTGGGGGAGTTGGGCCGCCTCGAGCTGCAGCCCCAGGTTGAGACATGGGTCAGCCCTGATTACTGCTCAACTTCCCAATTTTGCAGCAACTTTTTATTTTTGTGCCAGCGGCCTTTTAAGGAGATGGGGGTCCTGTGAGGTTAGAGCTGCCACTGCATTAAAGGGTTGTTGGGCGCGTTCTTTTCGCCCATGTGTTTGGCCATGAGACAAAAGAGTGCGCCAGAGAGCCATGATGTTTCTTCGGGGGAGAGGCTGAACTATTGCGGCGTCAACCCCCTGTAATAGTGGGACCTCTCCTGCCATAAAACATTGTAGCTTAGTGAATCTAGGCCTTAGGGACCTAATTTAGGGGCCTATATTTAGGAGCTCGGCTATTTTTTCTTTTTTTTTTAATATCGGCCCCTTGTGTTTAACTTTATGTTGTACTCCCTTTATCAGGCTTGTGCAAAAATGAAGGCAGGGCAATGATACCTGGGTGTATAAATACAATTTAGGATGGATCACATTGTACTGGACATTACTAGTCTTCTCTAGTATCATTCTACTCCAGACCTCTATGCCATTCACCCAGAAAATTCTGAAATCCTCTGATACGGCATATTTCTAAAAGAAAATTATAGTCCTCCATGTTTCACATAATTTTGGGATTGTGTCACTAAGTAGGGAAGCTTTTGGTGAAATACCAAGCAACTGAAAGTCAGGTTTTCACATAGAAGTGTTCTTGCTGCCATAACTAGTATAGTCCCAAGAAACAGTATGGGAGCAGTGGTTAAACTGTTGGCACTGGAATAAAAACCATGTGCACGTCTTACCCAGGGGCTTTGCCCTCATCCTCACAGTGACAGGGTGCGGGATGCTGCTACTTTGGAACTTGTGGTGGGTACAATGTGCACGTGGTCACTGGCTCCTGCTTTCCCCGGGGATAGAATTTTGCTGGAAAAGTGTGCATGAAGATTTGAAACCACTGCTTATGCCCAGATTTTTCTTCCCCCAACCCCCCTGAGAATTCCTCTGTTCAAGGAGGAATGGCAGTTTTTAGATGGCTGTATTACATGAGTGAAAAGCTTTTTTACCCGCGTGATTTGCTTTGAAAGCTGACCTCTTCCTGCATAGCACTACCACAGTTATTACCTTATGAATAAAGCATCTCTATCCCAGCGCTCTGATCTGCTGCTTTTAGCCATTACAGACTACGGTTAGTAAAGAAAGGACAACATGAGAGACACTGAAATGCACTGATATGCAATATGAAATTTGAATTCACTGGAGAAATCATCTATTTAGACTCGTTTCTTCCTGCTCACATCATCATCTACCAATTATTTGCTGTAAAGGACTAATACTGGTTGTATCCACACTTACACAGGTGACAAACACTATGGTGCATATCTGTAACACATCTGCTTATTGGACAACTTTGTTATTCTGACAAAAGAGTAAAAGCACTGAGGGATGTTGAAAGAATACTCTTTGTCCAGAACTGTGTTTCCGGATATTTGAGCCCTTTTCTTCACGATGAAGAGTTTCAGATTTTTTTCTATTAAGCTGCACTGTAGCTGGTTTGGGTCTGTTCTGTAAATGCACTATATATTAAGCTAACCTTAATACCCCTCTGGATAAAAATAAAGAGAACACAAGGAAATGCACAACAGTTCTGCTTTAAAATGTATTTGCAGAAATAACATCTAAAAATAAAATTGGAAGTGCACCTTTGTATTTTGAAGATGATAGGACAGCCTAAGCTTTGCTTACTCTCTTGCTCTTTCTGGTTTGTTTTTTTTATTGGTGAACAAATATCATTTTACACTTTCTCCCTCCAAACATTTCCCTTTCACACCAATATATTTCATACGGAAATGACAATCTCTCTCTCTTCTGCCACTCAAATTCTCCCCTTAAAAGACATGTGTATCAAGCAGCATTAAAAGCTAAGAATTTATAAAGCAGGACGGTCACAAAGGAAGCTTGGATGCTTTCCTCAAGCATTCTAGAACTGCAGCATTTCTACCTCTCTTTAAATGTTAGGCATAGTGTACATTGTTTTATGATTTGAAACCCACTTGTAAAATGGAATCAAGTGCTTACAGAGTCTGTTGATTTAGCATTTTAATCTTTCCATTCTCTATCAGTGAGTACTGAGCTCGAATACAGCTTCCTTCCTCAAACATTGTAGGCTTTTTGACAATTTCATACCATGTCCCAAGATACTGAAAAAGAATGAGATACATTTATTCCAAGTAGTGTCATCTTTATAATTAACCTGGTGTTACCTTGCTTAGTTATTATGCATCATATTTTATGTAGCCCTGGTCTAAATTTGAAGTCCACAGGTTTACCTTTAATTTTACCTACTTCTACTACTTAATGACTACCATTGGTTATATTGGGTGAATGGTTCTGCACTACAGGAGAACCTTTATCTGTCCTATTCTTTCTGAGCAAGTGCCTGGAGAGAAATGACCTCTAGAAGGCAGTATGGCCTTGTATATATATAAATCTTAGTTTCTGAGTATGGTGAGAAGGCGCTTGGATTTCAAGGGAACAGGATCTGAAATTGGCTCTCATGCTGGTTCTTCCAGCTCACATAAATATTAAATTTGAAAAAAATATTATGCTGCATGTTTCAAACTATTTCCAGACAACCAAGGTCTCAAAATTTTTTTTTAGAGAAGGTGGTAGTTTCATATAATGTTAAAGGTACCATTCCGGTTATCTACTAATGTTGTACTCATCAACTAACCACCACCACCCATTTTTTTTTATATATAGGTGAAAACTCCAAAAATATATAATCAAAAAATTGAAACCGTGAAACATCAATTCAGATGAATTCTCAAATTACACGAAGTAGAAAAATTGTTACTTAGTTGCACATCAAAACTGTGTCCTGAAGTTACATCAAATGCTTCTGAAGTAATTCGGTAGCGATTCCTTTACCCCAACATGGCCAGGTTTCGGATTAGATCCTTCATCAGGAGTCCAAGCTCACCAAATGGGACTGTTGTTTGGTGAGCTTGGACTCCTGATGTTGGTTGTCTGGAAATAGTTTGAAACATACAGCATAATATTTTTTTCAAATTTAATATTTATGTGAGTTTATTTTGGGTATTTTGTTGACTTTACTCACATTTTGGCAATTTTTTGGTTTTTATGGTTCTTCCAGCTCAGCAGGGCCTATCCTTTACCCTTGATGGTGGTGTGCCAAAGAACTGTGCCTGGCCTTTTATCAAGAACCCCAGGAGGATTCATGGATGCAGCTACCTACAAGAGCAATTTCCTACCAGGAGCATCCTTTTGATGATGCACTCAGGGATTTAGTGAGTACTACCTGGTGTATCAATGGGATCCAAGCTTGAAATGATGTTTTCCTTGTGTGGTCCTGAAGCTAAGTGGGCTCTGATGGTTTTTGCTGCTATTAAGTTTTACTGTAGAATCTCTGAGGTCCATATTTAGGCACTGGCTGGCTTGGAAAGTTAGCCGGGATATTCAATGGCATGAGTCCGCCGCTGAATATACCTGGCTCTCTTAACACTACATGAATAAGTTTATCTGACTAATTTTAGATTGCTCCTTAGCTATCCTACAATTATCCAGCTCCATTAGTCGGATAATGCTGAAAATCAGTGTTATCTAGCTAACGTAGGGCCTGATTTACTAAGGTTTTTCTCCCTAACACTGGCTGTATGCTTCCAACAATGGCTTTATGTTTCCAACATCAATTTATTTACTCTTTTGTGGAACCAGCAGAAAAAACAACAATGGAATGAGTCACAGGATCCAACTGGAGAAATCTTAACATACACACAGCCAGGTAAAAATGTTCCAGCTATGCCAGGGGCAATCAGACTGGTGGGATTTAAAAATCCTGGCGTTTGTCTAGCTAAGTGCTGATGTTAGCCAGACAAACACACTGAGTATGGACCTCTGTAGGTATGTTAAGATTTCTCCAGTTAGATCCTGTGACTCATTCCATTGTTTTTATTGCTGGTATCGCAATAGAGTAAATACGTTTGATAAATTGAAAGCATAAAGCCAATGTGTTGGACCCTAGGGCGTAGGTTCAATGAGGAAGTGGCCAGAGGAAGACAGTCTGCGAGGTTGGTAAAAGCTCCACTTTGGGGAAAAACCGTCACAAAGAGAAAAAGCATTCTGTTTTCTTTTCCCTGTCCTGCACAGTGGCACACTGTGTTATCCTCCGAGCCTGGCCTAGTTCAACATTTTGTGAACCTACAGGGCTGGTGCCAGGACAGAAAAAGCCCAACATTAGGACACTTTTTATTTTATGTGCCCTTAAACAGGGGTTACCTGTGTTTACAGTTAGGCATATAGAAATATGTACTTCTGTTCTTAACCTGCAAATATTGATTTCAGTTTTTAGTAGTATCCATGATTATACATGAATGATTTATTTTAGCAAACCTTAGTTAAATTAAAGTTCTCTTGGATGGGTGGGTTAGGACATTTGCACTTTCTAATAGGGAATAGATTCCACTTCCCCTCTACCATGCTGAAGAAAAGAAGTTGAAGTGACAGCAGCACCAAGACTTTGTTCATTTTACCTAGGAGAAAAATAGAAAACAGAATCTGCAAAACAGAGACAATGTTAACTTTAAACCATTTGTTCATAATAAGTTAAACCGATATCCATTTCAGTTTTAGCAGTGCAAGCATGGGCTCTTGCACCCATTACTCAGCATAATAAATCAAGTTATCTATGTTTCATATCTTTTCATTGAGCATTTTAAATACATTTCATAAAGATATCTCAATTTAATCAAATCTAAAATCCAACATTTGCCCTCCAAAAAAGGCCAGGCCACATAAGAGGGTGTGGGTGTGCAACCAGTGCATTTGCACCGGTCAATGCCAAGGTAACAAGAAATCTCTCTGCCTTTCCTTCAGCAGCAGGTGGCTCCTTATCTCCCGCCTCCTGCAGCTGATTGGTTTCACTTTACTCAGGAGAACCAATCAAATGGGAGAGGGGCAGATAGCAGCCCATGTGCTGATTCTGCTGGCACAGAAGGAGAGGGGAGACTGGAAGGAGAACAGCAGGGGGAGGGGGAAGGGAAGCAAAAGACAAGGCAGAGGGAAGAATAACCAAAAGAAGAAATTAGGGGGGGGGGGCATAGGAGAGAAAAGGAGAGGAAGTGCAGCACAGAGAAAGAGAGGGGGAATGAGGAGAGAGGAGGGAACTTAGCAGAGAGAGGAAAGAGGATGAAGGCCTGGAATCGCAGGATCTCTACAGCAGAATTGGAGCCAGCTTCTAAAATGGAGATGAGTGTGTTTCTGTATCAGCAATTAGGGGATGTGTTAGTTTTGACTGTTGTTCAGCCTCCCCTCCACCAGAGGTCCTCAGCAAGCCCTGCTCCCAGCTGCACAATTTACCACTTTCCTGATCACCTGATGCCTCAGCCCCAGCCCTACTTAACCCACCCTGTTCAGTCCTTCAGTGCCTCTTCATTGAGTCTTTTTAGCTCTCTGACCTGGCCAGCCTTACTTTGTTACTCTGTCTTGTCTGGTTATTCTGCCTTGCCTTGCGGCCCACCCTGGCCTCCTGTCTTTCCTTGCAACCTACCCAGGACTTCTGCCTTGCCTTTTGACCTCTTTTGGCCTCTTACCTTGCTCTGTGGCCTTTCTTGGCCTCTTGCCTTACTTTGAACCCTTCCAGGCCTTTTGCTTATTCTCTGTCGCCTCCCAGGTCTACCTGCCATGTTCAGTACCCTCTTGGGCCTTCTTGCCTTACCTTAAGGTATCCGGGCCTGCTCCTAGTTAGCCTTGTGTCTGGTTGGGCTTTCCTATTTATTGTTGTCTGTTCTAGTCTTTGTCTAAATCCTACCCTTGTCAAGTCCTGTACTTGTCCAGTCCTTGTTTTGTCTTGCATTGCCCAGTCCAATTCATTGTCTGTTTCTCAGGCCTTCCCTTGTTTTTTTGCCTCAGGCCTTGCTCTTGTCCTCCAGTCCCCAACCTGTGCTTTGCATCCAGGCTGCAGCTTGTGCTCTCTATCCAGTCCCCAGCCTGTGTTCTCTATCCAGCCCCCAGTCTGTGCTTTAACCCAACTTCCAGTCAGTGCCTGGATCCAGCTCTCAGTCAATACCTGGTTCCAGCTCCCAGCCTATGCCTATCTTCAGCTTTCAGCCTGTGTCTGACCCCAGCTCTCAGCCTGTACAAAGCTCCCACTACATACCAGACTATGATGTTCTCAAGAAGGCAAGTTCTACCAGTCCCCATAACCCAAGGGCTCATTCTGCAGGGGAGGGGGGCTGGTTAAACAGAAGACTAGCTTCAGTCTGGCCTTCCGGTCCTGTCCCGCATCTGCGGGAGTGCTCCCTGACTCCAGCTCACTGCCTCATGACAGGATGGGCTGAGGGAGAAGAGGAGATGGTAAACTGGAGAAGGGGTGGGCAGAAAGGGATATGATAGAGGTCTACAAAATCATGAAAGGACTTGAACGGGTAAATATGAAATGGTTATTTACTCTTTCAGATAATACAATGACTAGGGGGCACACCATGAAGCTAGCAAATAGCACATTTAAAACAAATCGGAGAAAATTATTTTTCACTCAATGCACAATCATGCTCTGAAATTCATTGCCAGGGGATGTGGTTAAGGCAACCAGTGTAGCTGGGTTTAAAAAAAGTTTGGATAAATTCCTGGAGAAGTCCATAAACTGCTATTAATCAATAAGGAATAGCCACTGCTTGTTGCTGGCATTAGTAGCATGGGATCTGTTTAATGTTTGGGTAGCAAAGGGAACAATGGACCAGAGGAGCGGTGGGCAAAAGGTTGGAGTAAGGGACTGTAGGAAATGGGGGCGTGGGGGGGGGGGGGGGAGAGCTGATGGAACAGAGGCTGGACTGAGCTGATAAAGGACTAGGCCTCCACTCTATGTCATCATTGCAAAGTGGCCCACTATGGAAAATGATTGGAGAAAACTACTCTGCTGGCTTTGTGTTTCATTGTGTTCAGAATCAAAGGGAGAGAAAGCTGGTGCAATCATTTCAGAGCAAGGAGCAGAGATGTATTTGATCCAGTGCTGCCAATAGGCACTAATTCAATGATGGTGCCATGCTGAGTCCCCCCCCCCCCCGGCAGGCAAACCTCCAAGTTCTCGCTGCCTCAGCTCCAGTTCCAAGGACTTGATCTTCACAGGAGCAGGGAAATAGCTGCCTAGTGATTAGAGCACAGCTGGGAAGCCAGGGTTCAAATCCTGGTGATGCTCCTTGGGCAAATCATTTCACCCTCAATTGACTCAGGTACAAACTTAGCAGCTCATTTGCTAGGCCATTTATCATGTGAAAAATGCAGTTTTTTGTGTGGTAAATGGCCCTAACCTTGCTTTATTTCAGCCCCAGCTGAAACTTAAAACAGCCATATTCAAATGTAGCCCGTTAGGTTTTACAGTTATTTTGGATAAGTTTACCTGGATAATTTTTTTTCAAGGATATTCAGTGGGATGAATATCTTGGATAATGTCAACTGGGTAAGTTATTTGTTGGGTTTTTTTGATAATTAGAAGCTATTTCTTCTTTTGTCAGGAATTGTATGTAACTCAATAGCAAACCATTTGACTGTGAAGATCCCAGGTTAAAATCCAGAGTTCTCTTCTTTACATTGCACCATTTTTTTAACTACTCATCCCCCTTTATGCCTTGAATATCTCTCCTGTTTCCCACTTAGATTATAAGCTCTGTGGGGCTAGGAACTCCCTTACCTGTATAAGCTGTGGGCCAGATTTTCTAACCTATGCGCATGTTATAAAATTCGGGGTCGGCGCCTGCAAGGGGGTGCACCGAGCCATCGGGAACTTTCCTTTCCCCCCCCCCCCCCGCTCCCTTCCCCCTCCTTTCCCCATCTAACCCGCCCCCCAGCCCTACCTAAATCCCCCCCTACCTTTATTATTTAAGTTGCACCTGCCTCTGGGCAGGTGTAGGTTGTGCGCGCTGGCCAAGTGCCGGTGCGCGATTCCCCGGCCTAGCAGGCCTTCAAAGGCATCTTGCCATGCCCCTGCCCCACCCCTTTTTTCAAGCCCGGGGACATACGCACGTCCCGGGGCTTGCGCGCGTCACCAAGCCTATGCAAAATAGGCTTGGCACGCACAGGAGCGGGTTTTCGGGTTACGCGCGTAATAATAATATACACGCATAACCCTTTGAAAATCCGCCCCTTTGTGTAATCATTGCATCTTTCATAAAGCATTATAGATGAAGAAATGCTAAAACTCCATGTGCATGGGGTCTGTTGACTGAATGGATAGAAAGCAGATTCTTATAGGTGATAGGTAAGTATATTCCTCTAGGAAAATAGTCTAAATATATGAGGATTCTGCTATCTCACCCTATGAGCCTCTTCATTACATCCATCTGTTGCCAGCTCCAGACTCTGCATTTTCCACTTGCTGTGCTGCAAGGGAACAGCCTTCCTGAGTGCGAGTCATGCTATATTCAAATCCTTCCTTAAAATCCACCTTTTTGAGGTTGCTTTTAAATCTTAAATCCTGTCTTTCCCTGATATTAGCCTTGCTGATTTTAACCATCTTGACTGTAATAGCACATCTGGGAAAATTCCCAGATGTGCTAAAACAAACCTCAGTATTGCCTATATTGAAGAATAACTCTCACCCATTTTCAGAATTCTCAAATTTGAGACCTATAGCCTCCTTATCATCCTTAGCAAAAACTCTGGAATCCGTTGTTTTATTCCAGCTAAAAGATTACTTGAATGAACACAGTATTTTAAACCCAAATCAACACGGATTTCGTAAGGGCTATTCCACGGAAACTCTTCTCCTTTCATCCTTTGATACGTTTTTAAGAGGTTTTGACTCCTACACAGACTATTTGGTAATCTTTTTGGATATCTCAGCAGCATTTGACACTTTGGACCATAAAATTTTACTATCCATTTAACATTATATAGGACTTCGTTCCACAGTATTGAATTGGTTTAAAAGTTTTCTTGAACACCGTCATTGTCAAATTAATATAGGTTCTCATTTTTCTTACCATTATTCCCAATCTACAGGTGTACCTCAAGGTACTTCTTATCACCAATATTATTCAATATCTACCTGCTTCCTTTGTATCATATTCTTTCATCATTAAATGTACAGTATAAAATCTACGCTGATGATATTCAACTCTTTGTACCATATAAATCTTCTTGGGCAGAAACATTGGCTATGGTGCAGTTATACATAAGTACCATTGAAAAATGGATGGCTCATAACCGTTTAAAACTTAAAAAAAAGAAAACAGAAATTTTGCTACTGAGCTTTATATCGAATTCTAATAATGCTCCTCCTACAAATATTAAGCTGGGTAAAGATACCATCCAAATCACCAAAATCGCCCAGAACCTGGGAGTCTGGATCGATTCAAACTTATCACTTTCACAACACATTTCTAAGGTTGTGAAAAATTCATTTTTTAAATTACATGTGGTAAAAAGATTAAGACCTTTATTATTTTTTAATGACTTTAGATCAGTCTTGCAAGCTTTAATTCTTTCCGGCATAGACTATTGCAATGGTTTATATTTAGGCTTACCCGAATCCTCCATTAAGCCACTTCAAGTTATTCAAAATTCTGCCGCTAGATTACTTACAGCTACACCGATGAGGCAACATATCTCTCCAGTTTTACAGAAGTTACACTGGCTGCCGGTAAAATACTGAATAAAATATGATTCTTAATCTTATTCACTCATTACTAAACAATATTATTCTATTTGGCTTTGTTCTGAACTTAGAATTTATAAACCTTCTAGGGATCTTAGATCAATAGGAAAAAATCTTCTGGAAGTCCCCTCAGTAAAAAAGGCCGTCTTAAACGTCACCAGGCAAAGAGCGTTTTCAGTTGCGGGACCTATAATGTGGAATGCCTTGCCTGATCCCTTCAGACAAATTTACAATAAAAAAGAATTTAAAAAAGCCCTAAAAACTCATTTTTTCAAAGAAGCTTTCGGTAATCTAGATACTGCTTAGATTTCTAGGTATGTTAGTCGCTCATCTGTTGCTATAATCAAATAGGTTTCTGTAAACTGTTTTGCTTTAACTTCTATTTATAAATTAATTGTTAAAGTTATTTTTATTCTTATTTTTATTTTTGTTGGATATTGATCATGATGTTTTAATGTAATTTTATTCTTTTGTTTTTTTAGTTTCATTTGTGTTTTTTCATTTAATTTATGTTACTTTTTAATTTTCATTTTTTTAAAATATTGTAAACCTCTTCGGTCATTTCTTGCATTTGGTGAAACGGTATATAAATGTATTAAATAAAAATAAATAAATAATAAATTCATTTCCTGAAGCTTATTTGTCTTACCCATGTTGCTTAACTAGACTGTAAGCTCCATGGAGCAGAGAACAACTCTTATGTACATGTGTAGAGCATTACAAATGTTTAATAGCATTGTATAACTGATTTGTAACTGTAGACTAGCCAGATCCTCTTAAACATAAATGTTAGACTAAAGCATTTCATTGTTAGGAATACAAAGTTTGTAGTTCATCAGTATGTTGCAATATATTTTCCTGTCTGGACTCCCACTGGAGTCCAGAGTTAAATTTATGGCATTGACTGTGGTCTATAATACTTTACATCAAATGAGCTCTTTATATTTATCAGAGTTGGTGATTAAATACTGTCCCACAAGAACAGTAAGGTCCTGGCAGCAAGCACTGCTTTCACCCCCAGCAATCTCAAGTCATTTACTTTCCCTGTCCTAAAGTTATGGCACAAATATGCATGGAGATGGGCTATTTGGCACTGGAGAAGAAAACAAAAGCTGGGCTTTTTTAACTTGCCCACAACCTTATGTTTTCTTGTTCCAGTTTTAAGTTATGGTGCCCTTAGGAACTGATTAGTAATCTTTTTACTGTATTTCTAGTTTTCTGGATGCAGGTCTTTTATGTGTTTATCTGTTCAGATTTATTTATTGCATTACGTTATAACACGTTGGATGTTAATTGAATGTTATTGAATATGTTATACATATAATCATTTTTTAATACACTATATTATAATTTTTAAATATGTTATATTTATGTATTGTAATTTTTTCCTTATATTATTTCTGCAATCCATTTTCTGCTGACTTTGGTAAAGCAGAATATTAAATTGAATTAATAAATAAATATCACAGTGTCAGGAATATCCCAAGAAACCGTATTAAATTCTATTTTTCTCTCTCAAATGTGTTTCAAACCCAAGTAAAGAATTACAAGAACAGAGGAAAGACCAGGTCACCCTAAAAAGAAAAGACTAACTGCTACAGAAATTATTTAAGAACTTGTGGCTGAATAGAAAGGAAATTAAAATGACATACTTCCCTTAGATGGAAGGGTCTCCAACCTTGTTAGTAAGGTGCTTGAGCAGTGTGTCTGTTCCCTATCTTGTTTAACAAGTGAAATGGGATTGTTACCTCCTGTTAATGTAAACCACACCCCATGAAGCCTGTTTCTGAAGGGTGGCTTAGTGTCTCAGGTTTTGTTTTCTCTCCCTTTCGGAAGCTCAGTCGACAAGCAAAGAAATAACAAATGTTCTATATGGCAAAGATTGCCAAAATGGGCTTGTGCAGTGGGAAGATTTTCTTGCGGTGCCAGCTCATTTAAATCATATGGAAATGGCTTTCTGGGAGTAAATGTTTTTTGTTTTTTTAAGTCTGCATAAAAGCACTCACTTGTTCACAAAAAAAAAAAAAAAAGGCTGTAACTATACCCCCGAGGTGTAGGTAGGTTTAATGGAAAATTGTGGATCTGCGTGATTTTCCACTTGTAATTTTTGCATTATTTTTTCAGTTCATTGGTGATCTAGTGTAAATTTTGTGAATGGCTTCACAAACAAAATTAAATGTGTAAAAACAGGAAATTTCATGCAAAAAATATGTGAATCTGAGTACACACACAATTTTACATTTTTATGCACACAATCACATTTGTGAAGCCAGTCACAGCTTAACATGTTGGCCCCTAAGTGGTCCAGCTACTTTAATGCAAAACAAACCTACCTAAATCTTTGTTTAGGTATTTGATTCTTTACTGATTCCAGATGACAATGTAGAGACTTCAATCTGGCACCTCCAGGATGGATGCGTAGAAAGTATTTAGTCTCTGTATTATTCATTTGTCAAAAAGGATTGAGACAAAAATAAGCAATTTGTTTCAGGAACTGATTTATATTTTAAAAAATTGAAGAAGATATATTAAACTTTGACTGAAGTTCTGCTCTAAATGTATCAATGAAAATATCCACAAATTTTCTGTGGCAAAACCAGGGAAAAACTTTTTCTACTACAGCACATCTTTGATGTATGTGACCCATAGTATGCCTTGCACAGGTGTTTGATTATTCCCATGGTTTGGTTTAAAGTATAGATTTTGCCTGTAATTTGAATTTTTTTGCAGCTTGGCAGAGAAATCATAATCCTAATGTCTGATTTAAACTGTGTTGTTTATTCACTCCCAATCTATATTTGATTTCCTTCAGAAACATGAACGAAAACCACAATTGAAAAGCACAGAATTAAAAAATGTTCTGACCTCCTGTCTTAGGGCTCTCTCACATCTACCAGTCTCCTTTTAAAGAATCTGTAGTTTACAGTCCATAGAATTATGAGGAAAGATCTATTTAGAACATGTACAATAGTAGCCTTTAGTTTTGAATTTTGATTTTTTACTCCCTTTCCAAATAATGCTCAGTGCAGCTTACAGCGTTATTAGAATTCAGGTACAGTAAGCTTGCAATCCAAGTAGGTACCCAAGGCAACGGGAGATACCGTGACAGTGGGGAAGTGGGATATGGACCCTGCTTTCCACTTGTTTATCTAGACATATATGAACATTTCCAGTGTAAACACTCAAAAGTACAGCTAAAATAGACAATACACAGAAAAATGAGCAAGCAGATACAACGTGTTTGTAAAAAAACAAAACAAATGCAAAAACATTTCCCTAGGGGTACTAGTAAATTATTTTGATTGCTCTTTTAGATATTTTATCAATTGGGAAAACTGCAAAGTGGTAAATGTTTTGAATGTTCTTCAAGTCATTGTTCTTGTTTGGTTTCCATTTAAAGTTTCAGAAGATTTGTCAAGGTATTAAAATTCATTCAGACATTTCAACAGTTTTTTAGTATAACCTGAACTATATTGCTAATTACGTTATATTATAGGATAGTAACTTTGAAAGGAGGGCACAGGCGCACATTGATGCATGTGTGTCGGCGCACACCCAGGGATGCAGCTATTTTATAACATACACGCACATACATATATATGTTCTAAAACAGCATAGTGCGTGTGTTGTGCTGGTGGACCCTTGGACCAAGGGGGAGTTGAGGCTACCTGTGGGGAGGAGCCCCACAGGTCTCCACCATCGGTAGACGAGGCCAAAGACAGGTAGAGACCCCTCTGGAGCTTCACCACTATCAGCCCACGTTCCCCTTAGGTTGAGCCCTCGGGTGCCAGGGCCAGCTGGACTTACATGGGGTCTCTGTGGTTCAGGAGAAAGAGAAGTACTGGAGAGTAGGTGCAACACTAAATCAGGCAGCAGAGAACGAAGGCAGACTCCAGGCGAGGATCGAGGCAGGCGGTGAAACTCGTGGTCAGATTCCAGGCAGGGGTCGAGGTAGGTGGCATAACTCGTGGTCAGTGTCAGGTAAGGTCAAAGCCGAGGGGATCCAAGAGAATGAGGAATGAGACGAGGAACTCAGGAACTCAGTAGCAACCTGCAGATCACAAGAAGCAAGGAGACCTGTTGCCAAGGCATCGAAAGAAGGTAGGGACAAACCTTATATAATCCCTGGAGGATGATGTCATCAAAGGGACCCGCGGGGCTTTTCCCACTGTGGGCCCTTTAAATCCAGCACGGCGTCGCACACGCACGCCTAGTGGGTCGGAGGTGAAGCTGAGCGGCGTTGCAGCCACAGGAGAGCAGGGAAGACATCAGCTGGCAGCTCAGAGCTGCATGGAATATCACAACAGAGAGGCTTGCGTCAGCAGTGGTTCCCTGCCACTGCCAGGGAGCCTGGGCCAGCTTCTGTCGTGGCGGGGCAGTAAAGGGTGAGTGAGGCCGGTCGCAGGGCTCCGCAGCCGGCAGGTGTAACAGCATGTACATGTGTGTCCTAATTTGCAACTGGGCTCTCATGAGCCGTGTACATCCTGGTCTGAGCCGCATAAGTGGGGGAATTTTATAACGGGCAGGTGTCCATAAAATTACCAGTTTCACCATTTCATCCATCAATTTGCCCAGTGTAGAGCTAGGTTCTCCAAACCCCTCTGGTTTAATAGTCTGCACTCCCCCCCAGTTACCCCAGACCCTTTAAACCCCTCAGAAGTGGCTGTTTTTTTAAAGTTACACCTCCTCTATAACAGAAGTAAAGTTACGCAGCACCGGACCTGGGCATGCACCTGGCATGTAAGCATTTACATGAACATCTCTTGGTTCTGCACGGAAACACCCGTGCCCCGCCCAGACTATGCCCCTTTTTGAATCCGAGTGAGATGTATGTGGAGCAGGAGATGCACACACATTTGGGTGGCTTTGAAAATTCAGTGGGTGCACATAAGCCCAACCTGTGCACGCATTTCCTAATTGATGCATGTGCCAGGTTCTTAAAATTCATCTTTATGTTTGCAGATGGAGAGAAACATCCTCCCTCACCTCAACTATATTACCATGAATAAATAATAAAGCATCCTGAACACACAGGGGCCTATTTACTAAGTTGCACGTTACCGCACCATTTTACCTCAAGTAAATTACCATAGGATTCATTAAACAGTGATAACCAAATACTATTGTTTAGTGAATCCTGTGGTAATTTACCTTGCATTGCCACAGGCAGAAACTTTGTGTTCCTCACTGCAGCAATACGCAATAACAGCCTCCCATTCTGGACCCACTAATTTTTAAAGGGGCCACAAGGCCGATGAAAATCCCCCCCAACCCTGTCTCTCACAATCCCTGGGGATCTAATGGGCCCCTGCTTCTCCTTGCCCAAAAGTCAAAACAGTTAGGTCCCCCTTAAACTCTGACCCCTCGATCCTCACCTCCATAGGAACAAATCTACCTCCTGTAAGGGAACTTCTAAGTGTTAAGAATATACTGCAATAGCACCCTGATGGAATTTTACTTCTCTGTGATATCTGCTCACTCCGAAAAGAGTGAGCAGATATCACAGAAGGGCTAAGTTCGAGCAAATGAATGGGTCCTCCTTCTGAGGTATACACCAAATGGAAAACCTTTTCCATTTAAAGTTGTGGGAACATTTGCTAGAAGGTCTCCATAGTACAAGGATGCTTTCCTTTAATTCTTTTTGGAAAAAACATAGCGTGAACTACCCTATTTTCAAATCCAAGCTGTGAATGCTAGAAACTGAGGATTGGAAAAAGTGTCTGTGGTATTGTGTTAAGAGATTTCGGAATACATTTAGATGTATTAACTAAGCAATGGGTGTAGAAACCCTGGAAACCAAATGATGCAGCCAATAGGATGCTATTCATATCATTTCTCCTTTTGTCCTTTCTCAACTTGAAGATTGTTTAGGATATGAGTGGCATTGGTGAAAAGCTTACATCAGACCTTGATTCCATGGAATATAAAAAGATTCTGATGCAAGGGAGTCAGGTGTTAATCTTTTTGAGCAGTACTTAAGAACATAAAAATTGCCATATTGTGTCAGACCAAGGGTCCATCAGCCCAGTATCCTGTTTCCAACACTGGCCAATCCAAGTCACAAGTACCTGGCAATTACCCAAACATTAAATAAATTTCAAGCTACTATGGCTTATTAATAATAGCAGTTTATGGATTTTTCCTCTAGGAACTTGTACAAACCCTTTTTAAACCCAGTTACACTAACTGCTGTAACCACATCCTCTGGCAATGAATTCCAGAGCTTAACAATGCTCTGAGTGAAAAAGAATTTTCTTCGATTTGTTCAAATGAGCTACTTGCTAACTTCAAGGAATGCCCCCCTAGTCCTTCTATTATCTGAGACAGTAAATAACCAATTTACATTAACTTGTTCAAGCCCTTCATGATTTTTTAGACCTCTATCATATCCTCCCTCAGTTGTCTCTTGTCCAAACTGAACAGCCTTACACTTAGCCTTACCTCATAGGGCAGCTGTTCCATGCCACTTATCATTTTAGTTGTCCTTCCACTTCAAAGAATGAAGACATTAATGCACATAAGTCACTCCTTATCCACACGTATATCAGCATCAGCCACGACATTCTTGGAGATGTCAGGCAATATGACAGCCATGGTACATGTCATGTCCTATGCATACCTACATACAGGAAAAGCTGAGTGGCACTTGAAAATTCACAACATGCACAACCAATGTCTCACAGGATACCATTTTCCAAGCTTCTCAGTCATTCATTGTGATGACGATCCCAACCTACAACTTTTCTTTATGGCCAGCCTTATCATCCCCTACAGGCTCACCAAATATTAACTATGATGCCTCTATTCAAGGTTGAGGGAGTTGGCACAGTTCTTTCTACAGTGCTGTGTATGTTAAATAGCGCCATAGAAGTGATAACTGTAGGGGCAGTTGTATCTCAACACTATTTACTCTTGGGGGACTTGGAACATGCAGGAGCAAAAACTACACATAAACCTTCTAGAACTGAGAGACATATTCAAAGCTCTGTTCATTTTCAAGCCATAGATAAAAATATCTGTACTTCAAATCCAGATAGACTACCAGGCAGAGATGTACTACATCAACAAACAAGAAGGAACAGGGCCCTTAATGCTAAGCGAAGGAACATGCAATATATAGAATTGGGAAATCTCAACATATTTCTCAATGCCATTCACTTCTGGGCAAAGACAGTGGACTAGACTCACTGAGTTGACATCCTGAACCTCACAAATGGTCATTCCATCCCAGAGTATCTTTAATGTCTGGGAAATCAGAGCTGGAAACATCTCCATGAAAGAAACGCAACATCGTTCTATAAGGCTCCAGGGGACAAGAATCGGCTTCATCATCTGTACCATCTGGGTCCCTATCGGCGTGACCTGCAGCAGGTCTAGATGTACTCTGAAGCTTTCCCGCAGCACCAGACGCGCGGGAAACTGTAGCCTATGATCCTGACCTGTTAAGATTGGCCAGAGCCAACTACTGCGCTTGAAGAAGGGAGTGTAGCCCCTGAAAAATTCCACCTAAGAAAAGGCAGAGAGGTCCATGCCAAAACAAGGGGTTGTTGGTTCTGCGCCCACTGCACTACCTTACCCCACTGAAGAACCAGTTAGGAGAGCCCCAATACTGGTGAAACCTCTGGCAGCTCTTCCTTATTTTTTTATTATATTCCTGCATCATGCTGGGAAGGACCGGGCTTAGCAAAATCAGATGGAGACAATTCTCACTGAGCCTCCAAACATTGCTGACACAAGTTAGAGGGAACTCCAGGCTGAGATGCCAGAATATGGCAAGCAGCACAAAAAGTTAAGGAACTTAGGCTTCTTTGCAATCGGCGCCATAGAGTTTTCAGTATGCTCTAACAGGCGTCTGAGAACTGTCCACCCAGGTGTGCTCGCAATAGGTGCTTGAAAAATTAGGCACTCAAAAAAATTAGGTGCCTAATACATCATAAGAACATAAGAAATTGCCATGCAGGGTCAGACCAAGGGTCCATCAAGCCCAGCATTCTGTTTCCAACAGAGGCCAAACCAGGCCACAAGAACCTGGCAATTACCCAAACACTAAGAAGATCCCATGCTACTGATGCAATTAATAGCAGTGGCTATTCCCTAAGTAAACTTGATTAATAGCCGATAATGGACTTCTCTTCCAAGAACTTATCCAAACCTTTTTTGAACCCAGCTACACTAACTGCACTAACCACATCCTCTGGCAACAAATTCCAGAGCTTTATTGTGCGTTGAGTGAAAAAGAATTTTCTCCGATTAGTCTTAAATGTGCTACTTGCTAACTTCATGGAATGCCCCCTAGTCCTTCTATTATTTGAAAGTGTAAATAACCAATTCACATCTACTTGTTCAAGATATCTCAATATCTTAAAGACCTCTATCATATCCCCCCTCAGCCATCTCTTCTCCAAGCTGAACAGCCCTAACCTCTTCAGCCTTTCCTCATAGGGGAGCTGTTCCATCCCCTTTATCATTTTGGTTGCCCTTCTCTGTACCTTCTCCATCGCAACTATATCTTTTTTGAGATGCAGCAACCAGAATTGTACACAGTATTCAAGGTGCGGTCTCACCATGGAGCAATACAGAGGCATTATGACATTTTCCATTCTATTAACCATTCCCTTCCTAATAATTCTTAACATTCTATTTGCTTTTTTGACTGCTGTAGCAGACTGAGCCGACGATTTTAAAGTATTATCCACTATGATGCCTAGATCTTTTTCCTGGGTGGTAGCTCCTAATATGGAACCTAACCATGTAACTACAGCAAGGGTTATTTTTCCCTATATGCAACACATTGCACTTGTCCACATTAAATTTCATCTGCCATTTGGATGCCCAATCTTCCAGTCTTGCAAGGTCCTCCTGTAATGTATCACAATCCGCTTGTGATTTAACTACTCTGAATAATTTTGTATCATCCACAAATTTGATAACCTCACTTGTCGTATTCCTTTCCAGATTATTTATATATATATTGAAAAGCACCAGTCCAAGTACAGATCCCTGAGGCACTCCACTGTTTACCCTTTTCCACTGAGAAAATTGACCATTTAATCCTACTCTCTGTTTCCTGTCTTTTAACCAGTTTGTAATCCACGAAAGGACATCACCTCCTAACCCATGACTTTTTAGTTTTCTTAGAAGCCTCTCATGAGGGACTTTGTCAAACGCCTTCTGAAAATCCAAATACACTACATCTACCGGTTTACCTTTATCCACATGTTTATTAACCCCTTCAAAAAAATGAAGCAGATTTGTTAGGCAAGACTTCCCTTGGGTAAATCCATGTTGACTGTGTTCCATTAAACCATGTCTTTCTATATTGTGATGTAGCGCAGCCCAGCCGCAGGCAGGAGCTGACAAGCTACTATAAGAGCAACAAGAATACCAGAGCCAGACAGCAGAGGGCGCAGGGGAAGAGAAGGACTACGAATCCCAGCTTCCCTGAAACACCACCAGACAAGGGAGGAAAGCCTGAAGGTGAACAGGTGGCAGGCATAGAGCTTAATGAGGCAGACACCGATGAGTCCATGGAGGTGGAGGAAGAGGGCGTGCCCCCTTGGTGGGACTGGCCACAAAAACCCAGCTCTTCGGAGTCAGAGGGGGAGGAGATGGAGGTAGGTTCGGGGATAGAGGAGTCCTCCTGTTCAGGCATGGATACAGAGTAATCCAGGTGGAGGGGAGAAGTATAAGCTTTACCCTAAAGGGGCCTGTGGAGTTGGGGTTGGTAATAGTGCTGAACAGAGGAGGTAAATGAGTGCTCTGCACTAGCACTGCTTGTAAGGGAATCAGAGGGCTGGAGGGGGAGGGGACAAACTCCATGTAATGCAGCCAGTTGTTACTTATTAAACTGCTTTGAAGGAACTATCCCTCTCTCTGTGTTGTCTCTGGGGCTTGGGGGGGGCTGTTTACCCCCAACCCTGCCCGAATAGAACCCCGAAGCCCAGCAAAACTGGGGCCAGCAGAGGCACAGACTCAGGGAGTTTCGTGAACCCATCGAACTCCAGGGACCGGGGCAACTGCTGGCGGCTCAGAACTGGAGACGAAAGAGCGGCGTTCGAGGCTTCACGGACGGTGAGCCATCACAATATGCACTACGATTTTGATCTTGAGAATAGTTTCCACTATTTTTCCCGGCACTGAAGTCAGGCTCACTGGTCTATAGTTACCTGGATCACCCCTTTTTTTTTTTTGTATTTAAAGCTTTTAGTGGCAAAAAGTTGATGCATAAAACAATATACATGCAGGATAAACAGTGCCAAACATTTTTGTATGCTATTCCCACTGCCTTCCCTCCCTCTCCCCCCATCAAACATGCAAATTTGATGCGAAATTGAAACAAAAGAGATAATAATAGCAAGATCAAATACTACTGTAGTCCTCCACTAGGTGAGTGAAAGCGAAAGGAGATGAAAAGATGAAAGTGTCATGTCAAGACTACAAGGGGATGAGTTCCATCGCATGTTTAGAAGGCGTGTAGCCACCGGAATGAAAGGCTAACAAGGCTAAGAAGGGCAATCTTGTGGCATAAATGTTGCAATGGGCGTGAATGTCAAGGGTTCTGACAGCATCCTTGGGAGGAGGTGTAAGATTGATACCAGGAATTAAAAGGAGTCCAAACGGCTTGAAAGGCTGGCAATCTGTGGTGGCGAGTAGTAGTGATACGTTCAAGCACTTGCATCCGATACAGGCATTAGATAAGTACTTACAGGGTTAGAAGACGAGCGCTCCTCCAGTGGCAAACCAGGGCTATTCGGGCCACTATGTATATTAGTTGACAAAGGCGCTGAGAATGTGTAGATAAGTCTTCTATAGGCTTCCCCAGGAGGGCATTAGCAGGAGATGCGTGAACTGGTTGTCCCACAATTTGAGTAAGCCAGTCCACCATCTGTGACCAGTAGGGAATGACAATGGGGCAAGTCCACCATATGTGTAAGTAAGTACCCTCCTCACTACATTGTCACCAACAAGTATTCGATACATGAGGGAACATTTGGTGGACTCGAGTAGGTACATAGTGCCAGCGGTAAAGGAGCTTTAAGCACTGTTCTTGTAAATGAGCTGACAAGGAGCATTTTCGCACTATTAAAAATAAGTCGATCCAGTCATCATTGTCCCATGATAAACTTAACTCCTTTTCTCAGGAGATCGAACAGGCAAGCTTTGTATATTGTGGGCCTTGAAGAAGTTTATATATTTTGGAGATTGTTCCCGGGACTGTCCGGCAGTGTGTACAGTATACTTCAAACAGTGAATTTGTGGACGCCACCTTGGCAGTAGCAAATAAAGATTTAAGAAAGTGACCTACTTGGGCGTATTCCAGGAATGTAAGAGTGTAGTTTTCAGACTGTCCCACCAACTTCGAATAAGATATAATAGACCCCTGTTTTAACAAAGAGCCTATGGTCGTGAGGCCCTGTGTCTTCCATGAGTGGAAAGCCCACCTGGGAATGCCCGCTGGAAATTGAAGATTATGAAACAAACAGATGAATGATGGCAGAGCGTGTCCCCTACTAAGTGTGTTTTCCATTGAGTCCAGACCCGGTAGGTAGTAAGAAGTGCGGGAGGAAGGGTACGAGCTGGTCTCCAGCTGTTGCAAGGTTGCCAGAAGAGGGCGGTTATGGGCATAGCACCAAGAAGGTACTGTTCAATGATTTGCCAGGGAGGAGGTTGCAAACTGCAATTGTGGATCTGTAGAATCGCCTTCAGTTGGGCTGCAGTATAGTACCATTCCAGATTTGGAACACTCAACCCATGAGCCTTGGAATGATAAAGAACCACTCGCATTACCCTGGGCTGTCTTTTCCTCCAGGTGAAGGTGAATAGTTCCTCTGGATGGTCCTCAAAATGCTGGCTGAGAGGGAGATAGGTAGTGTTATAAATAAGTATAACAATCTGGGGAGAATATTCATTTTAATAATGGCTATACGACCTAGCCAGGAATGAGAAACCCCGTACCATTGCTGCAAGTCTTCGTCGATGGATTTAAATAATGGGATATAATTCAGATGATATAGCCTGTCCACATCAGCAGTGAGATAAATTCCCAGGTACTTTAAAGGTTTAGTCGTCCAGTGAAACGGAAGTGTGGTTTGTATGGAACGAGCTTCATGATCAGGAATATTAACATTAAGAATCTCGGACTTCTCTAGATTCACTCGAAAACTGGAGACCGAGATGAATTGCTGGATAGCATCTAATGTTGCAGGAAGGGAGGTTTGTGGGTTTGATAAGGTGAAGAGCACATAGTCAGCAAAGATGGTCATTTTGTATTGGTTCGGTCCCAGGTTTATGCCTTGGATATTTTCGTTGCCTCGGACAGTAGGAGTGAAAGGTTCAAGAAAGAGGGCAAAGAGTAAAGGGGAAAGAGGGCAGCCTTGGCGTGTGCCTCGGGCAATTGGGAAGCTGGAACCATAACCTCCATTGACCTTCACCTGGGCTGATGGTTGATGATAGAGTTGGCGCAGCCAGTTCAAAAAAGGTTCCCCAAATTCCATTTTAGCAAGTGTGTGGAACAAGAATGGCCAGTGCACCATATCACTACGGATAAAACATAAGCATTGTCAAGTTAAGTGTAAAACATTGATAAGACAGGCGAAGAGAGAATTTGAATTGAAGTTGGCCATAGAGGCAAAAACTCATAATAAAAACTTTTTTAAATATATCCGAAGCAAGAAATCTGTAAGGGAGTCAGTTGGACCATTAGATGACAGAGGGGTTAAAGGGGCTCTTAGGGAAGATAAGGCCATTGCAGAAAGACTAAATGAATTCTTTGCTTACGTGTTTACTAATGAGGATGTTGGGGAGATATCAGTTCCGGAGATGGTTTTCAGGGGTGAAGAGTCAGACGAACTGAATGAAATCACTGTGAACCTGGAAGATGTAGTAGGCCAGATTGACAAACTAAAGAGAAGCAAATCACCTGGACCGGATGGTATGCATCCTAGGGTACTGAAGGAACTGAAAAATGAAATTTCTGATCTATCTATCTATTTATTTATTTAAAAGATTTTCTATACCGTCATTAAGTTATTTACCATCATAACGGTTTACAATAAGGGACATATAGAGGAGATTAGCTCATTCTGTACAAAGGGGGTGCCAATAGTATCCAGTAACAAATAATCATTAAAGGCTATTTGGTTTATGTCATGGAATTTCCACTGATGCATGATGTATGTGAGAAAAAGACACAAAAAAATAGTAAAAATGAACTGAGATGTAAAAAGAGAAAATCAGCGATGTGAAGACCCGCCCCCCCCCCGACGTCATGACGACCAACCAGCGGCGACCCGATTAACGGTGCGATTACACCAGGCGTCGCGCGACGAAGGGGTTTTCCCCTTTGTGCTCCCCTTCATGCTCCCCTTTGTGCTCTTTCTAATATAATTGTATTTATGTTTATGTTAATAATTTAACTTTTATTAATGTTATTTAGCTTTTTGCTTTGTTTAAAATTATTTCATTATTGACGTTTAAATGTATTTAGACTAAGGAATTTTACTTCCTGCTTATTCTGTTTCATTGTAAACCGGTTTGATATGCATTTTATGCAGGAAAATCGGTATAAAAAACCTAAAAATAAATAAATAAATAAATGTATGTCTCCTAGGAGATAACATGTGGTTCATTTATGGTATTACGTGTTATTAACTACGATTATCTGTGTGATATTAGTTAAAATTTGTAACCTATCTTTAAAATCATCCATTGCACCTGAAGACTGGAGGGTGGCCAATGTAACCCCAATATTTAAAAAAGGCTCCAGGGGCGATCTGGGTAACTAAAGACCAGTGAGCCTGACTTCAGTGCCGGGAAAAATAGTGGAAACTATTCTCAAGATCAAAATCGTAGAGCATATAGAAAGACATGGTTTAATGGAACACAGTCAACATGGATTTACCCAAGGGAAGTCTTGCCTAACAAATCTGCTTCATTTTTTCGAAGGGGTTAATAAACATGTGGATAAAGGTGAACTGGTAGATGTAGTGTATTTGGATTTTCAGAAGGCGTTTGACAAAGTCCCTCATGAGAGGCTTCTAAGAAAACTAAAAAGTCATGGGATAGGAGACAATGTCCTTTCGTGGATTACAAACTGGTTAAAAGACAGGAAACAGAGAGTAGGATTAAATGGTCAATTTTCTCAGTGGAAAAGGGTAAACAGTGGAATGCCTCAGGGATCTGTACTTGGACCGGTGCTTTTCAATATATATATAAATAATCTGGAAAGGAATATGACGAGTGAGGTTATCAAATTTGTGGATGATACAAAATTATTCAGAGTAGTTACATCACAAGCGGATTGTTATACATTACAGGAGGACCTTGCAAGACTGGAAGATTGGGCATCCAAATGGCAGATGAAATTTAAGGTGGACAAGTGCAAGGTGTTGCATATAGGGAACAATAACCCTAGCTGTAGTTACATGATGTTAGGTTCCATATTAGGAGCTACCACCCAAGAAAAAGATCTAGGCATCATAATGGATAATACTTTAAAATCGTCGGCTCAGTGTGCTGCAGCAGTCAAAAAAGCAAACAGAATATTAAGGAATTATTAGGAAGGGAATGGTTAATAAAACGGAAAATGTCATAATGCCTCTATATCGCTCCATTGTGAGACCGCACCTGGAATACTGTATACAATTCTGGTCGCCACATCTCAAAAAAGATATAGATGTGATGGAGAAGGTACAAAGAAGGGCAACCAAAATGATAAAGGGGATGGAACAGCTCCCGTATGAGGAAAGGCTGAAGAGGTTAGGGCTGTTCAGCTTAGAGAAGAGACGACTGAGGGCTGACATGATAGAAGTCTTTAAGATCATGAGAGGTCTTGAACGAGTGGATGTGAATCGGTTATTTACACTTTCGAATAATAGAAGGACTAGGGGGCATTCCATGAAGTTAGCAAGTAGCACATTTAAGACTAATCGGAGAAAATTCTTTTTCACTCAACGCACAATAAAGCTCTGGAATTTGTTGCCAGAGGATGTGGTTAGTGTAGTTAGTGTAGCTGGGTTCAAAAAAGGTTTGGATAAGTTCTTGGAGGAGAAGTCCATTAACGGGTATTAATGAAATTTACTTAGGGAATAGCCACTGCTATTAATTGCATCAGTGGCATGGGATCTTCTTAGTGTTTGGGTAATTGCCAGGTTCTTGTGGCATGGTTTGGCCTCTGTTGGAAACAAGATGCTGGGCTTGATAGACCCTTGGTCTGACCCAGCATGGCTAATTCTTATGTTGTTATGTTCTTATGAAGATGTAAAGGCCTTCGGGCCATGTTGTGCTTGGTTTATTATCTATCTTCTGGAATACAATAAAAATTGCAAATTAAAAAAAAGGCTCATTTTGTGGCATTACTCGGGTTATCTTCAGCTCCAGAATTAGCAAAGTTATTCATCTGTCACGTCTTCCGTCTGCATGGCATGCCTAAGCACATCCTCTCTGTCCGAGGGGTTCAATTTACAGTGAAATTCTGGAGATCCCTCTGCAAAAAGTTTGATATATCCCTGGATCTCACATCAGCTTACCATCCGCAAGCCAACGGACAGACAGAGAGGATGAACCGTACACTAAAACAGTTTCTCTGGGCTTACGACAATTCCAGACAAAGCGACTGGTCTGACTTGCTCCCCTGGGCCGAATTTGCACTGAATTCTCATCAGTCAGCTTCAATAAGATTGTCGCCTTTTCAACTTGTCTATGGACGTCAACCTCTAACTCCATTGCCTTTGTCAGTATCATCTCCTGCAGCCCAGGCTTCGGCGCAAGAACTGCATCAGCTTTGGGAACACACTAAAAGACTTCTCCAGAAAGCTGGGCAACAGGCTAAGAGGTTCTATGATGCCCATCACAGAGCAGCTCCGCAGTTACAACCCGGAGATATGGTATGGCTCAGTACCCGCTTCATCCGCCTAAAACTGCCTTCTGCTCGATTTGCGCCCAGGTACGTAGGCCTTTTGCGATACACTGTCGCCAGGGTCCAGTCACGTATAGCCTGCAGTTACCATCCTCTCTTAGAATCCACAATACCTTCCACATCTCCCTTCTAAAACCGCTCATCTTATCGGAATTCTCGAGGAAGACACCTGAACCTCAACCTCTCACTGCAGAAGAGGTCATTACCTATCAGGTGGAAGATATACTTGATGTAAGGAAACATGGAAGACGCTGGGAGTACCTCATATCCTGGGAAGGATTTGGATCTGAGGAGAATACTTGGGAATCTGCAAGCAACATCATCGATAAGGAGTTGATCAGACAATTTCATATGTCACATCCTAGGAAACCAAAACCCCAGGGAGGGGCCCTAAAAAGGGGGGTACTGTTATGCCTGTCGGTCGCAGATGGCTGCAACCTCTCATGCTCATTAGGGATGTGAATCATTTTTTGACCCCCGCTGGACCCCCAGGGACTTTTGGCCAGCTTGGGTGGGCCTCCTGACCCCCACTATGTCATACGACCCGGCAAAAGTAGCGCCGGCGCCATTTTGAATATTGGCAATACAGCGCGAGTGCAGGAGGTTGCTCCCGGACCTCCGCTGGACTTTTGGCAAGTCTTGTGGGGGTCAGGAGGCCCCCCCAAGCTGGCCAAAAGTCCCTGGGGGTCCAGCGGGGGTCCGGGAGCGATCTCCTGCATTCGTGACGTCGGGTGTCAGGAACCAAAATGGCACCGGCGCTACCTTTGCCCTGTCATATGGTAAGGGCAAAGGGCCACTGGCGCCATTTCTATTAACGCAGCCGTGGCCCGAGAGCGGGAGATCGTGGGAGATCGCGCCGGGACCCCCCCACTGGACCCCAGGTAATTTAAAACATTTTGGGGGGGTTCGGGAGGGTGGGGGATTTGTTTTAAAGGGTCGGGGTGGGTTTTAGGGTTGTTTTGGTGTGCCGGTTTTCCCACCCTCCCCCGATTTACGATTTTTAACGATTTTTTAAAAAAACCAAACATGACGATCAGATTTCCCTCCCCCCCCAGCCAAAATCGATCGTTAAGACGATCGATCACACGATTCACATCCCTAATGCTCACCTCCTTTTTCCCTGCACCATCAATCCTAGGAAGAATGGCAGCCTCCACCAACCAACGCTGACCTCCCTGGCATCCCCAGGATAGCATGGGCGCTACCGACTGCCATTTTGTCTCCAGAATCACCTAAGGTGCACGCACGCGCACAAGGGCCTCCTTTGTACATGTCATGGCAGGAACCTCAGGGGCGTTCCCTTCGGATGATGTCAACTCACTGCTATAGTTAAGCTGACCGGCCCTCTGCTACTACGAGTTAGAAAGGACTTCCTTCGTTGCTGAATCTGCTCCATTCTTGGACTTCCAGTTCCAGATTCCTCTCTTGGCATGTGGATGCTCTGGGTACCTGCTCCTCGGGGGCCCTTCCACGTTCCTGGCTATCCACTCATCGGAGAGCCTTCCTGCCTTGGATATCTGCCTGACCTACTTCTCGGGACACTCTCCTGGATTTACCACTTGTAAGTACTTTACTACAGACTTCAAGTATACTAGCTTTACTGAAGCTTCTCGGTGGTGTACCCCGTTCCTCGGGCCACTACCGTTTCCTCTTCAGTAGAAGTTGTTCCAGTATACCCTGTGCTGCAGGGTATGGTTGCATCAGCTACAAGATCCACTTCCGGGTTCTGCACCTCATTCTTCTCATAGAAACATAGAAATTAGGGATGTGAATCAGGCTTCGGACGATTGAAAATATTGGATGATATTTTCAAAATCGTCAGAAATCGGGGGCTCCCCCTAAACGATAGGAAAACCCCACGATATTGATCATGGGGGTTCTCTTATCGTTTTGGGGGAGGGCGGGAAAAACGGTACACAAAAATAACCCCTAAACCCACCCCGACCCTTTAAAACTAATCCCTTAGCTTCCCCCACCCTCCCGACCCCCCCAAAAACTTTTTACAGGTACCTGGTGGTCCAGTGGGGGTCCCTGGAGCGATCTCCTGCTCCCGGGCCGTCGGCTGTCACTAATCAAAATGGCGCTGATGGCCCTTTGCCCTTACCATGTGACAGGGTATCCGTGCCATTGGCCGGACCCTGTCACATGGTAGGAGCACTGTATGGCCGGTGCCATCTTGTGCTCCTACCATGTGACAGGGGCTGACCAATGGCACTGGTTGCCCCTGTGACATAGTAAGGGCAAAGGCTATCGGCGCCATTTTGAATACTGGCAGCCGACGGTCCGAGTGCAGGAGGTCGCTCCCGGACCCCTGCTGGACTTTTGGCAAGTCTTGTGGGGGTCAGGAGGGTCCCCCAAGACTTGCCAAAAGCCCCGGGTCCGGGAGCGATCTCCTGCACTCGGGCCATCGGCTGCCAGTAATCAAAATGGCGCCGATAGCCTTTGCCCTTACTATGTCACAGGGGCAACCGGTGCCATTGGTCAGCCCCTGTCACATGGTAGGAGCACAAGATGGCGCGGGTCATCCAGTGCTCCTACCATGTGACAGGGTCCAGCCAATGGCACGGATACCCTGTCACATGGTAAGGGCAAAGGGCCATCGGCGCCATTTTGATTAGTGGCAGTCGACGGCCCAGGAGCGGGAGATCGCTCCAGGGACCCCACTGGACCACCTGGTACCTGTAAAAAGTTTTTTGGGGGGGGGTCGAGAGGGGGGGGGGAAGCTAAGGGATTAGTTTTAAAGGGTCGGGGTGGGTTTTTTGTTTATCGGCTCGGGCTCACGCATATCCAGCTATGCTGGATATGCGTGAAGTGTCAGACTTTCTCCACTGCCGTTGAAGCAGAGAGCTATGCTGGATATGCGTGAAGCGTCAGACTTTCTCCCTTGCCGTTGAAGCAGAGAGCTATGCTTTATATGCATTGAAAAAGAAGTATCAGGCTTATTTGGTTTGGGGTAGTAACCGCCGTAACAAGTAAGCTACTCCCTGCTTTTTTGTGAATGCAAATCCTTTTTTCCACATTTCCTCATTGCCGCTGAAGCTTAGAGCAATGTTGGAGTCGCATTAACTGTGTGTATTTTATTGAATAAGGGTATTATCACCAGGTAGTAGCCGTCATTCCTGTGAGCCACCCACTCTTCATTTCACATCCTCTAGACTTTATGGATCCACAGTATTTATCCCATGCCCCTTTGAAGTCCTTTACAGTTTTGGTTTTCACCACTTCCTCCGGAAGTTCATTCCAGGGATCCACCACCCTCTCCGTGAAGAAATACTTCCTGACATTGGTTCTGAGTCTTCCTCCCTGGAGTTTTAAATCATGACCCCTGGTTCTGCTGATTTTTTTCCAACGGAACACATTTTTTTTTTTGTTATCATCATCATCATCTACATTACAGACATCCTCGGCGTACCCCGCTCTGCGGGCCACTATTGGATCTGCACTTCTGAAGTAATCTCTACTCGTCTGAAGGGATTTCCTGGCGTACCCCGCTCTGTGGGCCACTACCGGATCTTCACATCAGTTGTATCACCTTTGGTATACCCCACTGCTCAGAACTGTACTTATTTGCATCTCCCACTTTGCGGGCTCTGCTTTTCCTTCCTTCATAATAAAGTCTCTAACATACAGCTGTGTCCTATGCCGCTGAGACCGCGCCTGCGATGGTGAGGCTCACAGGGCTTCTCCCTGTAGGCAGAGACATCTCTCATCTCGGCCCAGGGTTCACATCCTTACAAAAACATAACAGTCGGATCCTGGTGAAGAACCGGTTCCTTCTGCAACAGATTCTTGTGCAGCAGAAGACAAAGGGGGATGTCCACCAGGAGTCTTCGCAGATCTGCATACCATGGTTGTGTAGGTCAATCCAGGGTCACCAGGTACACCATCCCCCTGTGGCCTTCAGTCCTCCAAATTATTCTGCCCAACATGGGCTATGGGGGAAAGGCATAAAGCAGCTTGTCTTCCGGCCAGACCTATATGAGAACATCAATACCCAGGGACCATGGATCTCTCCTGTGACTGAAGAACCGAGGAATCTTCACATTGCGAGAAGTCACCAGCAGGTCTAGGAACAGAAAGCCCCAGCGATGCACTATCAGCTGAAATGCCTTGTCCGACAACACCCATTCTCCTGGGTCCAGTCTCTCCCTGCTGAGAAAGTCTGCAATGTGAGAGGCCAAGATCACCTGGCGATGCCCTTCTGCCCATTCCATAAGTTAGTCTATTTCCTGCAACACTTGATGACTCTTGGTTCCTCCCTGCCGATTGATGTAGGCCAACGTTGTCACGTTGTCTGACATCACTCGGATTGTTTTACCCCACAGTCTGTGGCTGAACTGCAAGCATGCCAACTGGACCGCCAAGAGTTCCAGGCAATTGATGTTCCAGAGGGACTCTTTGGCATTCCAGCATCTCTGCGCCATCAACTCCTCACAGTGGGCTCCCCAGCCCTGGAGGCTCAATTCTATCATGAGAATCAATAAGTTTGGAGTGGTCAAGGAAACCCCCTTTCTCAGATGATCCTCCTGAAACCACCACTGGAAGTGAGAGCTGATTTCCATCGACAAGTGGAGCCAAACTGAATAGTCCTGAGGCTGCAGGTTCCAACAAGACAGCAGGGAGTGCTGAAGAGGCCGCATATGCGCCATCGCCCACGATACCACTTCCAGGGTCACTGCCATTAAACCAGACACCTGTAGATAGGACCACCCGGTCAGGTGTATAGTGTTCACCAGAAGACACACCTGTGACATCAACTTCTGAATTCGAATGTCTGGCAGTAAAACTTTGTCCTGTCTCATGTCGAACCAAAGTCCCAGATACTCCAATGACTGAGAAGGCTGAAATCTACTCTTGGCCAGATTCATCACCCAACCGAGCTCCTGCAACAAGGAGATTACCTTGCGGTCACTAGGTGGCTCTCTTCCAGAGACTTGGCTCAAATCATCCAGTCATCCAAATACTGGTGTTCCAGTATTATATCTTTTCTTAACTCTGCCCCTACTACCACCATAACCTTGGAAAAGGCTCTGGGAGTGGTGGCTAGACAGGGCACTGCTCAAAATTGATAATGGCATCCCAACACCACAAAATGGAGAAAACGTTGGTGCTCCAAACGGATGGGAATATGAAAGTAGGCCTCGGACAGATCCAGGGTTGTCAGAAATTCCCCCGCCTTCACAGCCAGTATCACTGAATGCAAGGTTTCCATGTGAAAATGGGTCACCTGCAAATGAAATTTGACTCCCTTGAAATCCAGGAGGGACAAAAGGAGCTCTCCTTCTTGGGCACAACAAAACAAATGGAATATTGCCTCATGCCTTCTCGAGACGGAGGCACTAGGACCTCAGCTTTTATATTGAGGAGCCTCAATAGCATAGATTCCATTGCCTACTTCTTCTGTGAGGAGTGGCAAGGAGACACCATGAACATGTCCCAAGGAGCATTGTGAAATTCCATCGCATATCCTTCTCATATCACCTCCAAGACCCACTGATCTGATGTGATCATGACCCACCTCTGATAAAAGAGAGCGGTGTCCCCTATCTCTTGTTCCCGAGGTGGGTCAGAAAATCTTCATTGGGAGGCTCGGGTGGATCCGCTACCCGAGCCCTCTCCTCGCCTGGGCTGTCTGGGATGAAAGGACTGAGATCTACCGAAAGGCCGAGTCCTCTGAAAGGTCTACCCTTTATAGGCACGAAATCGCTTGGAACCCTGGAGATGACTCCTCATACCAAAGGGGCGCTGCAACTGCTTCTTATCCTCCAGCAACCGAGGAACCAGAGATTCACCCCACTTGCTGGACAGTTTCTCCATAAGAACATAAGAAATGGCCATGCTGGGTCAGACCAAGGGTCCATCAAGCCCAGCATCCTGTTTCCAACAGAGGCCAAACCAGGCCACAAGAACCTGGAAATTACCCAAACACCAAGAAGTTCCCATGCTACTGATGCAATTAATAGCAGTGGCTATTCCCTAAGTAAACTTGATTAATAGCAGTTAATGGACTTCTCCTCCAAGAACTTATCCAAACCTTTTTTGAACCCAGCTACACTAACTGCACTAACTCCAACTCGCTCCCAAACAAGTGTGAGCCTTTAAAAGGCATCTTCATAAGATTAGCCTTGGAGGTTGCATTGGCTGACCAATTTGATGTCTGGCTGCTACTACGGAAGCTGATGTCTGGCTGCTACCATGGAAGCCATTCCTCTAGCCAAGGTCTGGACCAAATCAGCTAAAAAGGTGGTGGTAGGTTCTGTAACTGCTCTGGAATTCACTCCAGAATCATCAACCTCCTAAGAGAGAAACAGACAAGAGTGAGCCACTATTTATTTATATTCCACTTTTCATGCTTTTTTCAGTGCTTCAAAGTGGATTACTTTCAGGTATTGGAGGTATTTCCCTATCCCCAAAGGGCTTACAATGTAAGTTTGTATCTGAGGCAAGGAGTGACAGCAGGACTCAAACACTGGTCTCCTGGTTCATAGCCCACTGCTCTAACCACTAGGCTACTCCTCCACTCCACTAGAGTGCAACAGGAAGCTATCTGCAATGTCATCATCACTGCTTCAAAGGCTAGCCTAAAGATGGCCTCAATCCTCCTATCATGCACATCCTTCAAGGCTGCTCCTCCCTCCATGGGATTAGTTATCTACTTAGAGACGGCACAGACAAGCTCATGCACTTTTGGAAAACACAAATGCTCCCTCACCAGGGGGTACAGACCTTCCAAAGCCTGACTCCCTTTGAAATTTGCTTCCGAAGCATCCCATTCAAAATCAATCCATTCTTGATTGGCTTCTATAACAGGGGAAAAACAAGAGGCTTTACGCAAGGAAACCAAAATAAGATTCTTCTTTGGCTCAGCCACGGAATCTGTTCCAGGTACACCCAGCCTCTTCAAGGTCTGGAAAATCAGAGCTGGCAATTCATCTCTATGAAAGAACCGCAACATGGTCCAATATAGTTCCAGTCCCGGAGGAATTTCCCCATTTTCCAGGGAATCAAGATCTTTCTCATCATCAGTGCCATCCAGGTTCCCATATGGGATACCTGCAGTTAACCGAGACGTACTTTGGTGCTTAAACATAGGACTGGAAGAGGGAGGGGCTGAGGACTGTGCCTGAAGAAAGAATTGCAATCCCTGAAAAAGCTCTACCCAAGAAAAGGCAGAAGGATCCAGGCCAAAACCAGAAGGTACTGGAAAGGGGCCCACTGAGCTGCCATCTCCTGTGAAGGAACCAGTCAAGGGAGTTCCAAGGTCTGGCGTACCTTCATCAAATCCTTAGCCAGAACATCATCAGGCTGGGAGGACCCAGGCTTAGAAAAATCAGAAGAAGACAATTCACCCTGAGCATGTAAAAGGTCTCTCCAAGCTGAAATGCTCAAATATGACAGGCAACACAGAGAGAAAGGTGCTTAGATTTCTTGTTCACTGGTGCCATTAGTGCACAGTCAATGGAGAATGTGCGTCCAGCCAGCTCGCGCTGAAAAGTTCAAGTGCACACATTTTATGTGCATTAAAATTAGGTGCTCCCAAGTGCAAGCACCGTACAAAGCACACGTACAAGCTGTGCGCCAAAATCTGGGTGCACCGCCAATATACTTAAAAATGTGTGCACAAAAGATGTGCCCAAAATGGAGCATACAAGACCTACACAGAGCCGGATGCACTGCGCACACTAACGTTCTGATACAGGGCACTCGAGCATGCACAGAAGCACGCAAAAACGCCGCCGTGGCCTACCACACGGCATGCGGGGAAAAGCCTAACTGCAGGACCTAGCCCACCAGGGCTGCTCAATCCGCCAGGCTGCCCAGTCCCCCTAACTCCCATGGGAGCAGTAATGAATGTCGGGACTGTGCACCGAGAACGGAGACTGGAGGAAGTCATGCAAAACCCTTTGCACTGTCTCTGCCTGGATTTTTTTTTTTAAATTTATTGGAGCTCAGCCTTACCTGGCTGAGTAGAGAGATGGTTTCCAGCTGCAGGGGGAGAGGGTACTTGCTGTTACCGCCACGCTTCGCTTCCTACACCTGCTAAGTCCACACCAGCATAAACCAGCTACTGGACCAAGCCACACCTCTGAGGGATCATGGAAATCACCTCAGGAATTCTCAACTGGGGGAGGGACCATCAGGTATCACCGAAGGAAAGTGGGCCTTTTTGTATTTCTTTTCTAAAATTCTCATTCCAAATCTGAAGCAATCCCCATGGGGAGATGTACGTCCACCATCTGCTGGAGATGGAGGATACTGGCAGGCTGAGGTCACTGCAGGAGTATATATATACTGTGATGTCAGCTTGCTCTATCTCCATCTGCTGGCAGGGGCGCATAACCCACTAGTCCTGAGCCCATCTGTCTACATGCTAGGAAATATGAAATTAAAAGAGGGCAGATTTAGGAGTAGTACTAGAAAATATTTCTTAATAGATAGGGTGGTGGATGCATGGAATACTTCCTAGGTAAAGGTGTTGGAGGCAGAAACAGAATTCAAGAAAGCATGGGATAAGCACGGAGGATCCTTAGTTTATTTATTTATTTATTTATTTATTTATTTATTTAAAGTTTCTTTTATACCGATGACCGTTTACACATCGCATCGGTTTACAGTTGTGAAAAAAAGTCAGAGATCAAGTGTGACATTGCAACAGGCAGAAAATCGGATAGACTAAATGGACCTTATTGCTCTTATCTGTTGACATATTCTCTATTTCTATGTATAAAGCCTGCTAAAGAACTTCTAGGAAGCTATGGGACCCATAAAATCAAATTATTCCAATCTTTAAGAAATGTTTGGCCAAGGGATTTTTTTTTATTGTGAATACTGTAGATCTTAAACTAATGAAGACTGCTAGTAGATATATTTAGAGAGGAAAGCCTATTATCAGCGTAAAAAAGCATCAGCACACTGCAATATGCCTCTTGCTCTTTATTTTTACAGAATTTAGTAATCTGTATCTAACTTTTGCATCTCAGCTCTTTAGATGAGAACCACTGAACGAGTTGGGCTCTTCACCTCAGCAAAACTATTTGTTTTGTATGAATAATGTCCCTTTCTTGATTGATATTACTGGAATTAAGTGAATGTTTTCTTCTAGCCATTTCCTGTGATGTTATTGTTAAACTAAGAGAAGCTAGAATTAATTTTATCTAAATGAACCAGGAAACAAATCAGTTTTCTATGTTATCTTACACTTGTATACTGACTCTTTCAAACAAAAGTTCAACCTAGTGTTAAATATTAAAATGTCTTCTTCAACCCCAAAATGTATGCACACAATTCACTAATTAAATTAGTATATCAAGGTCCTGTTCTAATTCTCCTTCTTGGCAACAATTTTGTGATTTCCATAATAATCAATAAAATCATTGCATGATGCCTTCAAACAAACTAGATCCCAGCATACCTTACAATTTCAGACTTCAGAAATATGCCTAGAGATGTCTCTATGACCGCCTTAAAGCATTTGGTACAAAGATCTTCCATGGAAAAAGGAGCTTTCTGATTCTCAAGTAATTTTCAATCTACCTGCACATACTTTCACTTTGAAAACTGCCTAAGGAAAAGAACCAATAGAGTCTTGGACCTGTATTTTCTGCAGGTATTTTGAAAATCCAGAACTATGTGCGTTTTTTCTTCTAATCTAACCTAGCCCTTGGGATGCCTCAATTACAGTGCAGGTAAAGCAAACGTTACTTACCTGTATCAAGTGTTCTCACAGGACAGCAGGATGTTAGTCCTCACAAATGGGTGACATCACAGGATGGAGCCCAATCACGGAACACTTTTGTCAAAGTTTCTAGAACTTTGACTGGCACCTACTGGGCATGCCCATCATGGCACTAACCCTGCAGCCAGCAGGGGTCCCTCTTCAGTCTAGTTACAAAGCTACAGGCAGTGCCGAAAAATAAAATAAGAAAACGAACCCAACACCGCGGGGTGGCAGGCGGGATTCGTGAGAACTAACATCCTGCTGTCCTGTGAGAACACCTGTTACAGGTAAGCAACATTTGCTTTCTCATAGGACAAGCAGGATGGTAGTCCTCACATATGGATGAGTACTGAGCTGAGAATGTCCGGACATGCACCAAATGCACCCAAGATGTGCAACAGGCACAACAATTGGGGTTGAATTTGGGAGAGGGCATCCTGAACCCCACCGGGCAGGCGGAAGGGTGTTGGTACGTCACGTTGTAAATAAGTTACGCAAGACAGACTGGCCGAAGATGGAATCTTGTCTTCCGGCTTTGTCTAAGCTATAGTGGGCTGTAAAAGTATGGAGAGAACTCCAAGTGGCAGCCCTGCAAATGTCAGGAAGCGGCACCGATTGTAGATGTGCTACTGAAGTCACCATGGCCCTCACAGAGTGTGCTTTAACACGGTCTTGAAGTGGAATGCCCGCTTGCTGATAGCAAAAGGGTATGAAATCCGCTAGCCAGGAGGAGAGAGTCTGCTTACACACTGGCTGCCCCAATTTGTTAGGATGGAAAGAGATAAATAATTGAGTACTCTTTCTGTGGGCAGCCGTACGGTCTAGGTAGAATGCTAGAGCCCGTTTACAGTCAAGGGTATGCAGAGCCTGGTCTCCTGGATTGGAGTGGAGCTTGGGAAAAAAGGTAGGTAGTTTGATGGATTGATTGAGGTGAATATCCGAAACTACCTTTGGTAAAAATTTAGGGTGAGTGCGGAGTACTGCCCGGTCCTGCAGAAGTTTAGTGTAAGGCGGATAGGTAACTAGGGCCTGTAGTTCACTAACTCTGCGAGCTGAAGTGATTGCCAAAAGGAAAATCACTTTCCAAGTGAGATAGCAAAGTTCACAGGATTGGAGAGGCTCAAATGGTGGTTTCATGAGCTGACACAAAACCAGGTGGAGGACCCAGTGGAGGCTTGAGGTGAAGCAAGCCTTTCAGAAATCATGTGACAAGGGGTTGTCTGATAAGGTAACATCCCCAACACCTTTATGGAAGGCGGCCACCGCACTGACATGCATTCTGATGGAGGAAGTTTTAAGACCTGACTCTGACAAATGCCAGAGGTAGTCTAGAAACTGCGGGATTGGACAGGTAAAGGGATCAAGGGCCTGAGAAGAGCACCATGATGTGAACCTGTTCCATTTGTAAGAATATGATTTTCTCGTGGAAAGCTTCCGTGAAGCAATCAAGACACGGAAGACTGTCTCAGAAAGATTAAGCGGCTGAAGGATTAACCTTTCAACATTCATGCCATCAGGGAGAGGGCTTGAAGATTGGGGTGGCGAAGGCACCCTTCGTTTTGCGTGATTAGAAGCGGGTCTGTTCCCAGAGGAATGTGCCTGCAAATGGAGAGATCCTGAAGTAGTGGAAACCATACCTGGCGGGGCCAGTGGGCTGCTATCAGGATCATGGTTCCCTTGTCCTGACGTAACTTCATGAGAGTCTTCGAGAGAAGTGGAAGTGGAGGGAATGCATATAGGAGAATCCAAGTGAAATTAGAGTGTTTAAGGTGAGATGTAGGGATGACAAAGTGGCTTGCTGAGTCGGAGCCCTGATTAACCAATCGTCCAGATAGGGGTAGACGTGAACACCTTGAGTCCTGAGGGAGGCGGCAACCATGACAAGGCATTTTGTAAAGACTCATGGTGCAGATGCTAGGCCGAATGGAAGCACGCGATACTGATAGTGCTTGGGGCCTATGAGAAACCTCAGGTATTTGCGATGAGATGGAGTTATCACAATATGAGTGTATACGTCCTGGAGGTCAAGAGAGCAGAGCCAGCCTCCTCTTTGTAGAAGAGGAAGAAGCGAGCCCAAGGTTACCATCTTGAACTTTTCTCTCTGGAGGTACTTGTTGAAGGCTTGTAGATCCAGAATTGGACGAATGCCTCCCAATCTTTTGGATATTAGAAAGTACCGGGAATAGAACCCGAGGCCTTGCTGAGGGAATGGTACTGGTTCTATTGCTCTGGACTGGAGTAGGAGGGAGACCTCCTGCTCCAGGAGCAATGAATGGTCGGATATTTTCCACGTCATTAGAGGTGGGGAATCTGGTGGGATGGAGAGAAAATTGAGATGATAGCCTTGAGCAATTATTGCTAGGACCCAGTGGTCTGAGGTGATTGATTGCCACATGTTTTTGAAATGGCACAACCGCCCTCCCACTGGTATGTGTGTTAATGGAATCTGGCAGCTGCTTTCTATGCAAGAGTCAAAAGCCAGAAGCAGGGCCCGGCTGGGGGGCTGTCTTTGGCTTTTGTTTTCGGGGCTGATGAGACTGTGATTTGAGGAATGGTCTCACAGAACGGCATCTGGCTGCTGGTGGGTAGGACTTCTTTGGTCTGTAGAAAGACTTTTAGAGTCCTTCCGGAAAGGCTGTTTGGAAGGATAATCTGAAGGTATCAGAGAGAGCTGTCTGAGAGTCTCATGATGGTTCTTTAGTTCAGCCACTGTTTTTTGAATCTGCTCGCCAAAGAGATTGTCTCCTATGCAGGGGAGGTCGAAAACCTATCTTGGACTTCCGGTTGAAGGCCTGAAGACTTGAGCCAAGCCCATCGTCTCGCTGAAATAGCAGCTGCAGATACTCTGGTTGCAGTGTCAAAGATGTCATAACATGATCTGATCTCATGTTTGCCTGCCTCCAAACCCTTGTTAATTAGGGTGTGGAGTTGTTCTGGAAGTGACTGAGGCATGGAGGCTGTCAACTCCTGTATCTGTTTAAAAATGACCCTATTATATTGGGTCATATAGAGTTGGTAAGTGGAAATTTGGAGGATCAACATTGATCCTGGAAGACTCGGCGACCAATGGCATCCAAAAACTTCTGTTCCTTCCCAGGGGGAAAAGAAGTGTGAGGTTTCGACCTTTTTGCTCTCTTTTGTGCAGTTTCAACCACCACAGATTGGTGATCCAACTGAGGCTTCTGAAAGCCTGGAGCTGACTGCACCAAATAGGTAGAGTCAGTTTTTCTGTGGACTGGTACAATGGAGCCAGGATGTTCCCAGTTCTTCTTGAGGAGGTCTAGAAGAACTTGGTGTATAGGGATGGAGGTGATTTCCTTTGGGCGCATCCAGGAATTGAAGCAACTCCATCATTTGATGTCTGTCGTCCTGTTCCGTTAGTAATTGGAAGGGGACCAATTCAGACATTTCCTTCACAAAATTTATGAAAGAAAGGTCCTCTGGAGGAGAACGCTTTCTACTCTCAGTGGGTGAAGGAGGTGATGGCAAATCATCAGTGTCTGGTGAGGAATCATCAGTCCAGGTATCATAAGGATCAGCACCTGTCCCTCTAGGAACTAGAGAGAGACGGGGTAGCTGGATACCTGAAGGTCCTGGTCTAGGCTCTGAAGGCATCGGAGGAATAACCGGAGGCACCAATGAAGGCAATGAAGGCCCTGGAGCAGGGATCGAGGGCATCAGTGGATGGCTCGATGGCGCCGATCGAGATATCGGCACCGATATTGATGGCTGAGGCAGAACTCCCGATGGAGGAATGCGGAACTGTGTTTCTCCTCCTGATGATAAAGTAAGCGGGAGGGCACTAGAGCCATCGGTGACCCGGGGTCCATCGGTGGAAAAGCGGCTATAAGCGCTTCCATCCTTGATAGCAGCGGTGCCAAGGCTGCTGGAATCAGGTCAGTAGTTGGTTCCACTATCGGTACTGATGTTGGTGCCATGGGAACCTGGAGATGGTGCATCGCCTTGTTGATGGCCTCCTGAACCATCCAGTCCAGTTTTTCTCGGAGACCTGGAGCAAGCAGCCCTGGCTCTGGAACAAAAGAAGGAGGCAGAGGCATAGCCAGAGGGACCACCGTTAAAGGTGGAGTCGCGGCTCCCGATGCCCTGTCGGGTGAGGATTGCCTCGGTGACCTGGTTGCCGAAAAGGTCGGTGCCTTTTCTGGATGGGGTTTCTTTGACGGCGGCTTGGACGATGGCGAGGTCGATGGTTTCGCTCCCTTGATGGTTCGAGACTTTCGGTGCCGATGGCGATGTTTCTCCTTACGATCCCCTCGGTCCTGAGGGGGAGAAGAGGTTGTCGAAGGCCGAGAAGCTGTCGATGCCGGACGGTCACCGGTCAATGGTCGATGCTGGCACGATGTTGACGGTTCAGATGACGTCGATGCAATGGATGGAGTTGGGGCTTGAGCACGGAAGAGAAGTCCCATCTTCTCCATTCTGGCCTTGTGACCTTTTGGTGTCATTAGGGCACATTTGGTGCAGGTCAAGACATCGTGCTCTCGTCCAAGACACATTACACAGACTTTATGGGGGTCTGTAATGGACATGGTACGAGTACATCTGGGCACCGATGGAACCCCGACGCCATGGCCATAGAAAAAAATCGTGCCGTGGTATGGTCGACGGTCAGTAGGCCGCGAGGGCGAAACTCGACGGTAATCGACGGAAAACGGGTAAAAACTTAACGGAGTACCGCGGACTGAAAAAGTTAATGGAGGGACCCCTGTGTGGCAATTTAACTTTTAATAATGCTGCGAGGAAAATTCCTGTCAGGAATCCTGGCAGAGCTCCTTAACCACGTGGCTCTTGCTGCGCGGAAAAAAGAAGACTGAAGAGGGACCCCTGCTGGCTGCAGGGTTAGTGCCATGCTGGGCATGCCCAGTAGGGGCCAGTCAAAGTTCTAGAAACTTTGACAAAAGTGTTCCGTGATTGGGCTCCATCCTGTTATGTCACCCATATGTGAGGACTACCATCCTGCTTGCCCTGTGAGAAAGGTACGCACATTGTGGAATTACATGCATTTTTTTACCTGCATAGCATGTGCACAATTTTCAAATAGCCATTTTATCCGTGTAAGTAGACATTTGCACATGTAAATGGCTGCCTTCTCTAGGTCTGCTTTTTTATTGGTTCTGAACAAACCTCAAAAGGATACTAGAAAGCTTAGACCTGCTGGTAATAACATTTTTATTCAGCATACATCTGTTTAAAGAAGTACCATAAATAGGGATTTTGTTATTACATTAACTTTTTTTATGCAGCAAAATATTAGAGCATTTATTCGCACTGTAAAACTCATAATAATCCATCTGAATTTCCTATGTAAAATCAAAGCTAAGTTTAGGTTCAGAATCCTAAAGGATGGGAAGATACAACTCCATTGTTCTCCACAACAGTTTCAGATATCACTTTCATGTTGTTGAACATTTGCTTGTGAGATGTAGAATTCAGTGCAGCGAGATTCTCACCCACACGCTCAGCTGCCTAAATCAGAAAAGTTATGACAAATAATAACTGTTAAATTACAGTGCTCACAAATTACAACTTGAAAGCCACACAAATGTGTTATGCATTCATCCACAGAGAACCCTAGATTATACCCACACTACTACATGCTGTTATATAATTAAGCCTTCATTTGGTCTTGAAACATACAGTAGAGGGTGATAAAAGCATTTACCCTTCCAGCACAGCTTTTATTAAATAATAGCGCTAGTAATGAGCTTTCTTTGTGAATTGTAAAAATTCCCCAGCATGTGAATTACCAGATAAGTTACAAAGAAATAGCACTTGGCAGGTCTCTTTACTGTTCATATATAATTTATCATACTTAATCTTAAACAGAATTAGACAGTAACTTTTAAACAGGTGCACGGGTGCACTATATTTCAAATAATTTGCACAGGATGTTGTAAAAATAATTTCTGATACCACTAGTGATGTAATAATAGCACAAAAGAGTGCTAACTTAAGGTTGCTGAGGTATCTGTAACTTGGAATTTCTTGTCTTTTGTGCATTTATGTTATAACCATGTCATTCTTCTAAAAAGTATTTTGTATTGAACTTTTAAATTTAATTCAGCACAACTGGGCAAGAGAACAGAGGGATACTAAAGGCATACACTTGGAATCTGAAATAAAATTAGAGCTAACTTTTGCATCTAAGACTCCAAACTGAAAACATATATATTGAAACAAATATTCTACAAGAAGGAGGATACAGAAAGGAAGGATTCTGGAGCAGGTGTGAGAGAATAAAATATAGAATGAGACCACAGGACTAGTGGATATATGAGAAGTCTCAGGGTTAATATTAGTGTGAGAAACACTAACAAGTGTTCATCCAGACTAAGAAGCTATAAAATAAAGAACAAAAGCCTAGCAGAAAAAATGAAATTGAATAAGTGAGATCCTGTTAGGAAGAAACTAAACACTATTAATAAAAGGGTCATTTAATCCAAGGGTGTGGCAAAAATGCATTTAGTTCTGTGTATTATATTTTGACCTTATTACTTGTTTGCTCCTGTTTTTCAGTTATATTGTTCTGTGTTAAAATGTAAAGGCTTGTACATGCTGAAAGCTGATATCTTCATGGTATGAGAGACTCATTTCAGAAAAAAAGATGAAAGATTTCTTAGAAATAGGAGAGATCCTCATATTTATTTATTTATATTTTCAAGTCACCTCTCCAACCTAGGCTCTAGTCAAGTGGAAGAAAGGATTGCCAAAGAGGTAAAGCGAGGTGACAAAACATCTTTCAGATACATCAGTGAAAGGAGAAAAGCCCAAAGTGGTATACTGAAATTGAAAGGTGAAAAGGATCAATGGGAGGAGACAGATGAAGAAATGGCAGAAATATTAAACGAATACTTCAGTTCGGTGTTCACTAAAGAAGACCCCGGAGAAGGGCCATCGCTAGTTAACAAGAAACTGGAGGGGAGTGGAATGGATGAAACTCCATTTACGGAAGAGAATGTATGGGAAGAGCTAGGAAAACTGAAGGTGGACAAAGCCATGGGGCCTGATGAGGTTCATCCCAGGATACTGAGGGAGCTCAGAGATGTGCTGTCGGCTCCGCTGTGTGACCTGTTCAATAGATCCCTGGAAACAGGAGTGGTGCCAAGTGGTTGGAGAAGAGCGACGGTGGTCCTGGTTCACAAGAGTGGGAGCAGAGAGGAGGCTGGAAACTACAGGCCAGTTAGCCTCACCTCGGTGGTAGGAAATGTATTGGAGTTGCTGCTGAAGGAAAGAATAGTAAACTTTCTACAAGCAGCAGAACTGATGGACCAGAGGCACATGGTTTCACCAAGGGAAGGTCCTGTCAGACAAATCTGATCGGCTTTTTTGATTGGGTGACTAAGGAATTGGATCGAGGAAGAGCGCTCGATGTCATCTACTTGGATTTTAGCAAAGCTTTTGATATGGTCCCTGATAATCTAGGAGAGCACAGGAGGCTTGTGAATAAAATGAAAAGCTTGAGTGTTAGTGCCAAGGTGGTGGCCTGGATAGCAAACTGGTTGAAGGACAGAAGACAATGTGGATTGGTAAATGGAACTTACTCTAAAGAGAGAGTGGTGATGAGAGGAGTACCACAAGGATCGGTGTTTGGGACCAGTCCTGTTCAATATCTTTGTAAGCGACATCGCGGAAGGGATAGAAGGTAAGGTTTGTCTATCTGCAGATGATACTAAGATCTGCAACAGAGTGGACACGCCGGAAGGCGTGGAGAGAATGAGATGGGATTTAAGGAAGTTGGAAGACTGGTCAAAGTTATGGCAGCTGAGATTCAATGCCAAGAAGTGCAGAGTCATGCATATGGGGTCCGGAAATCCAAAAGAAATGTATTCGATGGGGGGTGAAGGGCTGATGTGCACGGAGCAGGAGATAGACCTTGGGGTGATCTAAGGATCTGAAGTCGGCGAAACAATGTGACAAGGTGATAGCTAAAGCCAGAAGAATGCTGGGCTGCATAGAGAGAGGAATATTGAGTAAGAAAAGGGAAGTGTTTATCCCCTTGTACAAGTTCTTGGTGAGGCCTCACCTGGAGTACTGTGCTCAGTTCTGGAAACCATATCTCTGAAGGGACAGAGACAGGATGGAGGCGGTCCAGAGAAGGGTGACCAAAAAGGTGGATGGTCTTCATCGAATGACTTATGAGGAGAGATTGAAGAATCTAAATATGTATACCCTGGAGGAAAGGAGGAGCAGGGGTGATATGATATAGATGTTCAGACACTTGAAAGATTTTAATGATCCAAAGTCAATGACAAACCTTTTCCGTTGGAAAAAAATCAGCAGAACCAGGGGTCACGATTTAAAACTCCAGGGAGGAAGACTCAGAACCAATGTCAGGAAGTATTTCTTCACGGAGAGGGTGGTGGATGCCTGGAACGCCCTTCCGGAAGAAGTGGTGAAGACCAAAACTGTGAAGGATTTCAAAGGGGCGTGGGATCAACACTGTGGATCCATAAAGCCTGGAGGATGAAAATGAAGAGAAGAGGTATGGGGGTGGCTTGCGGGAATGACGGCTACTACCTGGTGATTAATACCCTTATTCAATAAACGTTCACACGGTTAATGTGACTCTAACATTGCTCTATGCTTCAACGGCAAGAGGAAATGTGGAAAAGAGGATTGGCATTCAGGCAACAACCAACAAGGTAGCACAGTCTGGGTAAACAAATAAGCGTGGGAGTAGCTTACTTGTTGCAGCGGTTACTTCCCCAAACCAATTAAGCCTGATACTTCACTTTCAATGCATATCCAGCGTAAATCTCTGCTTCAACGTTATCTCTGCTTCAACAACATGGGGAATGAAGATAAGAAGATTTACATTCAGACAACAACCAACAAGGACTGAATTGCACAGTCTGGGTAAACAAATAAGTGAGGGAGTAGCTTGCTTGTTGCAGCAGTTACTACCCTGAACCAATTAAGCCTGTTACTTCACTTGGAAAGCATATCCAGCGCGGCTCACTGCTTCAACGGCAGGAGGCATGGAGAAAAGAGGATTTATATTCAGACAATAACCAACAAGGACTGAATTGCACAGTCTGGGTAAACAAATAACAAAAACTAGAAAATTTACTACAAATTGTGTCTTTGCTGTTATTCATGTTGGGACATTTATTGTCAGAGTACATATGAGGTTTTCCCATTGCAAGCAACAAGATATATTGGGCTTATTGGTAAGAATACTGGTTGTCACCAGATTGCAAGGAGTCCGGAATAAGACAAATACATTGAATTGCATAGCGTTGCAAGTAGGCAGTTTTTCTGAAAAGATAATCCCCCAAAAAACACGTCTTTGGTTGGATTCAAGAGAAAAATTATACTTACCAGAAACTGCTCCTTTACAATTGGATTTCGCAACACAAGTCAAGTAAAATACGACATGATTATTCAGAAGAATATTTTAGAATAAAATAAAAAGACTTCCAGGATGACGTCACCAGAGGCGGCTGGATAGTTAAGAGCTCCGGGCCCTCTCCCCCACTATCGGCCTTCATCCCTCTTAAAAATTTTTTTTTTATATATTTCTTTTTATCTGGGGCTTTGAGGGCTACTGAATCGCCAAAGTTTGAGGCAAAAACGGGGGGGGGGTATTGACCGGCTATGAGCAGGAAAGTGGCGAGACTTCCTCCATACCAAAAGTGAGTTACTTCCGGGTTCCTTCCGTTTGCATTGGCCACCATCCTCGCGCATACTTTTCCTCTGCCTTTTTTTTTTTGTGCTGAAGATCAAGAGGACACCTGGGGCTATTGATTTGCAGCAATTTGCGGCAAAAACGAGGGTTCTGGGGCCCGGGATGAGACAAAGATCGGCGCATGTCTCTCACAATCATCAGGCTAATGTGGCCAAGATGGCGGCCGCGACCGTGGGGGATCTCGCAGTTCTGGTGGCAGAGGTCTCAGATGAGGCCCTGCTAAAGATATCAGCCAGGGTCGCTGAGGCCTTGGAGGCCAGACTCTCAAAAAATTCAATCTTCTCTTCAAGCTTCTATGGAAGAGGTTAAACATGCTGTAGAGGGGCAGGCTAAAAGGCAGGATGAAGCAGAGCACAGATTGTCTGCCCAGGAAGACCGGTTGCATAATGTGGTACAGGAAGTACAAGTTTTATCAGCGGCAAGTACCTTCTTACTAGACCGCCCAGATGATCAAGAGAATAGACACTGGTGGAATAAAATCAAAGTAATCGGACTCCCCGAATCTGGCCCAGACCAAGAATTGTATGATCTTATTGAAACTTGGCTAGCGAATCATTTGAGTCTGACTTTAACTTCAGGCCGCTTGCGCTGTGAACGGGTACATCAGATGGGACCACCCAGAGACGCTGCAAGCAAACCACGGCCCATGATGGCCAGAATTTTAAACTGGTCACATAAAATCCAGCTCATGCGAGCCTTTCAGCAGCACTCTGGGGTGGAATATCAGGGGCATTGGCTCCTGCTGTTCCACGATTTCTCTGCAGCAGTGTCCACACAATGTAAAGCCTTGTTACCTGCATGTACTGAGCTACACAAGAGGGGGATACCATTTGTGCTCTTTTTTCCTGCCAAGCTGCGAGTCCAACATAATGGTGCTGTTCACTATTTCTGTAAAAGGGAGGAAGCCAATTCCTTTATATCCTCGCTGGAGCCAGGAAATGTTGCCTGAATGACAAAGACTTGTTGTACTTGGATCCAGTAGAGACACCATTTTCATCTCACTATCTACACTAAAAGACTGGCTCTGGTCCATTATATAGGGGGTACTCCCCATTTCATCATGGACCGTTTATTTCTACGTTGTTTTTGTTGTTGCAAGTGAGATGTTTCAGATATCTTTTTCAGCCAAGCTGCGAGTTTTCTTTAACGGTGCTGTCTCTGTTTTCTACACCCAGGAGGGAATCAATTTTGTATGTTCTTGCTGGAGCCAAGATATGTTACTTGCATGGCAAAGGCCTGCTGAACTTCAATTCAACAAGGAGCCCGCATTCACTTCACCACCTCAATCCCTTTGTTGCAAGACTGGTTTGGTTCCTATATGGGGGCTATCTCTGTCTCCAATTGGACCGTTTGTTCCTATCTTGTTCTTTTTAGTTCTGACTGGGAGATGGTTAAGCCTTCCGCTGAATTAGTTTGTTCAGACCATAACCAATGAACTATGTTATGAGGGAGGGCGTTGGAGGGGGGTGGGGTGGGGGGGAGAGGGCAGAGGGAAGCCCATGATCCTGTTGGGGAGGATGGGTACTTTGTGCCTCTTATGGAGCAAGATGTTCTGGGTATGGATGTGTATAGTATGTTTGAGGTCTGTGTGGGTATGGCTGCAGTTTGTGTGGGTATGTGAGGATCAGCATGATGGGGGGAGGGGCGGGTACAGGGGGAAGCCCAGGAGCCTCTATGCTTTTTAATTCTGCTTGTTCTGTTCCTGGATCCTGTTCTGAGGTGGGAAATGGAGCGCCCAGACTGGGGGGGTGTTTGGTCTGCCTACTGTAATTGATTTTTTCTTGTGGCAATCTGTATTCTTTGATCCCTTGGCCAGCTGACATGGTATCGATTAAGGTAACGTCTATGATTGTGGATGGTATCCATTCTCCGATTAAACGCAAACAATTATTGTCTTTATTCCAGCGCTTAAAAGCTCAGGTGGTCTTTCTACAGGAGCCTCACTTGACAGAGGTGGAACATCATAAACTGAAGAGGGAATGGGTGGGCAGTTGTTACTCCTCGTCTTATTCTTCACGACAGAGAGGAGTGGCGATACTTATACATAAGCAGGTACCATTTCAGCTGGATAGGGTTTTGAAGGATGTGGAGGGTCGATATGTGGTGGTGGTGGGGACACTTTACCAACAGCACATAGCTTTCTGTAACGCATATGCTCCAAATGTCTACTCCCATGATTATTTTGTCAACCTGGTAGATATTTTAACTAAACTGCCTGACTGTGACCTTATTTTGGGAGGCGATTTTAATACTATTATGGACAAGCAAGTTGACTGTAAGCCCCCAAAGCCTTTGAGCGTTAATGACCTACACTTGGGCGTCAACATTCTTTGTCATGAGTTAAATTGAATAGATATTTGGAGACTACTGCACCCAGGGGATCAAGATTTTACTTTTTTTTCTCACCCTCATGGCTACCACTCCCGGCTGGACTATATTTTGATACCTGAAAATTTTTTTCCTCGGGTTACTGATGCTACCATAGGGCCTATTTCCATTTCTGATCATGCTCCTGTTTCTGTCACTTTCCGCATGGGTAAGTCCCCTCCCTTGGCTTTTTCCTGGCGAATGTTTCCCGACTTGGACTCTGATGTATGCTTTCAATAGTACCTTAAAAATGGCTGGGAAGAATATATTCAATTTAATAACAAGCCCAATATTGCCCCACAAACGCTCTGGCTAGCTGGAAAAGCGATAATGAGAGGTAAAATTATAGCCTATGTTGCCACGTGGAATAAGCAGAGGAATGCTGAAATATTGCGCCTCACCGCAGAGTTAAAACAAGCGCAGGGCAAATTTGCAAGGGATTCCACTGCAGTGAATAAACAGGAGGCAGATCAGGTGCGTCAAGCCCTAAATAATGCTCTGCATCAAAAGGACTCCAAATCTTTACGATAATTTAAATATAAGCTGTTTAAACAAGGGAATATCCCAGGTAAACTCCTTGCCAATTTAGTTAGACCCTGAAAGACCAAATCCTTTATTACGGGGGTTAGGAGAAATAATGGAGCCTATTGCACTCATCAAAAAGACATTGAGGAGATCAAGTGATGTGGTAGCTGGTAGGACGTGTTTCCTTCCAGCTCTGGGCCTCTCTCCCCAATCGCGCGCCATCCCGGCTAACGACCAGCAGCTGTTAGTGGAAAGCCCGGCAGGAAACCCGGGCGTATGTCCCCGGTGGTGGTCAGAAGTGCCAAGCAGCTCTCGATGAGCATAAAATCAAGCCGTAGGGAGAAGGAGAAAACACCGCGCTTGGGCCTCAAGATGGCGACTGCGCCGGAGGGTGAGTCCCTCTCCCCCGTGATGCCGCTTACCCTTGCCGATATTAAGGAGGCGATACGGGAAGCCTTAGATGAGAAGTGGGGAGCCCTGACGGAACAGCTGGGGGAGGTTAGGGAGTCTATCGCTGCCCTGCCGCCAAGAATTAGTGCCATGGAGATGCGGATCTCTGACCTAGAAGATGCGGGGGTGGGAGCCACAGCTAAGATGGCGGACCACTCGAAATCCCTGAGCGCGCTACAGGCCAAGGTGGATGACTTGGAAAACCGGGCAAGGAGGGATAACCTTCGTTTTCTAGGTTTTCCTGAGACGATAGAAGAACACACCTTGTGCACGACCCTGGAATCGTGGCTCCCACAGGCGCTTAAATTACCTCAGCTTGAAGGGAAATTGGTAGTGGAGAGGGCCCATCGGCTTGGCACCAAGGGCGCGCCTGAGGGCAGGCCCCGGCTTGTAATCGCTAAAATTCTTAATTCGGCGCACAAGGCAGAAATCTGGCGGGCATCACGGGCACAAGCGTCCCTGGAATACAATAATCAGCAAATTCGAATTTTTCAAGATTATTCCGCGACCGTTTCAGAGGCCAGGAGGGGCTTTTCCAGCTTGTGCTCCGTGCTCCACAATCGTGGGATCAAATTTGCCCTTATGTATCCGGCGCGCTTAAAAATATGGCATGCAGGGAAGCATCACATTTTTGATTCGGCAGAGCGAGCAAAAAATTACATTGAGACCCTGGATAAGTGAGCAGCCGAACTTGGACGGTGCACCAGGTTTTTTTCTCCCATTTTTCATTTTTTTTCTTTCTTCTTGCAGCGGTGGAACAAATGCAAGGCACGGGGGCTAGGAGTGTGCTGGCGGCGATCGGCGCATGGACCTCAGGTTATGGGGGTGCTGGAGCCTACTTGGCTCTGTTGTTTATATTTTTTTGGGACTGCTCTTACTCAGTAGGACTTCGCGGACCAAATCGCATAGACCTTAAGGGTCTGGAGTGTGCTAGTTGCACGATTAAGCACTCATCTTGTGCTTATGGGGTGCAAGCGAAGACATTTGTCTCGGATATCATATGCAGGACTGACAAGCGCGGCACCCCTGGAGGATCCCGTCGGGGGTTTTTTTTTGGCAATTTTTTAGGACTCCTGCTCATGGATGTTGACAGCGGTGCTTTGATCAGTTCTAAACATTTTACTTTTCCCTGCGGTTATGTGGAGCAGACTGGAATCACTTACAATTGGGGTTCCATACCCCCGCGATGGTTCTTTTTTTCTTGTTTTTCTTTGTTGTTTACTTTCTCTCTGTCGGAGAGGTGCTCTGAATTTTCACATGCTGGGGGAGCAGCTCAATATAAATTACAGGTTATAATGTTGTTTACTTGTTGTGGGCAGATGTACCATGTGGGTCAAGCCAGATAAGGGGGGGGACGCCCGGACATGTCATGGCGTGATCTCGGCACTTCCCTGGGGGAAGTGATTAGTGGTAATTTGAGAAGATGGATGGGGGAATATCTGAGGAAGAGGGGCTACAGAAAGCTCTTCAGGGGGTCATGGATTGGGCTTGGGATAGGTGTGATGGAAAAGGGGGAAGCAGGCAGGGGGGAGGGGAAGGGTGGGAGAGGGTAGAGCGGGTGGGGAAGGGGATATTTTTGGTACTTCTCAGGATCAAGGAATTGGGGGTGTTTCCACTCAAAACAATGTGTTCTACACTGGAGGGCAGTTCAACCAGATGGGAGCTTTGGCTGGGAGAGCTCTCATGGGGATTTCTACATGACTGTGCGGTTATTTCACCCAAAAAAAAAAAAAATTCCATGATGAGTAATGTGACCCGTACGGTGTCGTGGAATGTATGTGGGCTGCATTCCCCAATCAAGCGTACCAAAGTTCTAGCGTTGCTGAAGAAACACAAGGCACAGGTAGCTTATCTCCAAGAAACACACCTGACAGACGTCGAGCACTCCAAACTCAAACGCGACTGGGTGGGTGAAGTTCGTTACGCCTCAGCCACCTCGAAGTCTGCAGGAGTGGCCATACTGATTCATAAGAGCTTACCGTTAAAAATTAACAAGGAAATTGCGGACCCGCACGGTAGATACATCCTTTTGGTGACCGAGCTCTACGGTCGGCGCATCATATTCTGTAATATATACGCACCCAATGTTAATAGTTCGGGATATTTTAAGGGACTGTATACAAAATTGATCCCTTATCTTACGGATACCATTATTATAGGTGGGGACTTTAACACGGTCCTAGACTGTGAGTTGGATGCCCATCCTCCTCGTCCCCGGGATCAGGGCTCGGGTAAGGGCCCCAAAATGTTAGAAGACTCCCTACAGATGCTGGATGCGTGGCGGGTGCTGCACCCTATGGAGCGTGACTTTACACACGTCTCGCGGGCACACGCCTCGACATCCCGAATTGACTATTTCCTGGTGAGCACGCATGCATTCCCTTTGATTGTGGAAACAGGCATAGAGAACGTTGTAATTTCAGATCATGCCCCAATATGGGTAGATTTTCGTTTTCAGGGGCTGCAATTGGGACCTAAGATGTGGCGCTTTCCCTACGGGCTTGAAGCAGGTACCCATTTTAAAGAGTACATTAAGCAAAAGTGGACCGAATATGCTACTAATAATAGCCAGCACGTGGAACAGCCGGCACTATACTGGTACACTGCTAAAGCAGTGTTACGAGGAGAGATTATTTCTTATGTGACACATAGGCGAAAGGCCCTTAATAGTAGGATTCTGAAGCTGACTGCGCAGCTGCGGAGGGCTAGGGAGGCGTTGGCTAATGTTAAGAACCCTCAAACTCGAGACCACTATCGATCCCTGCAGGGAGCCTTAAATACATTGCTTCATCAAAGAGGCAAAAAGAGTCTCCAATATTACCAATTTCGTTTATACCAGTATACAAATAAAACAGGGCGTATGTTGGCCAACTTGATTAAAACGTCACGGCCGCGGCACTATATACCGGCTGTGAGATTAACTAGCAATGAAGTGGTGCGAGATACTCCCGCTATTTTACATAGATTCAGGGAGTACTACACTACTTTGTATGCCTCGGAGAGGGGTTCTGTGGATTTGTGTGAGAAATTTTGTTCAACTTTATCCATTCCACAGCTTAGTATGGAACAGAGGGAGCGTCTCAATCATTCCATCACAGAGGAAGAGGTTAGACGGGCTATTGGTGGGGCCAAACCTTTTAAGGCGCCTGGCCCGGACGGTTACACGTCTGAATTTTTCAAGGTGCTTGTTGACCAAATAGCCGGCCCGTTGGCCGCTGGTTACACGAACCTAATCACTGAGGGCTCCTTCCCCAGCTTTGAGAACACAGCGTTGATAACCTTGATTCCAAAACCGGGGAAGGACTCTTGTTTGCCTGAGTCATACCACCCCATCTCCTTGTTAAACACCGATATTAAATTGTTGGCCAAAATACTAGCGGATAGGCTAGCTCCTATTATACCACTTTTAGTGGGGGAACACCAGGTGGGCTTTATAAGACAGCGATACGCGTTGACAAACATCAGGAAAGTGTTGACAGCTATGACCATAGGACGTCAGCTGGACATCCCCCACTTAGTGGTCAGCTGCGACACCGAAAAAGCGTTTGATAGGGTAGAGTGGCCCTATCTTTTTGATATATTGGGACGAATGGGGTTTACTGGTCTTTTTATACAAGCCATCCAGCTGTTATATCATGAGCCCAGAGCCGTTATTTTGGCTAACGGAGCCCAATCTGAATCATTCCCAGTGGCTCGGGGTACGAGGCAAGGGTGTCCATTGTCCCCACTTTTATTTATTTTGCAGTTAGAGCCCTTGATACTCGCAATACAAGATACGCGAGAAATCCGGGGAGTCAGATTTGGAGCCAGTATTTTTAAAACTGCAGCCTTTGCAGATGATTTATTGATCTTTCTCACGGACCCTCAGAGGTCACTGCCCCGATTCCTGCGGTTAGTCGGGGACTTTGGTGCCTTTTCAGGCTTTAAATTGAATGCATCCAAGTCTGTTGCCCTAGCTTACCCCTCCACGTTACAGAGCGCTTGGTTGGGGACGTTTCCCTTGCAGTGGGCAGCAGATTGTCTCTGCTATTTGGGAGTGCGCCTGCCAGCTAATCCCGAACATGTGTACCAGGTAAATATTACACGGTTGCTAAGGCAGACCATAGATACGTTAGAGACGTGGAGGGCGTTACCGCTTTCGGCTAACGGCCGTGTAAATTTATTTAAAATGAATGTGCTGCCGAAATGGCTCTATATGTTTCAGAATGTGCCGGTATTAATGAGTCGAGCGGATGTCACTAAATTAGAAGGTGCCTTGCGACGGTTTATTTGGAAAGGCGGGAGGTCGCGTGTCCCATTTTCATGGCTGAAAGCAAGGTGGGGCAGAGGAGGCCTGGGGGTACCGGATATGGCTAAGTATAATTTGGCATGCAATTTACGGGTGATGCGGGACTGGCTGACGGATAGGCAGATCTATACTTCTCTAACTGCGGATAAAGCGGTCATGGCGCCAGTGGCTCCGAGTTATACTATACAAGCTGACTCTTCGCGCCTTCCTTCTTTTCTTTTACACACAATGCTGGTGAAGCCACTGCGTCAGTCCTGGAAGCGCCTGACCGCTCAGTTGAAGATACAGACACGGTGTGCTTATTTCATGCCGATTAAAGGTAATTTGGAGTTTAGTCCGGGATCTCACTCAGCTTACTTTAGGACTTGGGAGGAATTGGGTATCACACACTTGGGCCATATGCTGACAACAGAAGGGAAGCCCGTTCCGTTCTCTGAGTTTATGAATACCTATGGAGTTGGGGTAACGCACACCTATCCTTACTTACAGTTAAGTCATTACATAAAGGCGCTCCCAGCAGACGATAAGAACTCTTCCAACTACCACGTTTTAGATCAGATTTTTAGCTTTGAGGCCGTCAAAACCCCTTCCATGTCATTGTATTACAAACGATTGTGTTCCAAGCCAAATGTAGATATGTGTGCTATTTTAGAAGCTAGATGGAATAAGGATGGAGACTTTGTAATTACTCAGGCCATACTACGCTCGAGTTTTACGAGAATAGCCGGGATCACGAATAATATGACTTATCGAGAACTTAGGTATAAGTTTCTCAGTAGGGCCTATATATCTCAACAGGCGGCGAAGCAAGCTCGAATTGCGACGTCAGCGGCCTGCATTAAATGTGGATGTGCAGTGGGGACGCTCTCACATGCGTTCTGGACCTGCCCGCCTGTGCAGCGATTCTGGCGCAAGGTAATGGCCTATGTGGCTGATTTGATAGATATTGCCTTTCCAGTCACCCCGCACTGGGTTCTATTTGGCTGTGTGTCCCCTATCAGAATTCGTGATCCTGGCACTCGACTGCTTCTTTGAAAGGCTTGTCTGGTGGGGCTGAAAATGATTTTGTCCGTCTGGAGGGAACAGGTGGCGCCATCATACTGGACTTGGAGAAGCAGCTGGCACCAGATGATGACTATGGAATGCATGGCTTCGCGGGCGTCTCCACGATGCAGACAGCGCTTTCTCAAGGTGTGGCAACCTTATGTGCAAGCGCTTACTCCGAAAGCTCGTAGCCTTGTCCTCAATGACTGATTATGAGACACCTGGACTTATTTACAGTACTTACGTGGCGGATCCTGAGAGGGAGGGAGGGAGGGAGGGAGGTGTGGGGATTGGTCGTTGTTACCACATATGTTTGACGTGAGCATTGTTATATGCAAAGCTGTGGGAGGGCCAAGTGTCCTGCTCTCCGCAGTGATTGTATTTTGTTATGTGAAAGTTAATAAAAATTGTTTACACAAAAAAAAAAAAAAGACATTGAAGCTAGCTTCGTAGCCTATTATAAAACACTGTATGCTTCCAAACCACACACTTCGCCCATGTTGGCGGAGTTTTTTCAAAACTTTGTTTGGCCTCCACCGCTTGGTGATCAGCTCCAGGCGCTGAACGCACGCATTGTGGACTCTGAACTCTTTGCCATTATACAGAAACTTAAAAAAGGAAAGGCGGCTTGTCCTGATGGATTTAGCAATGAGTTTTATAAAGCTTTAAAGTTTCCTGTGTTGCCGAGTCTAGTATCTTACTATAATTCTTTGCTTCAGAGCCCATACCTCCCACCGGAAGAAAATTGTTCAACAATTATTCTTCTACCAAAGAAGGGGAGGGATCCAAAGGATGTGGGGTCTTACAGACCCATTTCCCTCATTAATGTTGACATCAAATCCTTGCGGCGGTCCTAGCAGCCCGGCTTAGTAATGTCCTTCATACTTTGATACACTCAGATCAGATTGGCTTTGTCCAGCGGTGGCAAGGGGTCCAAAATGTGAGACGTCTCATTGCAGCCCTTAGTTATTATTCACAGGAGGAGGCCCTAGTCCTTAGTCTAGATGCTGAAAAGGCTTTTGACTCCCTATCCTGGGGCTATATGTTTTGGGTCCTTCAACAATATGGGATCACAGGGGACTTTGTTTCATGGTTACAGTTCTTATACCAAAACACCAGTTCTTGACTTCTTATTAACGGGGGCTTGATGGCCTCATTCCCTTTACAATGTGGGGTGCGTTAAGGGTGTCCGCTTTCCCCTCTGTTATTTGTATTGGCAATTGAGCCCTTAGCTGAAAAACTTTGACATACTACGGATTCTGGAGGCTTATTTTGGGTGGGCACCCCATTAAACTTGCTCTTTTCGCAGTCGACATTTTATTATTTGTCGGCCGGCCTCGGCAGAGTGTGTCGGTCATACTCTCCATCTTCACACAGTTTAAGGAAATTGCGGGCCTTCGCATCAATTTTTCCAAGTCGGAGGCCTTAGCCTTAAATTCCCATCTCCCTACATCTTGGCCTGGTTCATTTCCCTTTACATGGGCACCCGGGAAGTTGAAATACTTGGGGGTTTGGGTCCCTAGAGAGTTGGATCAAAGATATAAGCTCAATATCGGGAAATCTTGGCTACTCTTGGGCAGCAGCTGCAGGCTTGGCAGTCTCTCTCCCTCTCACTTTTTCTGGGCATTGCGCGTTAATAAAGATGATGATTGTTCCTAAATTGCTATACAAGCTTTATATGCTTCCCATTTGGCTTATCACTCGTGATCTTAAGGAATTCTAGGTGGGGTTGGTTAAATGTTTATGGGCGGGCAAGCATGCTAAGATTAAATATCAAACTTTGACATATCCTAAGGCACAGGGAGGGATGGGACTGCCTGATTTCCGTGTCTACAACGTTGCTTGCCAGATGCGATTTATTGGAGAATGGATTATTGATACTTATAATTACTGCGAGGAGGGGCTGCTAACATGCATGGCTCAACCCAGGTCTCCCCTATATTTAGTACAGGCACTAGCGGCCAAGTTCCAACCGCTGGCCGTTCCCAAATGTTTGCTGCAACCTTGTCGGCGGGCTTGGAGATGGCTGCGCAATCTTTATCATCTACCTAGTCCTTTCTCATTGTTAACCCTGTTAGTGGGTAATTGTGATTTTCAGCCGGGCGTGGGTGCTAGTGGGGTTTTTCAGACATGGGCCTGCCATGGCCTCATGTATGCTTTCCACTACTTTGAGGAAGACACCCCTCAAGTGTTACGATATGAGACTATGGTTCAAAATTATTAGCTCCAGCCTAAGTTTTTCTTCGCTTACCTCCAAGCGCGACACTACTTGCAGACCTTTCATTGGCAACAGGCGGAGTTCTTGAAGGAAACCACTTTCGCTAATACACTGTTTGAATTTGTGTATTCACATAATTCTATAAAAGGTTGGACTGGACTGATAAAAAGCCTGTTGCGTGCATCACACCTTGATCTCCTGGCCAACTATTGGGAGCCGTCATGTGTAATGGACATAGTGGTAACCTCTCTCAATTCCTGCTGTACTTCTCTCCACAAACGCCTGAAGGATGGTGGTTTGCATGATTTACACTTTAGGATTATACACCACACCATCTGTGATGATGTGCGTCGCTTCCATATGGGCCGCCTTCCCTCTCCACTATACATTAAATGTTCACAGGTGGAAGGTACTGTGCTCCATCGGCTGATATTTTGTTCATCCCTCCAGGTTTTTTGGGCCCAGGTCATGGAATGTATTGCTAAATGTATTCAGGTACCTCTTAAAATGTCAGCGGCGCTCCTCCTGGCTGGATCACAGGTGATGCCTACAAAATGCACTGGGGCCTAGGATCGTTTCAGCAGGATTGCGATTTTGTTGGCATGTCGTGCAATACTGGCTGACTGGACTGATCCCTTAATCAAGCCATCTATTACGGTCTGGCATCATCGTATGATGGACATGATGCTCCTGGAGCGGATGGACTATACCAACTCGCCTAAGACTACAGACAAGAAATATGCTGATTGTTGGGCGCACTATTATTCTCTTCTCTCACTCGCCTTTCAAGGTTCTCTGATTACAGCAGGCTACCATGTTCATTGGTACTCCATTGTTTCTTCTGCACCTACAACTTGAGTGGACTATGATGTTTCTTGTTTTCATCCATGATCGTTTTCTTGGCTATGAGCCCTGGGGCTTTTGGGCAAGGTTGGGGGGTGGGGGTGGGGAGAGGTCATGTTTGTTGAATGGTGAGAATGGTGTATGCGTAGGTATCGAGTGGTGTGAATGGAGTGCTTAGGTTCCCTGTGAGTTTGACTTGCTTGGGGATTTCTAGTTGTATCTGGGGGGGGGGGGGGGATGATGATGAATAAATGAAGATTTGCACACCCTCTGTATTTCTGGTTACCGTGTTGGTATAGTTATTTATTGTCATATCTTTATGTAACTGTGACACTGTACATCTTCACAATAAAAAAATGATTTTGCAAAAAAAAAAAAAAAAAGAATAAAATAAAAAATAAAGGTTCAAGACCGGTGACTGAAATAATTGGCTAGAAAATTTCTGAATTCATCAGATCTTGTGCCAAAACTGAGGTCTTCCCTTTCTTTCAAAATAATTTAATAATCCTTTAAAAAAAATAGATAAAAAGAAATTGATTGAATTTAAATTAAAAGTTAAGAATTTTAATAATTACAAATTGGTTGAATTATTTAAGAAGAGACTCTCTTTAAATACATCAAAATTAGTCAACTAGCCTTTTTTTGACATCACTTGAAACTAGTTGTTCATTGATTTTTGATTCATCTAGATATACTACTACACAGCTGTACAGCATGTCCCTTAAGATTTCATTCATCATGTTTTGAAATACGGCCGGGGCGTTGCATAGGAGTTACTTCCTCTAAGCATTTTCCATGTCAAGCTAGACAGTTCTAGGGTAACCCAATCGAATTGGGGTGAGTGCATTTGTAACCATGGCAGTCGGAGTACCACCGGATGTATTGCCTTATCCAGGACTAGGAAAGAAATGGTCTCCGAGTGTAGAGACCCTGTGCAGTGACGTATAGGTTGAGTAGAAAAAGAGACCTCACCAGGTAGTGGCTCGCCATGTATAGATGACAATAGCAGTGGGGTAGGTGTCCGAACAGTGGGGATTCGTAGGTGCTCTACGAGTTTTCTGAGTATGAAGTTCCCACCGGAACCAGAGTCCACTAGGGCTAGTGTGTGGAATTCGAGGGCATCCGAGTTAATGGAGACTGGAAGTGTCAGTAGAGGAGATGGAGAAGTTAGACCTAGGAGGAGTTCTCCGGCGGATCCTAGGTCTGCGAGTTTCCCAGACAGATAGGACAGGAGGGAACAGCGTGGCCAGGTTGTCTGCAGTACATGGAGAGGCCTAATTTCTTTCGGTGACGCCTCTCCTTAGCTAACAGGTGGCTGCGGCCTAGTTGCATGGGTTCTTCCTCCTCGATACTGGGTGAGGGTGTAGTCTGAGTAACAGGCTCTGGACGAGAGCGTGGAACTCCTGGTGGCATCTTTTTAGGACCATTTATCTCTTGTGACTGCTCACGCAGATGATGATCAATTCATCTCGAAAGGTCAGTGAGAGAGTCCAGAGTATCAGGGAGTTCACATGCTGCTAATTCATCTTTGATGCAAGAGTTAAGACCTTCCAGGAAAATAGCCCATGGGCAACCAAGGTCCCAAAGTAGCTCCGAGGACAAGGTCTTGAACTCAATAACATAATCAGTCAAAGGTTTGGTACCTTGCTGTAGATGCAGGAGAGCAAATCCAGTGACAGTCTTTATCAAACACAGAACGAAAGAGAGCAAGGAAGCCTGTCAAATCACTGAGAATTGGATCTATACGCTCCCAGAGAGGTGAAGCCCAGGCTAGGGCTTTTCCGTCTAAAAAAGACAGTATGTATGTAGTTTTGGACACTACGTCTGGGAAGTAGGTAGGTTGTAGTGAAAAGTGCATACAGCACTGATTCAGAAAGCCCCTATATAACAGGGGATCACCTGTAAAACGAGTGGGTGCTGGCAAGGGCATGAAGAGCCGTACAGGCAACACATGAGGAGAGGAAGTGGCCTTGTCATGTATCGAAGTAGAATTCAGCCGAGAGTTTAGCTGATTGAAAGCGTTAGCCAAAGTCTCTAATGTCCTTTGTTGCTCAGCAAGACATTGGGTCAGGCCAGGGATGGCCTGGATGGCTGAGACCTGAGCCGGGTCCATGAAGTTAGCAATCTGTTATGTTTTTGTAAGAATGTGAACCCTGGGCCGAGATGAGGGATGTCCCCGCCCACAGGGAGGAGCTCTGTGAGCCTCATCATCAGTAGACGTGGTCTCAGCAGCGTAGGACACAGCTGTATGTTAGAGACTTTATTATAAAGGAAGGAAAAGCAGTGTTGCGTCCGTCGGTCTCAGACGCATTCGACCCTTGTGCCTCACCTTTTTCTCTGCTCTCCCCGCTAGCCTTTGGAAGATGGCTACCGCTGCGTCTGCAAGCCGCGCTCTCCAGCGTCCCCGGAACGGCTATGGCGTTGCCTCCCGCCATGTTTCTCCCAAGGGTTTCCTAGGGTGCGCGCCAGCTACCCACGTCTTTATTACAGCTATGGCGCGAACCTTGGGGGTGTCCCCCTCAAGTGACGTCACGCCATCTGGGTATTTATCCTGTACTTGTTTGCTAGCTCATTGAGTTAGCAAGGATTAGATTTGTCCGGTCTAAGCTACTCTGCCTCTTCAGTGCTGCCGCTGGAAGTTCTCTCTCTGCCCTTAGGGGTATTCTCTAACCTGGGTACCCGCTCCTCGGGGGCCCTCTGCTTTATTTCAGGTGCCTTACTGGGATCAGGTACTCACTTCTCGAGGGCCTGCTCTCCCTGCCTCGGTGCCTGTTCCATCTACTTCAGCCTGGTAGAATCGCCAACCTACAGCTACCATCTAGTGAGTAATCTAACTCTCAGTCTGTCTCATCTACAGCATTGCCTTGCTGGGAAATCTACACCGGAATTCCCCTATACCAACGTGGTGAGACGGGTTCCCTCTGCCGAGGGTCCTGAGACTGCTACCTCTGGATCACCTCACTACTGCCACCTCTGGTGTTATACTCCAAGCTGTACAATAAAAGAACTAATTCTGTGTTTGTGCGTCCTGAGTCTAGCCCAGTATTGTTGCTCCCCACGGGGTCCCTCCCCATGGGCATGGTCATCTGCCACAGTACCCAAGAATCCACTCAAACACCGCTAAACCATAACAGATTGCTAACTCCTTGGATTCGGCTCAGCTCACCACATTGCAAGCCATTCCAGGCCTGGCCCAGCGAATCTCCGAACAGCAGAATGCGCTGGAGAATTTGACTGCTGCATTCAACCAGCTGCACGCACAGATGAACTTACCCACCACCACAGGTAAAGAAGTTAAACCGCCAGAAGTGTCGGTCAAGATAATTGTACCTCTATCTGCTCCAACATGCTTCTCAGGGGAAGTTTGGAAATGTAGAGGTTTTATTACCCAGTGTTGCATGCACTTTTCCCTGCAACCTAGTCATTTTCCTACAGCCTATGCCAGGACCATCTACATCTTGTCTTATCTGGACGGAAGAGCGTTGGCTTGGGCCTCTTCGCTGTGGGAGCACGATGATCCTATCCTACATGATCTTGCCGGATTCCTTGAACTGTTCAGATCAGTTTTTGATGATCTTGTCCGGCATACCACTGCAGGATCTTCGTTGGTTCACCTGAAGCAAGGTACTAAACCTTTAGCAGACTTTGCTATAGAATTCAAGACACTGGCGTCTGAATTGCATTGAGTCCCTAAATGCCTGAGGACCCTCTTCTTTGAAGGACTGAATTCTCGTTTGAAGGACGAGCTGGCAGCTTGTGAGATGCCTGAGACCTTGGCTGAACTGGTGAAGTTGGCAACAAGGATTGATCGCCGACTTCGTGACAAGGTTCAAAAGACCAAGATTCCCAGAAGACCCCTTCAGGGCAAGCTCAAGTTTTATTTATTTATTATTTATTTATTTATTTATGAACTTTTAATATACCGATATTCGTGAGTCACATCATACCGGTTCACAATAAACTCATGGAGAGAAGGGAAATAGAAATTACAAATAACCGGGAGAGGGGAAGGGGAGCAGCGGAGGAACAGGGAGAGAGTGGGGGTAGGGAGAAAGCAAGCGCCAAAGGGGGCGTGAAAAGCAAGAGTAGGAGAGAAGGAGATAGAAATGGATAGGAACTGAAGTAACAGTTTTAAACAATATCCTTACTGGAATAACAGCATCAACAATAGCTATACATTTCAATAGATTGCAAAATTAACCTTTTCTTGGGGGGGTGTGTGGCAGGGGGTGGAAGGGCGATGAGGGGGGGGTGGAGGGGATTAGGTTTGGGTTAGAGTCGGGATAGGCCTGCAGGAAGAGCCAGGTTTTGATGCCTTTTTTTAAGTTGGGTAGGGAGGGTTCGAGGCGGAAATAGGTGGGGAGTGAGTTCCATAGGGTGGGTCCTGCAATGGTAAATGCTCTATCTCTGGTAGAGGAAAGATGCGCAGTTTTGAGTGGTGGGGTGTGGAGGGTGCCAGCTAAGGTGGCTCTGGCAGGACGATTGGATGTACGGAAACGTGGCATTTCATTGAGCCAGGCGGGGTTGTTGCTATAGAGTACATTGTGAAGAATGGTGAGGGTTTTGTATTTTATGCGGAAAGGGATGGGGAGCCAATGCAAATCCTTCAGTACTGGGGTGATATGTTCTTTTTTTCGGGTGTCAGTGATTATTCTTGCCATGGAATTTTGCAGGATTTGTAAGGGTTTGATCGTAGAGTATGGGAGGCCTATGAGGAGGGAGTTGCAGTAGTCCAATTTCGATAGAACGGTGGACTGCAACACTAGACGGAAGTCTTTGGCATGGAGAAGGGGCTTTATTTTTTTGAGGATGTGTAGTTTAAAGAAACCCCCTTTTAGGAGAGATTTGATGTGGGGTTTAAAGTTGAGGTGTTGGTCTAATGTTACACCTAGGTCTCTTACGGATGGTACAAGAGGGAGGCAGTGTGTTTGTAGGGGTTGGGAGGGAGTGGGGACGTTGAATGAGGTCTGAGATGTAAGTTCAGGATTGTTAGATATGAGGAGAATTTCTGTTTTGTTTGTGTTGAGTGCAAGTTGGAGGTTGGTTAAGAGAACGTTGATGGAGGCTAAGCAGGAGTCCCAGAATTGCAGAGTGTCTTTGTTGGTTTTTTGAATGGGGATGAGGATCTGCACATCATCCACATACAGGAAGAAATTGAGTCCGAGGTTAGAGAGTAGGTGGCAGAGAGGAAGGAGATAGATATTGAAAAGGGTGGAGGATAGTGAGGAGCCTTGCGGGACACCTTGCATGAGAGGGATGGGTGGGGATTGAGAATGGTTTATTTTAACTAGGTATTCTCTGTGGGTGAGGAATGATGTGAACCAAGAGAGTACTGTGCCTGATATACCTATTTCTGACAACCGGGATAGGAGGATTTGGTGGTTGACAGTGTCGAAAGCCGCGGAGATATCTAGGAGGGCGAGTAGATAGGAGTTTCCTTGGTCCATGCCTATGTGAATTGTATTAGTAACAGCTAGAAGGAGGTTTTCAGTGTTACGACCTTTTCGGAAGCCAAATTGGGAGGGATGCAGGATGTTATGGTCTTCTAGATAATCGGAGAGTTGGGAATTGACAACTTTTTCGAGGATTTTAGATACAAAAGGCAGGTTGGAAATGGGCCGGTAGTTGGAGGGGTCATTAGCATCTAAGGAGGGTTTTTTAAGGAGGGGCTTGACGATGGCAAGTTTAAGAGGGTCTGGGACTTTGCCAGAAGTAAGTGAGCAGTTGATTAGGTCTGCGAGGAGTTTGGATATGGAAGTGGGGATGGATAGGAGGGTTTTAGAGGGGATGATGTCAGCTGTGTGGGAGGCGGGTTTCATCTTTTTAAGTATATTTTCTATTTCCAGTGTGGAGGTGATGTCAAAGGTGTGAAAGGTGATTCCCTTGGTTTTGGAGGGTAGGGGAGGGGTGGTGGTGGAATTTGAGGAGAAACGCATGAGAATATTATGAATTTTGTTTTGGAAGTATTTGGCCAATTCAGCACATTTTTCGTTAGAGTTTTCTTCTTGGGAGTTGGGGATTGTGGGGGGCTTAGTGAGCTCTGCAACATAGGAGAAGAGGACGTTGGAGTTGAATTGATAGTTGTGGATTTTTGTTGCGTAGAAGTCCTTTTTTGCTTGTGTGGTGGCCTGTCGGTAAGTGTGTAGCGTGTCTTTGTATGTTAACTTGAGTGTGGGTGAGGGTTTTTTGCGCCAGGAGCGCTCTTTTGCTCTGAGGTCTTGTTTGATCAGTCTGAGTTCGTTAGTGTACCATGGTTTTTTGTCGGTGTTTGAGAGGGGTATTTTTTTGTGTATAGAGGGGCAGAATTCGTCGGCTATCCTGGTGTTGATGTTGTTACAGGATTTTAGAGCTGTGTCTGGGCTGGTGAGGTCCATGTTTTTATCTGTTTATCAAAGGCAAAGGTGAGGTCCTCCGAGGAGCAGAATTTGCGGAAGGTGATGGTTTTGCTGGTGGTATTGGAGTTACCCTGTGAGTGGTGGCTTCTGGAGAGGGTGGTGTTGGTAGTAAGATGGGCGTTGATCATGAAATGATCGGACCATGGTATGGGGGTGGCAGAAGGGGTGGTAGGCGAGGTGATGTCGGTGTTGATGAAGAGGAGGTCGAGGGTGTGACCAGCATTGTGTGTGGGTGAGTTGATGAGTTGTTGGAAACCTAGGGCCTGGAGACTTATCAGTAGGGTTTCGCAAGATGGTGTAATAGGGGTGACGTCTACATGGAGGTTGAAGTCTCCGAGGATGATTGCAGGAGTGTCAGGTTTGATGTTGTCTGTTATATATTCTAAAATGGGGGATGGATCGTGTTCAATTAGACCTGGGGGGGCATAGATGAGGCAAATCTGCAGGGTCTTGGATTTGAAGAGCCCAATTTCTAATCTGGGTGGTGGGTGTGAGGGATGGAGTTTGAGGTTGAGGTGTTTTTTAGCGGCTAAAAGTAACCATCCACCTTTTTTCTTTTTTCGTGGGATATTGAAGATGTCGTAGGTCTGTAAGGGTAGTTGATTAACGAAAAAGTGATCTGTGTCTTTTGGTGCTTTTTTAAGGATAAGAACATAAGAACATAAGAACATGCCATACTGGGTCAGACCAAGGGTCCATCAAGCCCAGCATCCTGTTTCCAACAGTGGCCAATCCAGGCCATAAGAACCTGGCAAGTACCCAAAAACTAAGTCTATTCCATGTAACCATTGCTAATGGCAGTGGCTATTCTCTAAGTGAACTTAATAGCAGGTAATGGACTTCTCCTCCAAGAACTTATCCAAACCTTTTTTAAACACAGCTATACTAACTGCACGAACCTCATTCTCTGGCAACAAATTCCAGAGTTTAATTGTGCGTTGAGTAAAAAAGAACTTTCTCCGATTAGTTTTAAATGTGCCCCATGCTAACTTCATGGAGTGCCCCCTAGTCTTTCTACTATCTGAAAGAGTAAATAACCGATTCACATCTACCCGTTCTAGACCTCTCATGATTTTAAACACCTCTATCATATCCCCCCTCAGTCGTCTCTTCTCCAAGCTGAAAAGTCCTAACCTCTTTAGTCTTTCCTCATAGGGGAGTTGTTCCATTCCCCTTATCATTTTGGTAGCCCTTCTCTGTAGCTTCTCCATCACAATTATATCTTTTTTGAGATGTGGCGACCAGAAGACATCTTCGAAGTCTGCATAAGGAGCTGGGATGCCAGAGGAGGTGGTCGCCAGAGCAACTGTAGGAGGCAGTACCGCCTTTTTCAAGCAAGTCTGATGACAAGTTGGACTCCATTCAATCAACTGGAGAGACCCCCAGTCAAACTGGGGAGAGTGATATTGGAGCCAAGATAGTCCCAGGACTACCGGATCAACTGAGTTTTCTAGGACAAGGAATTCAATTTCTTCTACATGAAGGGTGCCAGTAAGGAGGCGAACCGGCTCAGTAGTCAAGAAGATCCGGCCAGATAATGGCTCACCATAAATAGAAGCAATACACAAGGAGGTTTCCCAAAGACGGGTATCAATACCCAATAACTGAACTAGGTCCTTGAGAATAAAATTTCCCCCTGCTCTGGAATCAATCAGAGCAAGGACTAGGAAGGACCGGGAGTCGCAGGTCAGTGTAACTGGTAAGGACAACTGAGTGGCCGGACAGGTAGTGCCCAAGTTCAGGACCCCTACTGAACTTAGGCCCGGAACTTTCCTGGATGGACTGGGCAGGCCTGAAGACGATGGCCTGATGCTTCGCAATACAGATTGTCTCTGCCGGAGGCACTCTTCCGGGGACAGCCGCCCACGGCCCAACTGCATGGGTTCTTCCGCTTTGCCACAGAAAGGACCCTACCGGTGGCAGGGCTGGTGGTCAGTGGTGAGCAGGAGCATTCCAAGGTGGACCTTCTGGGTATCCAATTTTACTGATGGTGCTCTTGGAGACGATGGTCGATTCGGCTAGTCAAGTCAATAAGGTCCTCAAGTGAGGATGGGAGCTCACAAGCTGCCGGTTCATCTTTTAGCTGAGGAGATAGTCCATCCAGGTAAACAGCTCGCAGGCAATCTTCTTGCCAAGAGAGCTTGGTAGCTAAGGTCCGAAATTCTATAGTGCAGTCAAACAGGCTCCACTGGCCTTGCCGTAAGTGAAGAAGATTAGCATTTGCCATGGCGCGCCACCCAGGGTTGTTGAAGATCCGACGGAATACGGTCACAAAATGAGATAGTTCTTGTGGGAGCCAGTCCGAGTGCTCCCATAAAAGCGAGGCCCAGGCCAACACCTTCCCCTCCAAACGAGACAGGATGAATGTGACCTTTGTGAGTTCATCTTGGAAGATGGAGAGCTGCAGAGCAAACTGCATATAACATTGCTTGATAAACCCTCTGCAGAGCTTGGAATCACCATTTAAATGAGGCAGAGCTGGTAGGGCCAGCAAGGCTCTGGAAGTGCAAGACTGCTTTTGGTTGGAAGAAACTGGTGCTGGAACTGAGTGACCGGATTGGGCATCAAGCCGGCGTGCAGTCACTCAATGGAGGAGGCCAGTGCCTCGAGGAATCGTTGCTGTTCTTGTACCTTAGAAGCCAGGCCAGGAATAGCCTGGAGGGCACACGGCTCCGCCATGGCCTTTGCAGCCTGTTGCCCAGGAGGTGGACCCTTGGACAAAGGTGGGGTTGACACTACCTGTAGGGGAGGCCCTACGGGTCCCCACCGTTGGCAGGCGGAGCTGGCTGAGCTTCGCCAATACCAGCCCTCGTTCCCCGCGGGTTGAGTCCTTGGGTACCGGGGCCAGCTGAAGTTAGGTGGGCCTCCATGCGAGGTCTTCAGGAGGATGATGAGGTGGTCAGCCAGGGACCAGCAACAGTAGAACAGGAGAGTCTGTACTGGACGAGGTGGAGTCCCGGAGACCCGGGCGCCAAAAGGAACAAGAGTCAGACAGGGGTCACCCGAGCAAGAAGATGCTGAAGCCTGAAAGGCCAAGTCCAGGACTAAGACTGTAGAGGCATCATGGAACAGGCTGAAGTCAGGGCAGGCGGCATTCAAGGAGCAGTGGCAAGGCAAGACTATGGTCAAGTCCAAGAGATGATCAGAAGCATAGTCAAACAAAGCAGAGGTCAGGACTAGGAGATGATCAGAGTGTGGTCAGACGAAGCAGTGGTCTGGACTAGGAGATGATCAGTAGTGTGGTCAGGTGAAGCAGAGGTCTGGACTAGGAGATGATCAGTAGCGTAGTCAGGCAAAGCAGTGGTCGGGTCCAGGAGAAGGTCAGTCCGTAAGAATAGCTGAGTAGAATGAAGCACAGGAACCAGGAACACGAGGAAATCACCAAGGAGGCAACGAAGTACACGTCCAGCGTGGAGATCTGTTGCAAAGGTGACTAAAAGGAGCTGAGCCCGGCCTTATATACCAGAATCATCATATATATCACCATCCGTGGCCGCGGGTTAGGTTCCTGCCTTGGCCCCTTTAAAAGGAACAGAGATGCGCGCACGCTTAGGCAGGAGCACAGAATGGGATGGCGGCGTCCCTCCGCGGACCACGCGGGGAGGCCCGCTGCGGAGGACTGGAGTCAGCTGTAGAGACAGGAGCACCTAGGACGGCCTGTAGATGGAGACGGCGGCCCACAGCCACAAGGGAAGTGGAGCCAGATGCTGGAGCAGGCAGAAGAGGGTAAGAGGGCCTGGCCTTACCTGCCGCAGCCGGCACACGCAACATCTATGAGTGCATAATCTTAAATCCAGCCTTAAATACAAATCAAAGGAAACAGAAAGGTTCTAAGAGTAGCTCAAATGCTATAATGTGCATTGCCCCCTGGGGTTCAGAGTGTGAATCAACTTCTTTCTTTCAACTCAGTTCAATTAGCCTCTGTTGAATACATACACAATTTTCCTTTTTCTCCACTCTGTGATTTTTTAAGGCAACGGACAGCTACTGGGAAGACTTAATTGGACTCTCATAACTTGTGCAACAGATCACCAACAAGGAAATAATTTTTTCTATACCACCCTTCCCCCATACATATTAATACATGAAATTCAGAGTCACATAAGTACACGGAGTAAATAGAAATAATATAAATGCAAGAACCAGTTTCAGAAAAATCTGCAGTTTAAAAGAAGAAATACAGAACATGGGAATCTTGATCTTACCTCAAGGCACCATGTTTCACACAAGAGTTTTTCATGCTGAGCTGTTGCCCGTCCTTGTTTCAAAGAACGTGAAGCTCTACAAAAGAGCATAAAAGTCCGTATAAAACATTCTTAAATAAAGCTTTTATAAAACCTATCTAAAATTGTTTTTCTGTCAGTGGTCATGTAATAAAAGACCATACAATGTCTATAAAATTAAAAAAATAAAAATAAATTACTTGTGGGTCAATTTTCAGTTAGCCACTGAGCAACAAAGTTAAGCAAATAATTTTACTAAATTATTTTTAGTGAAATTTTCAGCCACATCTAACAAGTTAGGTTTGCAGATGAAAATTATCCTAAATCTAGCTAGAATCAAATTTGTATGGCTAGATTTAAGCCAGCTTTTTGTGCAACCAGAGTTATAAGGCTAAATTTAGCCGCTTAGCACTGAAAATCTGCACTGACCAGCTTAATTGAAAACCTGCCCCAGAACAACTCTAGAGCTACCCCTTTACTGAGCAATTAAATTTGCGCACCCTGTGAATTTGGAGGAACAAATTTAGTCATTCAGTCTGGGACAGTTTTTAAAGTCAGAGATTTATTTGGCTAACTTCAGAAGTTAGCCAGGTAAACCTTTTCAAAATGGCCCCTTGTATTCTCTAGTCAGATACTCAAGAAACACAAGATCATCTTAACAAAAGATAACATCACAGCAATCTTCACAATTCAAGATCATTTCATAATTATAGTTATTTGGAGAAATCTCTAATAACAAAAGAAGAGCAAAACACCTTACTGTGTATAATATCTAGAAAATATGCAAACAAAAGCACAAAAAGATGAAAAATCAATCCAAAGTAAATTCAAGCATAATAATAAAGAACTTGGTATCAGAAATCAACAGTGCTTAAATGATACTCTCTTGCCTGCAAGAAAGCACTTAGGATCAGATCATGCACCATTTTTCTGTCAATAACTATCTTTATAGCAAAAACTCTTTGATTAATCTCCAAAATAACCATAAATATTAATTATATTAATTTTTATATTTATTTAATTATTAAGGTCTTCAAGACTTCTGCAAACTTCTCAAAAACTAAAGGTCAGTGCTCCCACTTAACTGCATACCCAATACTGACAATGTTTCAGTAACCTACATTTTATTTATTAAAACTTAATATCCTACTTATTCAAACATGTTACCCAAGCAGTAGACAAGATAAAAAAAAATACAATCATAACAACCAAAATTATCAAATATAAACATAACAACACATCAAATTCACATAAACATAAAACAAGAGCAAAAATGTTACAATTCCTGCCCGCGGAGTTACTCTCCGTGAGCAGGCCTCTCACCTCATGCGGCAGGGAACGCCGCCAGGAGAGCCTAGTCCCGTGGCAGGACGCCACCGACGCCTTCTTCCGCGGCCTGGGTGCCGCCCCCCATCTTCGGCCCTGCACTCCAGGGCCAAGCCTGCCGGGAACCGTCTTTCGCGGCTAGCCGCCACTGCAGACATCACCTCCGCGGCCCGGAGGCCGTGTCCGACGCTGCCACTCCTCCTTCGCAGCAGGGAGCCGCTCGCTCCTGGGGTCCTTGCGGTACAGGCAGGCTGCCTCAGTCTATGCCTACCTCCCTCTGCCTTCTTTGTGGCCTAGTGCCGTCATCGAGACCTGTGGCCTGGAGGCCGCACCTACCAGCCTTCTTGCAGCAGGGAGCCGTCGCCCGGTATCCTCTTCGAGCGGCAGGGGAAAGCACGCTGCCGCTCCAACATCATCTTGTGGCCTGGAGGCCGCCCCGAAGCCAGCCTGCGCCTCCGTGGTGAAGTGCAGGAGAGCACCGCTATCTGTGGTGCTGCAGTTCCTCTCTTCAGCTTCAGCCTTTCCTTAGGCGCCGACGCGCGCCTCTTCACACCATTTAAAGGGCCAGCCACAGGAAGTGCTGCTGGCTCCTCCTGATGATGACTTCCTGCTTCTGCCCTATAAAAGGGATTCTTCTTCAGTCTCTCATGGCCTTCGGATCGGGTTTCACAGTTGTCTGTGTCTTCTGACCGTTCCAGGTCCTCCGTGGTCTCCTTCTGCTTTGACGGCTTTGACTCCATGTTCCACATATCCTTCGTCCAGGTCTTCAGTCGTCTCCATGTCCCAGATGTTCTTCATCCAGATATCTTCTTGTTCCTGGTGCCTGATGTTTTGGCTTCATGTTGTCTTGTTCCTCGTCTCGTCTGTGATGTCTTCACTTCAGCCCTCGTCTGCGATGTCTTCGCTTCAGCCCTCGTCTGTGATGTCTTCGCCTCTGTCCTAGTCCAAAGTCTTCTGTGTTCCAAGGACTTCGTCTACCCTCGTCCTGTCTGGCCTGCCGCCCACTGCCGTACCCAGCGGCAGGTCCGAAAGGGCTTGGAACGGTCGGAGGACTGTTCATCAATCAACATTGCGTTGTTGGTTATCCGGGGCGTGCAGGTCCGGTTGAAGGTCAGACCTTGTTCCCTAGTCCTTGCTTCAGCTTTGTCCTGCTCTCGTTACCCATGCTCGCACCAGCTCACCTCCCGCGGTGTGGCTTGGGGCTCCTCCCTGAGTCATGCCGTGGCCCAAGGGCTCACTTCACCAGCTATAGAGACGACCGCGCCCCTGTGCCTATAACCATAGCCGAAGGCCTCCCAGCCCTCGGTCCTTAACAACTGCCGGAGGGTGCGCTCGTGACAAAAAAGACAAATTAAAAAAAATCCATTATTAATTAAGAGTCTAATCTACATAATTTAAACAAACATAAAAGGCTCTCAACGGGCAACAAATTATATGTTATCAAATGCCTTATTAAAAAAACAGGATTTCACAGCCTCCCTAAATTTCCGATATTCCAAAATTGAGAGAATGTCGGAGAATAAAGCATCACCACACAGAAGCTCTGTATCCTCACAGAATAATTAAACTAATCAAAATAGAGAGGATATATCTTATTTATTTTATTTTATTTTATTTTTTATCTCTATTTTTATTTTAAATTATCAGAAACACCACCATCAGAACTAGTGCAAATGTAATTTAATCCACCGCCTCTCGCCACGCAATGGGCCGCAAGCAATTTCAGCAGTTTGTCAAGCACTGAATTTGTAATCATTTGGTGTTGTTTCACGTTTACTCATAGTATTTTATTTAATCCACTTAAAAACTTTATTTTTTATTTTTTACCCCAAAACCAAAAATATTTTCCATTAAATCCTAAGATTTTTATACTTAGCTCCCACTGTAGATTTTATTTCAATACTGTCCCGACATGGGCCATGTTTCGACTGTTTCCAGTCTTCATCAGGGCATGCCTTGTATCTCAAATTCTATTTTGCCTTTCCAACGCTCTAGTCATTTAATTTGACCTTTAAGAAATATTACTGCACATGAAATAATTCTACTGTGATTCCAATTGAAGCAGTAATGGCGCCTCGGCATTCAATAAAGCATTCCATAATGACAGAGCCTGAAAGCTAAGGGGTAGATTTTATAAAGTTGCGAGTGGGTGTCCATAGTGTGCGCATGTTATAAAATCGGGGATTGGCGCATGCAACGGGGTGCACAATTGTGCCCCTGTGCGTGCCGACGCCCTCTGCCTTCCCCAGTTCCCTCCCAGGCCGCTACTCTAACCTCCCTTCCCCTTCCCTTAACCAACCAGGCCCTTACCCCTGTCCTATCTCCCCCCCCCCCAAAAATTATTTTACCTGCTGCGCCTGCCAGCACCCGGCTAGCACACAATCCTCCGACAAAGCGGCAAATGGCTGCTGTACCGGAGGCCTCTGGCCCTGCCCCACCCCCCGGACCACCTCTCCCCACCCCTTTCCCAAAGCCCTGGGACTTAGACGGGTCCCGGGGCTTTACATGCGTTGCATAGGACTTTTAAAATCTACCCCTAAATGAAAATTCCCTGGTGGATTGTAAATGAATAACAGAAGGAGAAGGGATGTGAAGCAACCCAGCCTGAGAAGAACATAATATCCTTCTGGCTGATTTTCTCACAGAGGAAGGGGCGTCGGTAGTCACTGTTGATAATTGGTGCAGGGTTTCATTGTGGTCTTTCAATTGAGTTGGGTTTGTGGCATATTATGGAATCTTGGTCAAAGTGGCGATGATTCCTCCCACGGGGACGGGCCCCGTGGGGAACCACAGCGATAGGCTAGACTCTAGTAAGCAGACACTGAGTAAAGAAAGCTTGATTGTACTGCTGATGTAAGTAGAATCTTGCTTCATGGAAGGGATAGTACTGTAGGCCAGCGATATCACAGTAAGCTCAGCCAGTCTCTATAGATGATGGTCTCACCTGGATGTAACAAGGTTGGGTAGCATTCCGCAGCATGAGATAAGCCGAACCTGAAGGGTGGATAAAGGAGAGCTGGAGCGTAGCAATCCTTACAGAGTGGCAGTGCTGGTAACTTCCTTGGTAGAAGAATGGAGACTGGGACCCGAGGTCTGAGGTGCAGGATACCCTGAGCAGGATAGGCCCTCGAGGAGCGAGTATCTAGGAGCGCCGAAGGATCCTGGAAGAAAGTAGATAGGACCCCCCGAGGAGTGGGTGTCCTAGGTTAGGTAGTTGAACCCCGAAGGGCAGATAGAAGCGAGAAGCCCCCGAGGAGCGAGTACCCAGAACTTCTGTAGGAGCGAGTCACCCCGGAGGGAAGAAAGGAATCCAAGCGAGCAGCTTAGAAGCGGTCAGAGTAGCAAAACTGAAGTCCTTGCTAACTCGTTGGGCTATAGCGGAGCGGAGGTTTAAATACCCGGAGGTACTGATGTCATGCGGTGGGGACGTCCCTGAGGTTCCCGCCATGATGTATTCAAAAGTGTAGGTGGCTTGTGCGCGCGCGTGCCTAGGAGGCCTCAGGAAGAAGCATGGTGGACGGGGATGCCCATGCTATGTCAGAGACGCCGAGGGTTTCGGCAATCAGCACCGGAGGCAGCCATCCTTCCCAGGGAGGAGGAACAGGGTAGAAGAGAGGTGAGGCAGAGTGGTTGCAGCCGTCTGCAACCGATGGACGCAACAGTACCCCCCTTCAAAGGGCCCCCTCCAGGACCTCTTCCTGGTTGTCTGGATTTTCGAGGATGTGCGAGATGAAATTGACGTACCATGTCTTTATCCATGATGTTGGCCAGAGGTTCCCATGAGTTTTCTTCTGGTCCATAGCCCTCCCAGGAGATGAGGTATTCCCATGTCTTGCCTCTCTTACGGACATCCAAGATGTCATCTACGGCATATTCAGTGTCGTCCTCCGTGTCCAGATTTGTGGGTTCTGGGGTCTTCTTGGAGAACTCTGAGAGCATCAAGGGTTTTAACAGAGAGACATGAAAAGCGTTGTGTATTCTCATAGATGGAGTTAATTTTAGACTGTACGTCAGATTTCCCAAGCGCCGAAGGATTGCAAAAGGTCCTACATAGCAAGACGCAAAGCGTGCTGAAGGTAGTTTAAGGCGGAGGAACTTGGTACTCAGCCAGACTTTGTCTCCAGGCTGAAACTGAGGTGCCTCTTGATGGTGAGCATCATAGATCTTTTTTGCTTTCTGTCCTGCTTTGAGGAGCAGGTCCTTCGTTTGCTTCCAAAGCTGAGATAGCTCTGCTGCAGTGGCAGGAGAAGCAACAGGTAAGGGAATTGGCAGAGGAGGAAGTGGTTGTCGTCCATAGACAAGTTAGAAGGGAGAAAACCCTGTAGATGTAGCAGGATGCGAATTGATACCAAATTCTGCCCAAGGCAGCAGTTCTGCCCAGTCACTCTGTCTTGAGTTAACGTAGGACCATAGAAACTGTTTAAGTGTTCTGTTCATTCTTTCGGACAGAATATGCTTAGGCATTCCATGAAGGCAGAAGATATGATTGATGAAGAGTTTTGTTAACTCCACAGCAAAAGGTAATTCTGGTAAAGCTACGAAATGTGCCATCTTGGAGAAGCGGTCAACGGTGACCCAAATGGTATTGTTTCTGTTGGAGAGTGGTAAGTCTACCACAAAATCGGTTGCTATATGTGTCCAAAGTTCATCCGGCGCTGGCAGGGGTTGTAGTAGACCACACGGACGTCTGGCTAGTGGCTTTTGCTTGGCGCAGACAGCACAGGAGCCCACATAAGCTTGTACATCCTTTTTCATGGTTGGCCACCAGTAATACCACTGTAACATAGCCAAAGTGTGACTCTGTCCAGGATGGCTGGCTAGGCGGGAATCATGTGCCCACTTCAACAGTTTCCTCCTCTGATTTCTAGCCATGACTGTCTTCCCAGCGGGTACAACATCAGTGGCTGCAAGAACCACTCTCCCGGGGTCAATGATATGACGGGGTTCGTCAGGCACATCCTGAGGTGAGAAGGATCATGACAGGGCATCAGCCCGAGTGTTCTTCTCTCCCGGATGGTATTTCAAGAGGAAATCGAATCTGTTAAAGAAGAGTGACCATCTTGCTTGAAGAGTCGTTGAGCATGTCTAAGATACTCCAAGTTCTTGTGATCAGTGTACACTACTATCTGGTGTTGTGCACCTTCCAGCCAAGGACGCCATTCCTCAAAGGCCAGCTTGATTGCAAGTAACTCTTTGTCTCTGATTCTGTAATTTCTTTTGGCAGGAGAGGATCGCCTTGAGAAGAAGGAGCAGGGATGGAGCCATCGGAGGCCCTGTAATCAAACACGGAGTGAGGAGCTGATCAGGCCTGCGCGATCGGCGCTAAAGCCCATCGGGGTAAGGCCTTTTAAATCCACTCCTACCCCACACGGGCTTCCCCGCCGACCCCGAGGTGTTTCCTTCCTCCTTACCTGCCATCTCGCCAGGCCTTGCCTCAGATCCTGCACATCGGTCCCGCACGCAAGCACAGCCCCGCAGCCTATCCTGCTTCAGGCGCCCTCATGATATCAGCAAGCGGCGACTCCCGGGGCTTTTAAATTGCCTGCAGCTTCCCGGCGTCGTGCGCCAAAGGGGCCTGCCCCTTTGTGCGCCCCTTAGTGCAGCCCCTTATTCGCTACCCAACCAGGTCACCCCCTGACTTCCCATTCTCTGCATTCCCCTCTACTGTCCACCCTGTATCCCCCTTCCCCCAAGTCCTAGACTCCTACAGTGCAATCTTCTATATGCACTTGTTTCTCTCTTGCACCCCTTCCAACCTTTACCACCTATCCCACCCTTACTACTCGTTATACCCACAGCCATGCCACCCAGCACTCAGACTACTCACTACCCTTACCACAACATGTCTTACTTCCCCATTCCCATTCTCAACCCTCGCCCACATGTCCGTAACCAAATTTTCACCCCTACCCCCTCTTCAAGCCTTAGATCACTGGTCCCCATCATGATCACACCATTAACACAACTCCTCTGCCTTACCACTATATCCATTCTCCTCTTTAACTCACAATCTTTAACTAAAAAATTCCCCATCCTGAACGACCTACTGCAGGACTCCCAGCCTGACATCTGTGCTATCACAGAAACATGGTTTAGTCAGACAGATATTCTGAATAGAATCAACTCCCTTCCAACATTTATGATATATATTCCATCCCCAGACTCAAAAAAAGAGGAGGCGGCCTCCTATTAGCTACCAAGAAAGAATTAAAGCTGATTCCCCAAGAAGTCAACATAGCACATAAATTCAAAGTCGGCTTCTTCAAATCTCCACAGCTTCAAATATGCCTTGTCTACACCCCACCTGGCCTCCTCAATGCTAATGCATCACCACTCATCGAATTCATTGCAGATCGGATAGACATAGACACCCCTGCTATCATCTTGGGAGATTTCAATTTACATGTTGACTGTATTCCTTTACCACCGTCATGCGAGGCCTTCCTAACCTCTATGTCAGCCATGGGCTTCACTCAAATTATTTCCAGTCCTACCCACAAAGCTGGTCACACCCTCGACCTGATTTTCACAAACTCTCACCTCCTCACAACTTCACCCCCCATCTGCACCTCCATACCATGGTCTGACCATGCACTCATAAAAACAACCCTCTCTACAAACAAAATGCTCAGCCCAAACAACAAACAAAACAATACTATACAATACAGGAAGTTTTGTTCCCTAGAGGACCTGTCCCTATCCCTCTCAAAGAACCTACTGAATCTAGACCTTACTAACGAGGACAGTGCCTACAGCTCCTGGAAGAACATCACTAAACAAATTGCTGATGAAAACTGTCCCATTATCACCAAAGAAATAACACCATCTAACCCAAAAAAACCTTGGTTTACGCCCGAACTTAAAGCTCTTAACTCCAATTACGAGCCAAGGAAAAGAAATGGCATAAGAACCCCTCCCCGGCCCTTCAGGCTTCCTACAAACACACCCTCCACACCTACAGAACCTCCATTATGAAAACAAAAAGAGATTACTACGCTCAGAAAATCCACAACTACCAATACGATGCCAAAGCCCTCTTTGCTTATGTTTCATCCCTCACAAATTCAACACCTCCCCCTATCTCAGATACAGACGCCAAAAACAAGTGTATGGAATTAGCTATTTCCACACCAAAATCACCAACATTATCTCGAAATTCCCCCCAACCTCCCCCCCCCCCTTACCACCCAAAAATCACCCTGTAACACTCTCATCTCATTCAAACTCACCTCGGCCTCAGAGATAACTAGACTCCTAAAGAAAATGAAACCCTCCTCCCACCCAGAAGATTCCATCCCTACAAAATCGCTCCTTGCTATTCCAGATGCCATAGCCAAACCTATCTCCGAAATTATTAACCGATCCCTCACCCTAGGTAAGGTCCCCGACGAACTGAAACAAGCCACCTTCAAACCCATCCTAAAGAAACCCAATCTGGACCCAGCAGTCCCTGCCAACTACCGACCGATATCCAACCTTTCATTCATAGCAAAACTCATGGAAAGGGTAGTTAACGCTCAGCTCATAGAACACCTTGATAGTCACAACTTGCTATTCCCTTCTCAATTCGGCTTCCGAAAATTCTTCAACACGGAAACCTTGTTAATTTCTCTTACTGATAAAATCCTCAAAGGGTTAGATAAAGGCCAAACTTACATCCTGGCCTTGCTAGACATCTCTGCAGCCTTTGATACCGTCAACCATAAACTCCTTATCAATTGCCTTTCAGATATCGGTATCGCGGGCTCAGCCCTGAACTGGTTGTCCTCTTTCTTAGACAACCGCTTCTACAAAGTCAAAATTGGCAATCATGAATCAAACTCAGTCAAGTTATCACATGGTGTTCACCAAGGCTCTTCCCTCTCCCCCACCCTTTTTAATATTTACTTACTACCTCTATGCCAACTTCTTGCAGATCTTGGACTTACACACTATGTATATGCGGACGATGTCCAGATACTCCTACCGGTCACTGATTCTGTAACAAATGCCCTTAAAGTCTGGGATAAATGCCTCTCCTCAATCAATAGCCTTTTCACCAACCTTAACCTCGCCCTAAATTCCTTGAAAACTGAATTACTCTACATCTCTCCTGCCCGCCACCCTCCCACTTCTCCTCTTCCTCCTCACCCTTTCTCACAACATGTTAGAGACATAGGGGTCACCCTGGATGACCACCTCAATCTCCAAAAACACATAACCAACGTTACAAAGGACTGCTTTTATAAATTACACATACTGAAGAAATTAAGACCCCTTTTACACCATAACGATTTCCGAACTGTCCTCCAATCTACACTATTTTCAAAAATCGACTACTGCAATACCCTACTTCTAGGATTGTCTGCATCCACCACCAAACCACTGCAAATGCTGCAAAATGCAGCAGCTAGAATTCTTACTAACTCCCGCAGATCAGACCACATCACTCCAATCCTCAGAGACCTCCACTGGCTTCCTATCCCAGCTAGAATCCTCCATAAAAGCCTAACCATTATCCACAAAACCCTACACAATAATGAGATTCACTGGCTTAATGACTCTCTCCAGTTTCATATCCCCAACAGACCTACTAGATCCGCCTACCTGGGGACTCTAACTACCCCCTCATACAAATCCACCCAGCTCACTTCCACCCGAGAACGTGCTCTCTCCAGCGCAGGTCCTATGTTATGGAACTCGATGCTTCCAGACCTACGCTTGGAGCACTGTACAAACACTTTTAAAAAAAAGTTAAAAACCTGGTTGTTCAAACAAGTATTCACTTAATCCCAACCTCGTCTCTGTCCTCCCCCCGGTATCATAACTCTAACAATGTAACCCCTATTGCTACCTAACTTTCCCTATAGCCAATTCCGGTAAACCTCAACTATTACACATTGTAACTACCGGTATCATAACTCTAACAATGTAACCACCATTGCTACCTAACATTCCCTATAGCCAATTCCGGTAAACCTCAACTATTACACATTGTAACTACCGGTATCATAACTCTAACAATGTAACCCCTATTGCTACCTAACTTTTCCTATAGCCAATTCCAGTAAACCTCAACTATTACACATTGTAACTACAATTTGCTGCTTTAACTAGTGCTTATTGACTGTCATACAGTTATGTAAATTATAATATGTTATATAGTTGCTATCTCAACAAAGTTGTTTTAATTTTGCTGTCTCCTTCCTTGCTATTACGCTCACTTGGTCTCTTCGACCGTTCCTCATTCTCACCACGTTCCTTACGATTCCCTGTTAATTGTAACTTTATCCTTCCTTTCACCCTTCTAGTTTTTTGCTCCCCAGTTGTATGTGAACCGATGTGATATTCAATTGAATGTCGGTATATAAAAGTTATAAATAAATAAATAAAAATAAAATAAATATTGGATTCGCTGTACTGGCTCAAAACCACTCCCTCGCCGACGTCCGATGCATTGACCTTGACGATGAATGGGCAATGCGGGTCTGGATGACGAAGGCATGGCTTCTTTTGAAAAGCCACTTTGAGAGTCAGAAAAACTGATATGGCTTCAGGCGACCAGTTGGCGGGATTGGCTCCCTTTCTGGTCATAGCAGTGAGAGGAACTGTCAATGATGAGTAGTTCTTAATAAAGGAACGGTAGTAGTTTGTGAAGCCCAAGAAGCGGCGCAGTGCCTTCAGGCCTGTAGTTTGGGGCCAATCCCAGATGCTTTCTAATTTCTTAGGGTCCATCTGAAACCCATTTTTAGAAACAATATAACCCAGGAAGGGTACAGACTCCATGTGGAACTCGCACTTCTCTAATTTTGCGTATAAGTGGTATTCCCGCAGGCGTCTTAGAACCTTCTTGACATCCTCTTGATGTGTTTGTAGATCTTGTGAGAAGATCAGAATATCATCAAGATATACTACTACACATTGATATAGCAAGTTCCGTAAGATATTGTTCATCATATTTTGAAAGTCTGCAGGTGCTTTACTTAATTCGAAGGGCATGACGAGATATTTAAAGTGTCCATCGTGGGTGTTAAAAGCTGTCTTCCATTTGTCTCCTTCACAAATGCACACCAAATTGTAAGCTCCTTTGGGATCCAGTTTAGAAAATATCTTGGCTCCCTGGAGTCTATCAAATAGTTCAGAAATCAAGGGTAGGGGATTCAGACCCCTGTAGTCGATGCAGGGACGTAAGGTGCCATCCTTTTTCCCTACAAAAAAGAATCCTGCACCAGTTGGGGATTTGGAGGGTCTGATGAATCCTTTTTGAAGGTTCTCTTCTATATAGGTGGATATGGCCTTAGTCTCAGTTGCAGAAAGAGGATAAACTCTTCCTTTTGGAGGCTCCGTATTAGGTTTCAGGTTTATAGCGCAGTCAAAAACCCTGTGCAGAGGGAGTATATCTTCTGCTTGTTTAGAGAAGACATCCTGGAAGGAGGCATATTGTGGTGGTAAGCCAGGTAACAATGGTTTAGTGGGCATGCAAATTAGCAGCAAGACTTCTGCAAGACGCCTGCCATGACAGCCAGGTCCCCACTGGGATAATTCCAGCATGGCCCAATCAAACTGTGGCATATGATCTTGTAGCCAAGGTAGTCCAAGTACCACCGGGTGCATGGCCTTTTCCAATACGAGGCCATGCACCCGGTGGTACCGGAGTGTAAAGCTCCGGTGCGCAGGCCAATGGCCTGGGTAATCAATGAATCTTCTCCAGGAAGTGCTTCCACATGGATTGAAGACAATAGCAATGGCTTAGCTATTGGTGTGGTAGGAATCCATAGATGTTCTACTATGCGTTTTAAGATGAAATTTCTTCTGGTTCTGGAGTCTGTGAGAGTGAGGGTCTGAAATTCTAGGCTTCCGCAGAGTAGTGAGACTGGTAAAGATAATGGAGGAGTTGGAGAGGTGAGGCCTAGGAGAAGTCCTCCTGCTGATCCTAGGCCCGTCAGTTTCCCAGACAGATGGGACAAGATTGGATGGCATGGCCTGATTGGCCACAGTACATGCATAACCCCATGCACTTGCGAAAACATCTTTCTTTAGAAGTTAAATGACTTCAGCCTAGTTGTATAGGCTCGTCTTCTTCTAAGGGAGCAGACGGTAGGTTTGAGACAACTGGCACAGGTTTAGGATGGTTAGCTCCTGAAGCGGGCTTTCGAGGACTCCTACCCTCTTGAGTTCGATCTCGAATATGGCGGTCAATTCTCCCAGCCAGTTCCATAAGAGACTCAAGGGTATCAGGCAGGTCATGAGCCACCAGTTCATCCTTCAAGTGAGAGTTGAGGCCCTCCATGAAGATAGCTCGTAGACATCCAGTGTCCCAGTGTAGTTCGGATGCTAAAGTCTTGAATTTGATCACATTGTAAGTGGCTTAGTACTTTGTTGGAGGTTAAGCAGAGCAGATCCAGCGACGGTCTGGCGAGCTGGGTCATTGAAGACAGACTTAAAAGTTTCAGAAATCCTGATAGGTCATTCAGGATAGGATCTTCACATTCCCATAACGGTGAAGCCCAAGCCAAGGCTCTTCCTTCAAGTAGAGATAGGACATAAGTGTTCTTGAAAGCTTCTGTGGGAAAGAGGGTAGGCTGCAAATAAAAATGCATACTGCATTGGCTGACAAACCCTCTACACATCCGTTCTTCATATAGCTGTGTTTAAAAAAGGATTGGATAAGTTCTTGGAGGAGAAGTCTATTACCTGCTATTAATTAAGATGACTTAGAAATCAGCCACTGCTATTACTAGCAACGGTAACATGGAATAGACTTCGTTTTTGGGTACTTGCCAGGTTCTTATGGCCTGGATTGGCCACTGTTGGAAACAGGATGCTCGGCTTAATGGACCCTTGGTCTGACCCAGTATGGCATGTTCTTATGTTGCAAGGCTTTGCCCGCTCTGATATGTAGAACCGTATTAAGTTGGTTAAGCAGACTAAAGTAAGTTTTTTGATGTTCGTCCGACAGGCTGGTTAACAAATCTTTACGAGCTTGTGTAGTTAGTGTATCTAACTGTAAGATTTCCCTGTTCAAATGTTATACCTTGCACTGGTGTAGCCCATAATTTCCCCTCATAAAACGGCTTTGCCTGCCTCCCAGTACAATTGGGGGTTGTCGACATGTTGAGCATTGTTCTTTTTGTAGTTCAGCCATTTTTCTGTTAAGAATTTCTGGAAATCTTTATCCCCCCTAAGATCGTATGGGAATCTCCACAGTTTGGAGCCTGTAGTTTTCGGTCCCAATGTGATAGACAAAGAAATGGTGGAGTGATCAGATATCACTGGTGTTTCTATATCTGCCCTAGTAACCTGAGGGAATGCCTCACTTGCCAGTAAAATATAATTGATTCTGGAGAAGAAACCATGGGGGTTAGAGTAAAAAGTATACTCTTTCTCGGTCGGGTGTAGAGTCCTCCAGACATCAATTACCCCTACCTCGGTACATACAGAACCTACCCCTTCCCCATGACGGCTCATTTGGGTCCCTCCCAATAACGATCTGTCCAGCATTCCATCTGTAACACAGTTAAAATCCCCGGCAACCAGTATCAACCCCTCTGTGCATCAGTAGTACTCTTATAAGGTTGTCTAAATACTTCTGAGGATTATTGGTGGGGGTGTAAAGGTTACATATGGCGACTATTTGGCCTTGCCAGCAACCAACCACTATCACATATCTACCTTCTGGGTCGGAGATAGTGCGTGTTAACACAAAATCCGTAAATTTACTGATTAAAATCGCTACTCCCGCCTTGCGATGGGTAGCCTCTGCAAAATAACAAGCACTCACCCATTCTCTACGTAGTTTAAGGCTTTCCATGGCATTAAGGTGTGTTTCTTGAATACACACGATGTCACCATGTAGTCTTTTTAAATGGGCCAAAACTTTCTTCCGCTTTATGGGCAAGCGAGACCATGTACATTCCATAACACCAACTTAACCATAAAGGTGAAAGAAGAGTCATTTATCGCCAGTATGTAACAAAAGAATTCTACAGAAGTGAGGGTCCCAGCTGCCCCCCCCCCCCCGCTCCTTGGTGTCATACACACTTCCATTCACTCTCACATTCATCCAAGCAAACCAGAATATACAGAACTGTACCCCTTGTCCCAAAACATAACTGTGCCAGTAGTAAAGGACCCAAGCCCACCCCAACCTTCCCCCTCCCCCTCCTTGCACCCCTCCCCATCAAATAGTAAATAACGATTGGATACCCTCCCCAAAGTGAGGTTCCAAACGAGAAGGTCTGTTTAGAGTGCTTGGGTGCAGGGCCGGTGCAAGGGGATTTGGCGTCCTAGGCGAGCCTTCTCCCTTGCGCCCCCCTGGGTCGTGCCGCCATTCCCCGGTCTCAGCCCCGACTCCTACCTCATTTACGATCACGCCCGCCGACTATGTGGTTTTTTGGGTCACGAGCAGGTTGGGCACTGCTCACGGCCCGCCAAATCTCCACTCCTCTTTGCCACCGCTTGCGGCACACCAAGGGTCTCCAGCGCCCGGGGGTCAATGCATTTGTGTGCTTCTCCAGCATCCCCCCCTTAATCCTTCTTGTACTAATGCTTAAGGTCACAGAAAATCAGTGGAGTCTATAGACAGAAGAATTGTGGGGGTGGGGGAGCCAAAATGACATTTCTTCATCACACCCACCTCTATAGCATGGATCCTGCTTTAAAATTGGTTATAAAAAAAAAGTGTTAATAAAAAAGTCCATAGGGTCTTCTGTGTAATTTTAAAAAGCTGGCCAATTTAACACTATAAAATTATTTGATAGCTCATTCAACTAATTCTATATGCTATTAGAGTGAAGTCTGGAATATATAGGAAGGGACAGAATATCAATACAAATCCTGCACCTCCAGTTCTGTAACTCTGTGCATCCACTGAAATTTCCCCAAACAATGGAGCTTGGTAGGGATGTGAATCGTTTTAGGACGATTAAAATTATCGTCCGATAATTTTAATATCGTCTTAAACCGTTATGGAACACAATACAATACAGATTCTAACGATTTATCGTTATAAATCGTTAGAATCGTGAGCCGGCACACTAAAACCCCCTAAAACCCACCCCCGACCCTTTAAATTAAATCCCCCACCCTCCCGAACCCCCCCCCAAATAACTTAAATAACCTGCAGGTCCAGCGGCGGTCCGGAACGGCAGCGGTCCGGAACGGGCTCCTGCTCCTGAATCTTGTCGTCTTCAGCCGGCGCCATTTTCCAAAATGGCGCCGAAAAATGGCGGCGGCCATAGACGAAAAAGATTGGACGGCAGGAGGTCCTTCCGGACCCCCGCTGGACTTTTGGCAAGTCTCGTGGGGGTCAGGAGGCCCCCCACAAGCTGGCCAAAAGTTCCTGGAGGTCCAGCGGGGGTCAGGGAGCGATTTCCCGCCGCGAATCGTTTTAGTACGGAAAATGGTGCCGGCCATACGCGTATGGCCGGCGCCATTTTCCGTATGGAAAATGGCGCCGGCAGGAGATCGACTGCAGGAGGTCGTTCAGCGAGGGTTCCGGCGCCTCGCTGAACGACCTCCTGCAGTCGATCTCCTGCCGGCGCCATTTTCTGTACGAAAACGATTCGCGGCGGGAAATCGCTCCCTGACCCCCGCTGGACCTCCAGGAACTTTTGGCCAGCTTGTGGGGGGCCTCCTGACCCCCACGAGACTTGCCAAAAGTCCAGCGGGGGTCCGGAAGGACCTCCTGCCGTCCAATCTTTTTCGTCTATGGCCGCCGCCATTTTTCGGCGCCATTTTGGAAAATGGCGCCGGCTGAAGACGACAAGATTCAGGAGCAGGAGCCCGTTCCGGACCGCTGCCGTTCCGGACCGCCGCTGGATCCGCAGGTTATTTAAGTTATTTGGGGTGGGGGATTTAATTTAAAGGGTCGGGGGTGGGTTTTAGGGGGTTTTAATGTGCCGGTTTTTCGATTTTTCGATTTTTAACGATTTTTAACGATTTTTCACGATATTTTACCCCCCCAAACGGCAACAATACGATTCCCTCCCCCTCCCAGCCGAAATCGATCGTTAAGACGATCGAGGACACGATTCACATCCCTAGAGCTTGGATATTTCCCTTACAGCTCATCACACTAAAAGATATTTTCAAATTCTGGTGTCATCTCACAGTACAGCAGCACAAGCACCTTCCACTGCTAGGCACATTGTGATCTAACACAAGACCCCGCAAAAAAGATACTCTAAATCTATACTGCAATCCCATCGTAACATAACAGTAATAACACCAAGGACACAAACAACAATAACCCTACCTGTGAAAAAGCAAGGGTAAATATTACACTGGGTCCTAGAATACCAATACACCATCTACTGAGGAAACAAAACAAACCCGATTGCTATAGATCCCTATACAGACACTATATTCTGGCAGAATCTCTCATCATGGTCACACACACAGAGCAGAAGCAGACCCTCGTGAAACAAATCAATAAAATCAAGATATATAAATCATTAATCATAATTATAAAACCATACAAATAAAATAATTTCAAAACAGCTGATGAATAGAATATCCAATAATTAAAGACTCATGCAAATTTTGAAAGCTTTACCAAACATGGTAGTCAATCAAGAAAAATGAACTTAAAAAGCCACTTTTACTTACCCTATCCAGCAGTTCTCCTACTCCTTTCCCTTGCAGGCCACACCAGAAGCAGCAGTAGCTTCTGAAGCTGTCCTCACAGTCTTCTTCCTTAGGGACCACAACCAATCTCTTCTCTCTCTCTCTCACACACACACCCCAGTCACACCCTCAGGACCAGTTTCTGTCTCTCACACATCAATCATCTCTCCAACCAGTCTCTCTCTCTCACACACACACAAGCACACACATACCAGTCATTTCCCTGATCAGCCTCTCACACACATACATACGTCACCTCTCTGGCCAGTCTCTCTCAATCACACAATGCTCTCGCTCTCTCTTACTTACACACAGGCTTTCAGTCACACCAATGCTCTCTCTATTTCAATTACACACAAGCTCTCAATCACACACACATGTTCTATCTCACTTACAAACAGGCTCAATCACACACATGCCCTCTCTCACAGCCACAAGCCAGCCAAAAACATGCTCCATCTCTCTCACACACACACATTGACACACACAAGCACCCTCCCTGACTCACATATACACTACACACCTTCAGAAGCACCCTCCCTGTCTCACATATACACCACACATACAGAAGCACCCTCCCTGTCTCACATACATTTTACACTCTCACAGAAGCACCTTGCTTTCAGACTTGCATGAATTTTCACTTTTACTATAAGTGAAAGTGATGCTCCCAACTGTTAAATAAGAAAACCACATTCCTATCAGAAGGCAAAATGACACCCTTCCTTCAGGTTCTGTCCTCCCAAGGGACAGCGACCCACACCGTACAGCTTCTCTTGTTTTACGCTTTCAGGCAATAAAGCAAGTGTCTTTCTTCAAACTATCAGTCGTATGATTATTCATGTGGGAGGTATAGAACAGAAAGAATTCCTTAGTCAGCTTCCCTTTCAAATGGGAAGATTCCAGTCTTAGTAATTTAAAAATATACATTTTCTAAAGGCTTTAAAAAAAAAAAAAAAAAAGCAAAACCGTTTCAGATTGGAACTATTCTAGTCTTCATGCTTAAATTATGCTTAAAAAAAACAACAAAAAACCTTCACCTGGCATCATTATCTTAAATTTGTGATTTTGCTGAGATGAATATTTTAAATACTTTAATTTTTTTTTTATTTAGTATTTGTCTCTACCCACTTTGTGAAATTTTATTTTCCAGAAGAGGGATGCTTAAAATTCAGTAATTTCATCTTTCATCCAACTTTTCAACAAAACCAGCACAAAAGTTGAGGTATATGTATTATCACATTTCATTTTTTTAAACTGGCAGATTCCTTTCTCACATACATACCGCATACACACACACAGAAGCACCATTCCTTTCTCACATACACACCACATACACATACACAGAAAGAAGATTGGCGCAGCTGGTCTAGCTGATCACGTGGCCGAAGAAAGGAAGATTGGCGCAGCTGGAGACCATGCACCGAGACTTAGGGGGTACCGTGGCAGGCAGCCAGCCCCCGACTCGCCCTGCCTCCCCCCCCCCAGTGCCACCCTCCCGATGCCCCCCCTGGTGGTCCAGCGGAGGGCCTGGGAGCGATCTGCCACTCCCTGGGCCTCGGCTGCCACTAACCAAAATGGCGCCGGTGGCCTTCAGCCCCTACCATGTGACAGGGGCTACCGGTGGCATTGGTTGGTCCCTGTCACATGGTAGGGGCTAAAGGTCACTGGCGCCATTTTGGTTACTGGCAGCCGAGGCCCTGGGAGCGGCAGGGACCTTAAAGACGTAGGTTTTATCATCCCGCCAGATTTTCGACGTTGCAGGGAACTGCAGGGTAAATCTTATCTTATTGTCAAAAAGCTTGGAGCATTTTGGTGAAAATTTTCTGCGCTGTTGCAAGACTTGAGCTGAGTAGTCTTGTGTAATCCTAATCTGGTGACTTTTGTAGTTCATCTCCGGATTTTTTCTGTATGCCAACCAGATTTGCTGCTTGACCGCTGAGTTTAAGATTTTTGCTATCGCGATTCGTGGTGCAGATCTGATGGCCGTTTGGTCCCCAATCTGTGTGCCCTTTCAACCTTAAGGTCTCCCTGCAAATCCACCAGGCCCACAGCTTCTGGGAGCCACTCCTCTAGAAATGCTGCCAGACCTTTATCGTCTACCGCTTCAGGCAGCCCCAGGAACCTTAAGTTATCTCTCTTCAGATGATTCTCTAGGTCGTCTAATTTTTGCTGGCATTCCTGAAGTGCTACCACTTGAGCGCTGACTTTAACGTTGTTGTCTGTCAGCCTCTCCTCCACCCCAGCGCGTCTCACTTCCAATAGCTCAATTCTCGGGCCGAGTTCCGATATCGACAATTTTACCTCATCCAGCTATGGGTGATCCCAGCCAGTTTAGTATCCAGCGTGCTCTCTAACGTAGCTTGTAGGACTTCCACTGTGAGCGGAGTATTCACCGCAGGACACGGCTCTCCTGTTCTGGCCACCTTCTTGGGATCCGTGGCCTTTCCATTTTCCTTTTCTTTGTCTCGGTTGTGGCGATTTATTCATAAAATTGACTATTGACATGAGCTAGAGACATTCTGACGATGAGTCCTCCGTATTGCTGTTAACGAGGGTCAATGAAGGTAGATTGATGTCTGTGGCACCCGGAGCTGAGGGAGAACACGTCTTTCCTAGCACATCACCCCACATGACCCCTGATTGATTTCTTTAAAAGATATATCTGATGTACTTAAAATTTCCTCAGTGGCGATGCACTCTATTGCCAAGGCTTACTATGTACTATCTGGAACAAGACAAAAAGCATCTAAACAAACTCAAGATCATAATTTAAATCTAACTGAACTTTTGGAAGCATCAAGTGAAGTTCAAGTATCTAACAGAGCTACTCTTATGGTTTCTTTTGTTTTTGGTCAAGATCAGGATTCTATATTGAGACTTTTCTTTCAAAATAGTACTGCCTTATTTTATGGGCAGCAAATCAGGATCTATCCAGATATTACTGGGGTAACCCAGAACGTAGGAGAAAGCAGAGTTGCATACCTGTAACAGGTGTTCTCCTAGGACAACAGAATGTTAGTCCTCATAGATATGTGACATCATCAGATGGAGCCCGGCACGGAAAACTTTTGTCAAAGTTTCTAGAAAGTTTGACTGGCACACTGAGCATGCCCACCATGCCACTATACATGCAATCACACGGTGTCCCTCTTCAGTCTTGTGACTTAGTGAAAAAGATGAGTGAAAAATAAAACCAATAGCGAACCCAACTCTGCGGGTTGGTGGGAGGGTTTCCTGAGGACTAACATCCTGCTGTCCTAGGAGAACACCTGTTACAGGTTTCTGCTTTCTCACCGCAAGTCAAAAGCCTGCAGCTGGGCTGGGTTGTGGCGTGGGCTGGGGCCTGGGGGTACTCTGCTGGCGAGGCCGGCCCCTGGTTCTAGCGCTTGATGCCCTGATATGTGTAACCGGAGGATAGTACCTTCTTTTGTGGTAGAAGGGCTTGCAAGGTCCTGGTCGTGAAGGCCCGCACTCAGAAGACTGAGGGTCAGAGGTGCTGGCCGAAAGCTGCTGCAAGGTTTTGAAGTGATCTTTGAGCTGAGCTACTGCATCCCTGACCTTGTCACTGAATAGATTCTTTCCGGTACAGGGCAGGTCTGCCAACCTCTCCTGAACCTCCGGGTGATGGGCGCTAATGCCCACGGCTGACACTCTGGCTGACGTCTCAAAGACATCATAGGTTGTCCTCACCTCATGCTTTCCAGCTTCCAGGCCCTTCTGAACCACTGCCTCTAGCACCTCCTGTTGCTGCTGAGGTAGGTTCTCTGCCAGCTCTTGAACCTGTTTCCATAGGTTCCTGTTGTACTGGTACATGTACAACTGGTAGGAGGCGATATGGGCAATGAGCATTGCTCCTTGAAAGACTCTGCCAGCCAGAGCATCCAGGGCCCTGTGTGCTTGGCCTGGAGGGGTGGATGAATGGGTGTGGGACCACCTTTTTAAGGGCAGACTCAACAACCACAGACTGGTGGGGGAGCTGCCGCTTTTGGAAGTCTAGGGAGTGCTGACCAGATAAAGAGCATCTGTCTTCCAGTTAAGCAGGGGGACAGATCTTGGATGCTCCCAGATCCTGTATAGAAGTTCTAAAAGAATTTAATGGATCGGGATAGCCACCACCTCCTTCGGTACATCAACGAACTGGAGAACTTCCAGCATTTTGTGGCGGGCTTCCTCCTCCGTGAGGAGTTTTTTAATTTTATTTATTTATTTAAAGACTTTTCTATACCGTCGCTAAGTTATATACCATTGCAACGGTTTACATGTAGGCACATAAGTAAGTTTGGAGTAAGCGTACTATAGTACATTCTAACAGGTGCCATTAAGTTTCGGTTACATTAAATCATAAAATTACGTACAAATGTTTAGTGATGTAGGTTCTGGCCAGGTGTACCTAGAAGGTACTTTTACAGGTAAAAAAAAAATCACATTTACTGTGTTATATTATTACATTCATTGTGTACTCAATTTGTTAAAATATTGTAATGCACATTTCTGAGAGTAGTGCTGTGTGCCAGTGCTCTTCTGTTTATTCCAGTGTATTTTCTATTCTCCGGTCTCTTTATAAAAGGCTTGTTTAAAAAGCCATGTCTTTAGACTTCTCTTGAATGTTTTGGGGTCTCTCTGTAATCTGATCTCCAAAGGCATTGTGTTCCAGAGTGTGGGTCCTGCTAAAGACAATGCCCTTTCTCTTACCTGGGTTGGTCTCGCTGTCTTGACTGAGGGAATGGTTAAGAGAGCTTTGTTTGCTGAACGAAGGTTCCTGTGTGGCATGTGTACCCGTAGTGCAGTGTTTAGCCAGTCAGCTTTTTCATCATGTATTAGTTTATGTATGGTGCATAGTGCTTTGTATTTTATTCTTTGTTCTATGGGTAGCCAGTGAAGTTCGGCCAGTTTCAGCTATATGGTCTCTTCTTCTTTTTCCAGTTAGTATTCTCGCTGCTATGTTTTGTAGAATTTGAAGTGGTCTTATTGTTGTATTTGGGAGATCTAGAAAAAGTGCATTACAGTAATGGTACTGGCGAAAACTAGTGCCTGAAGTACTGTTCTGAAATCTGCAGGAGTTAGTAACTGTTTAAGTTTCCTGAGGATCATGAGTTTAGCATAGCCTTCTTTTACTTTTAGTGATATGTGTTGTTTTAGATTAATTTCGGGGTCCATTATTATTCAAGGTTCCTTACTTTTTCCGCTAGTTCTATTTTCTGGTTGTTTTTGAGTATAATTGGGGTTTGCATGATTTCGATATTTTTTCTTTCTAAGTGTAGAAATTCCGTTTTTTCAATATTGATCAGTAGTTCCATTCGGTTTAATAGTTGTTTTATGATGTCTAGGTACATGTTAGCTATGTTTAATGGTTTTTCTATTGTGTCATCGATTTGTTGTGAATACTGGCTAATGGACCCTTGGGCTGGCCTACAGGAGACTTGGGAAGAGCTTCAGTGGTCTCGACTGAACAGGCCGGGAGACAGACTTCTGGCGGGCAGGTCGAAGCGGTTTCACCCTGGAAGCTGGTACTCCCCCGGGAGGAGCCCTTGGGAGTCCAGCCGCTGGGTCTTAGGAGATTCACCCTAGAAGTCGGAGCCCCCCCTGGGAGGAGCCCATAGGGAACCGACCACTGGAACTTAGGCGAGGCGATCGATGGAGAAGAAGCGGGCGAGTATCAGGGTTGGCTGAGGCAGGCAGGAACGTAGACAGGCTGGAACCCGGCTAGGGATGTAAACAGGCAGGAACCCGGTTTGGGCTGAGGACAGGCTGGAACCCGGCTAGGGCTGTAAACAGGCAGGAACCCGGCTTGGGCTGAGGACAGGCTGGAACCCGGCTAGGGCTGTAGGCAGGCTGGAACCCGACTCGGGCTGAGGACAGGCTGGAACCCGGCTAGGGCTGTAGACAGGCTGGAACCCGACTCGGGCCGTAGGCAGGCTGGAACCCAGCTCGGGCTGTAGGCAGACAGGCTTGAGCTGGCTGGCAGGAACCCAGCTAGAGCTGGCTGGCAGGAACCCGGCTTGAGCTGTAGACAGGCAGGCTTGAGCTGTAGGCAGGCAGGCAGACAGGAACCGGCAGGCAGGCAGGCAGGAACCGGCAGGCTGGCAGGCAGGAATGGAGGAGCCAAGACGCTGGCAGACTCCTGGGCTCGGAACAACAGGGGACCGAAGGAACCCAGTTGCAAGGCACTGATCGGGTGTCCGCGGTGGCCCTAAGTAGGCCACGGCGTCTGACGTCAGACTCGGGGCGGAGCCACCCTCCGGCGGGAAACTGTTTAGAAAAGCGCAGGGCATTCGCGCACGCGCGCGCGTGCCTAGAGGCAGGCCAGCAATGGCGTCTCCCCCCGCGGGGTCGCCCAGATCCTGACTCTGCTTTGTTCCCAGCCGGCAAGAACCCTCAAGGTAAGGACCGGGACGTGAGCTTCACGGACCGGACCGCAACAGTACCCCCTCCTTCACGCCCCCTCCTAGCAGATCCGGGGCCACCCGGGTGATTCTGATGATGGCAGAGAACCACAGGCCTCTCCTCGGGGGTCACTGCGGAGGAGGCAAGACATACCTTCTGTGGATCCAGGATGTACCGGGGAGTCTCAGATATCTCTTCTACCTCGGCGGCTCGAGACAATGCGTCAGCCTGGACGTTTTTGGAATCTGGGCGATATCGTAATATGAAATTAAATCGATCGAAAAACAGGGACCAGCGAGCCTGTCTGGGGTTTAAGCGTTGAGCCTGACTAAGAGAGGCAAGATTCTTGTGGTCAGTATAAATAGTGATGGGGTGGTTGGCTCCCTCCAACCACTGTCTCCAATATTCTAGAGCTAGTTTCACCGCCAACAGTTCCTTGTCACTTATGCTGTAGTTGCACTCTGCCGGAGTGAACTTCCGAGAGAAATACGAACAGGGAAGGAGTTATCCCGAATCTGTATGTTGACTCAAGACAGCACCGGCTGCAGTATTGGAGGCGTCCACCACCACGATAAAAGGCCGATTTGGGTCAAGGTGGCGTAGGCACGTGTCTAGGACGAAGGCCTGTTTAAGCTCCTCGAAGGCTTGGCAGGCAGAAGCAGGTCATTCGGTCGCATTGGCCCCTTTGCGGGTGAGGATAGTTAATGGGGCCACAATGCGCGAATAGTTGGGGATGAAGTGCTGGTAGACGTTTGCGAATCCTAAAAAGCGCTGTAAAGCCTTCAGGCCCTTCGGGCGTGGCCAGTTTAGGATTGCTGAAACCTTATCGGGATCCATTTGAAATCCATTGGCCGACACGATACCCCAAAAAAGGCAGGGACGACTGCTCGAAGGAGCACTTTTCCAATTTAGCATAAAGATGATGTTGCCGCAGGATCTGCAGAATTTGGCGAACATGTAACCGGTGCATGGGCAGATCTCACGAAAAGATCAAGACCTGTGCAGCAGGTCGCGCAAAACATCATTCATTAAATTCTGGAAGACTGCTGGGGCATTAGAAAGACCGAAGAGCATCACGAGATACTCGTAATGCCCATCTCTGGTGTTGAATGAGGTCTTCCATTCATCGCCGGGGTGAATCCATACCAGGTTGTAGGCCCCGCGTAAGTCCAGCTTGGTAAACACTTTGGCTCCTTGGAGCCGATCGAGTAATTCAGGAATCAGCGGGAGCGGGGAGCGATCCCGCTTAGTGATGGCGTTGAGGCCGCGATAGTCAATACACGGCCTCAGAGTGCCGTCTTTCTTTTCCCCGCCGTCAAAGTCCCCCCCCCCCCCCCCCCCGTCTCTCCGGCGGGGGACTTCGACGGCCGGATGAACCCTTTAGCGAGGTTCTCTGCTATGTACTCTGACATAGCCTTAGTTTCAGGCAAGGATAAGGGGTACACACGCCCTCGAGGGGGGGTCGTGCCTGGCAAGAGGTCTATGGCGCAATCATAGGGACGGTGCTGAGGCAGGATCTCCACTTTGGCCTTGGAGAAGACATCAGCGAATTCTTCATACTGTGCCGGGAGATCAAGGGCGAAGTGGAGAAGCGAGCAGGTGGGAGCTTTAGGCGTCTTCATGCAGTGAGACATGCAGAAAGGACTCCATTTGGTAATCTGCAAGGTGTCCCATTGGATCACCGGCGAGTGTTTCCTGAGCCACGGTAGTCCAAGCACTACGGGATGGACAGCTTTGTCTAAAATTAGGAAAACAATCTCTTCCGTGTGGAATGCTCCAGTATGGACGGTAACAGAGATCGTGGATGTCACGATACATCCAGGTAGCAGCGTTCCCTGGATAGTCGTGATCTGCAGTGGAACTCCTTGGTTCTGAGTCAGGATGCCTAGTCGGGCAACCAATTGTTGCTGAATAAAATTACTCTCCGCCCCCGAATCCAGGAAGGCGAGGGTTTCCAAGGTTCCTCCCGGGTATTCCAACGTGATAGGCAGGGTACAATGAGAAGTGGAAGAGCTACCCAAGAGCAGTTCCTCCCGGTGCTCCAAATTTCTAGAGTTCTCCGCCCGCTCCTGGCAATGCACTAAAAAATGGCCCTTCTGCCCACAGTATAGGCAGAGGCCCAACGCCCTTCGGCGTTGTCTCTCTTCAGAAGAGAGAGCGGTATGGCCCAATTGCATGGGTTCAGGCATGGAGGCGTCTTGGCGGATGCCCTTTAATGAAGGCTGTGACCGTAATGGGCCAGGTGCTGGACTGGTTCTCCTCACACGCGACTCGCGCGCTCTCTGCTGTAAGCAGTGATCAATCCGGGCAGTCATTTCCATCAAGGCATTAAGCCTAGGTCTTCTGGAAGTTCGCGAGCCACAATCTTGTCCTTGATGTGGTCAGAGAGTCCCTCCAAGAAGATTGCCCAGACCGTACCATCCTGCCACCCCACCTCTTGGGCAAGGGTTCTAAATTCCATGGTATATGCAGCCAGGGGACAGGTCCCTTGATGTAGTTGCAGAAGGTCCGAGATGGCAGTAGCCTGGCGGGCCGGCTCATCGAAGGCCTGTTTGAATATCGCAAGAAACTGCTGAAGGTTATTCAGCAAGGGGTGGTTGTTCTCCCAGAGTGGGGAGGCCCATATAAGAGCTCCTCCGTAAAGCAAGGACAGGATATAGGCGACTTTGACTGAGTCTGTAGGAAATTGCTGGGGCAGTAGGGCGAACCTGCTGAGACACTGGTTGAGGAACCCGCGACAGGTTCTGGTATATCCGGTGTAGCGAGAGGGTGCGGGAAGATGCACCACAGACACGTCTGATGCCTGAGGTAGAGGGGCTACCGCAGTCAAGGATTGGGTACTCATAGCCTCCAATCTGGCAGTAAGTTGCTCAACGGAACCAGCGAGGGCATCTAGGTGTTGCTGTTGCAATTGCAGTTGTTGAGAAACCCATCCGTCAGTCACTGAGTCCATAAGTACTGGGGGATGCTTGGTACCGCTACTAAGGCAGCCAGCTAGCTGTCCTATGGAGTCTATCAGGAGGTCAATGTCTTGCTGTTGCTCATACATCTGATGATGCATCTGTTGGGCCAATCCTGAAAGATTACGGACTCCTGAGGATTCTGCCGAGTCCATGGCCTTGCAATCTGTTGTGAATACTGGCTAGTGGACCCTTGGGCCGGCCTACAGGAGACTTGGGAAGAGCTTCAGTGGTCTCAACTGAACAGGCCGGGAGGCAGACTTCTGGCGGGCAGGTCGAAGCGGTTTCACCCTAGAAGCTGGTACTCCCCCGGGAGAAGCCCTTGAGAGTCCAGCCGCTGGGGCTTAGGAGATTCACCCTGGAAGTCGGAACCCCCCCGGGAGGAGTCCATAGGGACCCGACCGCTGGGACTTAGGCGAGGCGATTGATGGAGAAGAAGCGGGCGAGTATCAGGGTTGGCTGAGGCAGGCAGGAACGTAGACAGGCTGGAACCCGGCTAGGGCTCTAAACAGGCAGGAACCCAGCTTGGGCTGTAAACAGGCAGGAACCCGGCTAGGGCTGAGGACAGGCTGGAATCTGGCTAGGGCTGTAGGCAGGCTGGAACCCGACTCGGGCTGAGGACAGGCTGGAACCCGGCTAGGGCTGTAGACAGGCTGGAACCCGACTTGGGCCGTAGGCAAGCTGGAACCAAGCTCGGGCTGTAGGCAGACAGGCTTGAGCTGGCTGGCAGGAACCCGGCTTGAGCTATAGGCAGGCAGGCTAGAGCTGGCTGGCAGGAACCCGGCTTGAGCTGTAGACAGGCAGGCTTGAGCTGGCTGGCAGGAACCAGGCTTGAGCTGTAGACAGGCAGGCTTGAGCTGGCTGGCAGGAACCAGGCTTGAGCTGTAGGCAGGCAGGCAGACAGGAACCGGCAGGCAGGCAGGCAGGCAGGAACCGGCAGGCTGGCAGGCAGGAACGGAGGAGACAAGACGCTGGCAGACTCCGGGGCTCGGAGCAACAGGGGACCGAAGGAACCCAGTTGCAAGGCACTGATCGGGTGTCCGCGGTGGCCCTAAGTAGGCCGCGGCGTCTGACATCAGACTCGGGGCGGAGCCACCCTCCGACGGGAAACTGTCTAGAAAAGTGCGGGGCATTCGCACGCACGCACCTAGAGGCAGGCCAGCAATGGCGTCTCCCCCGTGGGGACGCCCAGATCCTGACTCTGCTTTGTTCTCAGCCGGCAAGAACCCTTGAGGTAAGGACAGGGACGTGAGCTTCACGGATCGGACCGCAACACGATTGGTAGAATTAATTGAATATCATCTGCATAGATGTAATGTATGATTCCTAATCCTGCTAGTAGATGGCATAATGGAAGCATGTATATGTTAAAAAGGGTTGCGGACAAGGCTGATCCCTGTGGTATACCTGTTTCAAGATTAAATTTGTCTGATAGAGTTGAAATGGAATAACTTCTGCCATCACCCTAACAAAGTCCATGAAGGAGACGTCCTCTGGGGGAGAGCGACATCTCTCCTCCAGTGGAGAAGGTTCAGAAGATAAGTTGCTGGATTCATTGGAAGAGGTCTCCGAAGAATCATCTGCCCAAAGGTCATATGGTGCATCCTCCTCACTGGCGTTCCCAGGGGGACGGGGACGGTGAAGGAGACTAATGCTCATTCCCCTTAGTAGTGGCATCGAGGGTTGTATGGGAAACCTCAGTGCCAGAGGCTTTGGGGGCATCGATGGTGCCAGAGGCACCGAGTGCACCGAGTGAACCAGGGGCCCTGGTACTCCTGATAGCCTGGGAATGGGCTCAGGGAGAGAAGACACCCTCACGGGCCTCGGGCGTGGTTGTACTCTTTCCTCCTTGGAAGACCCAAGGACTGGAATCGCCCCAGTGGGTGATCTCAGTGGCCAAGGAGGAACCGAGGGTGCCCTGGCGATTGGCTGTGTGGTAGGATGCCCAACAGGATGTCTAGGCACTCCAGCAGGGGCACTAGCAGCACAGGTGCTGGTTCCGGCACCAGTATGGGGGCCGGCACGGGGGGGCAGTTCAACACTCCGGAGGGCACGGAGTACTGCCTGTTGCACCTTGCGGTCCAGCTCCTCCTGAAAATCCGGCGATAAAAGCACGGATGACGGAGGAGAAGGTGGGCGAGGCATCACCGGAGCCTCCACAGGAGGCTGAGGAGGCTTGGTACCTGACACAGGAATCGGTGGGGAATGCCTGGGTCTGGAAGAGGATGGGGCTTCTTCTCCATGGGGTCGCTTCGGGGGATGCTCGGCATTGGCACTACTGCCATGCGATGACGACTGTTGGTGGCGGTGTTTCCCTTGGTGCTCGGCCCTTATTTTCTCCAGCGCCGAGGAAGCTGATGATCCAGATGCCTTGGAACGTTCAGATGATGGAGAGGGCCGGTCCCCTGATCCTTTCTCTTCACAAGGGGGGATCGGGCAGGAAGTGGATGGTGACACCGAGTCGGAGGGGTCCCAGCGACCCTTCAGTGTTGAGATCCAAGAAGCCAGAGTCAATGGAGTTGAATTTTTGGCACCAAAAAGTTGATCCATTTTGTCCAGCCAGGAACAACGGCCCTTGGGAGTCATCTGAGCAAAGTCGGGGCACCCGTGGACATCATGGGAAGCCCCCAGGCAGAAAATACAGATCACATGTGGATCCGTGATGGACATGGTCCACGGGCACTGGGGGCATTTCCAAAGACCAGTCAACACCATATAAGAAGCCTGCAAGCGGTCGATGGCTGGCGGCCACCAGGAGGCGACACAGTCGAGAATCGAGCGCAAAGAACGAGAAAAAATGTACCTACCAAGACGCTGGGGGAAACGATAGTGGGAGGGACCCCGCATGGAGGAAAAATGGAGGAAAATCTCTGATGGAAGAGTATTTTTGAAAATATTTTGCAGAGAGCTCCTAGACCATGAGGCAACTGCTTCACAGAAAAAACAAGACTGAAGAGGGAACCCCACGTGGCCGTGCAGATAGTAGCATGCTGGGCATGCTCAGTGTGCCAGTCAAAGTTTCTAGTAACTTTGACAAAAGTTTTCCATGCCGGACTCCATCTGATGATGTCTCCCATCTGTGAGGACTACCATCCTGCTTGTCCTAGGAGAAAAGTTTTGGCTATGCATTCCAAAGTCTTAGCACTTGGGGCACAATTTACTTTACGGTATCCATGTAAATGTTTGGTGAACCATCATAATGTGAAGTATGTTTATACTTTGCACCCTCCCAATTAAGATCTTATCTAGATACCAAAGTTAGCAGCAGCTAGTGCCTGTCGTTTGGCTTTATTATTAATGCAACGTTGATCCTCTCCTTTTTCCTTTTATATATACTACCTTTTTGTTAACTCTCCTTTGCTCTTGTCTCCCCCCATTTCCCTTATTAGGAGAGAAGTTTCTTTCTTTTGAATTATTCTGTGTTTAATTTGAATAATTTCTTTTAAATGCTCTGAGTTTTTCTATAACAAGGTCTCTTGTTCATATATATAAATGTAATAGAAATAAAGTTAAAAATAGCAATATTTTTTATGTGCAATCAAAATATATAAAAATTAGTTTATAGAAACTTGAGGATCGAGTAAATGACTTGCTAATTGAGTGCTTATATCTGACCACGGCTTGTGACCCATTGCTAGTGAGAGGCAGTAGATTACATCTTGCAAGAACATGCTTACATCTGATACTGATCCTTTTAATTGTAGTTATTTACACCTTTTGTTTGGTATATTGTGGACATGTTTGACTGCATGGATTTGTAAGAGGGAGATTTCTAACCTCAGGGGATCCTGGTGGAGAGTGCTGCAATGTTCTGTTGGGCAGTCTTTGCCTCCTGCCTGCAGAGGGTCTTAGTGGGCCTCTTGGACTATCTGTTTAGTTCTCCCAACTCTATGGCCCAAACTTCTTGCTGGTGGCCATTTTGTTCTGTCTGGATACTCTGGTTAGTCTTCCCAGCAATATGGCACATGCTTCCTGCAAGTGGCCATCTTATTCCTGTCTGGACACAGTTATATTACAGGCAGTATTAGCCAGAGCCTGGTCCTACTTTGTGATCCTAGACTCAATCTTAAGTTGGTCCTACACTTAGTCTTTCATTTTGTGTTCCTGATTACTCTTAGATTGCTACATGTATCCAGTCTTGCCTTGTCTGTGCACTGCCTGCTCTTGGCTCTTTGGAGGGGGTCACACCTCTGGCTTACTAAGCAGTCACAAGCAGTCTGGAATGTCATTTTGGTACAACTATTTTGAGGAACTTCCAAAATACACTCGTATGCAATCTTTAGCTGTTAATGAGAATTTGGAGGATCCACCTGACTGAGGTTACAAAGGGGTGAAACCCTCAATCTCTCTCCTACAACATGGTTTTCTAGCACCTCAACTAGAAGAATGGCTATCTCCTCTGGATCTAGTCAAAAACCAAATCCTGGATTTTATTGTGTGGCCTTGAAGAGCCTAGAACCTTTTTGCTCATGCTCATAACTTTCTGAGCTCCATCCTAGTGACTAAATGATGGCGTCCTCTGAAACGTCCAAGGAGTAGAAGATGGATTGGAGAGAGAGTATCTGGAGAACAGTCTGATGAACTTTAATAAAGCCCACAATCTTCTTCACTTTCTTTCCAAAAAGATTGTCTCCAAAGCATGGCATATTAGTAAGCCTGTCCTGTGTGTCTTTGAATCCTGAAGTCTGCAGCCATGCTGTTTTGTGAGTATCAACAGCTATGTCAGAGGCTCTCTTTGCTATCTCAAATTCATGATAAGTCAAATGAACTAGATACATCTCACAATCCTCCCCTTGTACCATAAGAAAAAATTGTTTATTTTTCTGAAAGACAAACTGAGTTTTCACTTCACTTTATAGGTTGTGCAAGTAACTGGTCATGTGCACCCACTAATTCACAATCGAGTAAATTTACAAAGGCCCGTGTGTGCAAATACCGGGGTTTACGCATGTGGCCGGGCTTTGTGAATGCCGCATGCATTTTATTACAGGCCAGGCCACGTGAGTAAACCCCGGTACGCACACAAGTGCCAGGCCTCTCCAAAGGGGCTGCCCGGGGGGCGGGGTCTGGACAGGGAAGGGGGACGGGCTGGGACAGCGCTATTCGATGCTGTCCGGGGAAGTGCGCCCTGGCAGCCGGCCGGGCATGTGGAGATTATTACTGCTCCAGAGGAGCAGTAAGTAATAAAATAAAACATTTTGGGAAAGTTAGGATAGGTTTAGGGGGTGGGGAGGAGAGGGGAAGAGGGAAGAAGTTTAGGTAGGGAGGAATTTAAGGTAGGGGGGTAGGGAAGTTCTCTCCCAGTCCGCTCCTTAATTGGAGCGGACTGGGAGGGAACTGGGGGAGGCAAGATTGCGTCACTGCGCCTAGTTAGTGAAAATTCGCCCCCCCCCCCAGTGCGCTGCCCACACATGTGAGCGCAGATTTTATTGGCGTGTCCATGTGCACATGCCAGGAACCACGCGCACATGGATGAGTGCGCACTGTTTTAAAAATCGACCCCAATGTTTTTAATATATTTATTTATTTATTTAACACTTTTCTATACCGACCTTCATGAAAAATTCACATCAAATCGGTTTACATATAACAATGGGGATAACATTGATCAACCATTTAACAAGAAACGAAAGTTACATATAACAAGGAGGTACAACTTGGTGTGGCTAAGGTAGCCAGAGGTAAAGGACAGTATATCTGAATAAATTAAACAAAAGCATAAATATAACGTTTAAGCTAGGCGGGGCACCTAGTCAGGAAGGTGGAGTCTTGTCTGGTCGGGTATTGATGGTTTTGAGAGTTAAGGGAAGGCTTGGAGGAAAAGCCAGGTCTTAAGTTTTTTCCGAAAGGTTAGAGGGCAGGGTTCTAGCCTGAGGTCAGTGGGCATGTTATTCCAAATGGCCGGGCCTGTTGTAGAGAATGCTCATTCTTTGGTGGTTGATAGACGTGTGGATTTCGTAGGGGGGACTTGCAGGGTGCCTTTATACGCTTCTCTGATGGGTCTTGAGGAGGAGTACGATTTGAGTGGGATCTGGAGGTCTAGTTGTTGCTGATTGTGAATAGTTTTGTGGATTACGGTGAGGGCCTTGTGTAAAATTCTGTATTTTATTGGCAGCCAATGAAGGTCCCGGAGAATGGGGGTGATGTGTGTTCCCCGGTTGGTGTTGGTTAGGATTCTAGCCGCTGCATTTTGGAGCATCTGTAATGGTTTGATGGAAGAGATGGGGAGCCCAAAGAGGAGAGCGTAGCAGTAATCAGTTTTGGAGAAGAGCGTGGCTTGAAGGACAGTTCTAAATCCTGGAAGTGGAGGAGTGGTTTGAGCCTTTTCATAACTTGTAGCTTGTAAAAACAATCCTTGGTAGTATTGTTGATGGATTTCTTAAGATTCAGATGGTTATCGAGGATTATTCCTAGGTCCCTTACTTGCGTGATCTGGGTGTTGGGAGATGTCGGATGGGCTAGAACCGTGTGGTCGGAGGAGATGAGAAGGAGTTCTGTCTTGGCCGCATTGAGGACCAGGTTCAAGCTGGTGAGGAGGTGGTTAATAGATTGGAGGCAGTTTTCCCAGTGGTTGAGTGTTTTAGGAAGGGATTCTGTAATGGGGATCAGAATCTGTACATCGTCTGCATAGAGGTAGTGTATTAATTTTAGGTTTGTGAGCAGCTGACAGAGGGGCAGGAGGTATATATTGAAGAGGGTTGGGGACAGGGAGGAGCCTTGGGGTACACCTAAAGTTGATTTGATGTCTGGAGATTCTTTATTATTAATTTTTACTTTGAAGCTTCTGTTGCTGAGGAAGGAGTTGAACCATCTGTAGGCAGATCCTGATAAACCGATGTCGGAAAGGCGATTTAGTAAGATGGCGTGGTTCACGGTGTCGAAGGCGGCGGAGATGTCTAGAAGGACTAGGAGGAAAGAAAGTCCTTTGTCAAGGCCCATGAGGATGTGGTCTGAGAGGGAGATAAGGAGGGTTTCTGTGCTGAAAGATTTACGAAAGCCGTATTGGGAAGGATAGAGCATTTGATGCTCTTCCAAGTAATCTGTGAGTTGAGTATTTACCAATTTCTCCATGATTTTAGCAAGAAAAGGGAGGTTAGAGATGGGGCGGAAATTGGCGGGTTCTTTTGTGTCCAGGTTGGGTTTCTTCAGGAGGGGTTTGAGAGAAGCAGTTTTTAGCCTGTCAGGGTAGATTCCTTGGGAAAGTGAGCAGTTTATGATGTTGGCCAGAGGTCTGGAGATAGCGTTCGGGATGAGAAGCAGAAGTTTTGTTGGGATGTGGTCTGATGGGTGGCTGGATGGTTTCAGCCTCTTGAGTATGGACTCAATTTCCAGGGGGGTTGTGGGTTCGAAGGAGGTGAGGTTGGCTCCAGAGAGAGGTAGGGTATTGGAGTTAAGGGGGGAGGGGGTTGGGTTGGTGGGGATGCGCGCTAGAGTGTCTGCAATTTTTTTCTGAAAGAAGAGTGCTAGTTCATTGCTTTGGATTGAGCCTGGTCGTCTGGTATAGCAGGGGTAGAGGATATATATGGGAGGTAGGAACAGATTTCTGAACGAACTGCTTCCTGATAAGGTCCAGAGTTTAGGTTCATGAACTGGTGTGACAGACAACTAGGTCTTTGGTTTCTTGGACCTCTTGTGTGCTGATCTGAATATCATGCTCTAAGGTGGGGGCTGGAATATTCAAATTTTGGAACTGCCTAAATATGATACTTTGCATCTACCTTCTTACTGTCAGAAAGCACTATCATAGTGCTTGTAAGAAAGGATGGACAGACATTGCCACCTGTATAATCATCTTCTCTATAAGAAACCTTGGCTAGAACAAACAGAAATTTTGTCACCTCAAGTAATTATTATAGATTGCAGGTTACAGCAGTCAAATTCTGCTTTGATAAATTCTATTTATTTCAAATAGATTCATTGCTTCTTAGCTCATTTGTTACATAGAAGAATCATTATATTATTTTCTCTAACAATGTTTTCATGATGACTTACCTGGAAAGCACTACTGACATGGCATATAGATCGATGGCAACATCAGCCACTCGTGTTAGCAGAAACTGTTCATCTACAATACAATATTCTTATGAAACTTGACTTTTCTCCCGACTTAACAAAAAAGAAAAAGCTCTTTTCTGTAATTATTCATCACACAGAAATCAGTTTAAAGAAGTTGTTTCAACATAATTTACTTAGTAATGACAATAAAAAGTAATGAAAATAAAACCGGTATACGCATCTGGTTGCAGTAATGCACAGCTATCCTCTGAACCCTAAAAAACAGGCAGTTAGCTGTTGCCGGGTAAATGATATTTTAACAAGATGTCTTTCATAAACAGATGCAAGTCTAAAGTTAGGAAGCCCAACTTTCAAAATTGTCCATGGTACACCATCTGTGTGCTAAGTGGGTCTGTGGAGTTTTATATTAGTATTTTTAAACTGTGTGGTAAGAGCCACACTGTTGAAAAATACCACATATTTCTGCCCTGTTAGTACAGGCATATGGTATATGCATATATTTGTATTGTAGGAAGATGTATACTTTATATAAAATTATTTATTTAAAAATGTCTTTTGTACTGCATTCTCCAGTGAGCGAAGCAGTTTACAATTAAAAACATTCACAATATCAGTCACAGACATTAAATCATAAAAGACAAAAATTAAATGTAATAATATTAAAATCTATGTAAACCTTACAGACCCTATAAATTAAAAAAATATCTGTACAAGCCTAAAATGCCCACCGAAAAGTAATGCAGACCAAATTATGCACATACGTGAATTTTCAAATGAGTTACGCATGTAACGTAATATTGTAGCAATTTTCAAAAGCCATTTACCCATGTTAAGTGCACTTATCCCAGGTAAAACCTATTGAGAATTTAATGGCATATTCAATGGCAATTTTCAAAAGCCCACATACATGGGTAAAGTGCATTTACACATGTAAAATCCAAATCAGGCCCATATATTTTATGTGCATAATAATTATAACAATGTGTGCATAATAATCCAGAATTAAACATGAAAGCAGGTATTTTATAAAGTATGCAAGTACGCCATTCCTGAATATACTTATTTGTGCGTGTATTTGGAATCACCAGCTTGCCAACACCTCCACCAGTTCACCTAGACCCTCCATCAGTTGATCCAAACCCCTACCAGTTCACCCAGATTCCCACCCAAAAAACTCTTAACAAAAGACATGTGTGGTTTCAATTGCATGAGTCATTTAGCAGGTGAAAAAGCATGCAGACAATTTGATAAAATATATGCATATACTGTTTACAAAATAGCAGCTTGTGCATGAATCTCTGAACCCCACCCCAGAATGCCCCTAAACTTCACCTTTTTCCCAATTAACATTTATGCACAACATTGCAAGTATGCATGCACACACATTTTATAAAATAGGATATATCTGTATATGCTACTTACTCAAGTATATGCTAACTTTACATGCACAACTTTGAAAATATACCTTAATACTTACTAGTCAAATCTTACGTGATGCTCATTCTTTACATTTTATATCCAAAAACTATTACTTTTTCTACTGCTTGTCACTTCTATAGTGCTATTTGATGGAGTGCTATAGAAATGATAAGTAGGTATAATTCAAACATTCCTCTTCTGTAGCATATACAGTATAGCAAGCAACATGCACTAGGAAGGAATGCTTGTGACTCATGAGATTGATACTATAAAGCAAAATTGTGTAGCCACATTCTAAATCAAAGCATCCCATGTTTAGTATTTCTCATGACAAATGTTTCTTATGGAACAAATGCATTCTTCCATGCACATCTGAAGACAGGGAATGTAATTAAGCAGTTCTGCACATTCAGTCTTCTCTAGATAATTTTCTTACACTGCAACATAATGATTTTAAAAGCTTCCAGTTAAAACACATGTGGAAGAAGATAGCTACTGGTTTTATTCAGCAGGTTTATTAGTTTAAAAATTCCATGTTATTCAGTTAATATTCTCATATATATAATCATACATGTAAAAACATACCAATCACGTTACTTCCATGTCTTATCAGAAGGCTTTCAATACAATCACCAAAGTGGGCAATGGATTTTGTAACCTGTCAATTAAGAAAAACAGTAAAACTGATGTAATTGTTTTGGCATACGCATTTCAAACAGGTGTGTTCTTCCAGCATATAATAATAGCTGGGGGAATCAGAACTGTTAAAAAAAGGTATGTTGAAAGCTTTTTGGTCTACTGAAGTTTAGAGCTCTATTAACATTTATCTATTTCTTTATATGTTTGTTTGTTTAAACAATTTATATTCCACTGATCCATAAATCTCAGTGGATTACAAGTAACATACACAAAAATATTTAATGACAGCATCATGACAAGACCTGTTCCTTTACAACCATAGTTGAATTATTTTAACTTTGCTGCAGGTTCATTTACACTGCAAAACTGCATGTTGTTATACAAAATGACACTAAGGAGGGTCATTTTCTAAAGCTAGTGCACGCGAAAAAGGACGTTTCGCACGCAAAAAGTCCATTTTCGTGTGTGATAGCTAAAAAGGGGTGGAGTCGTGGCGGCGTCTGCCCCGGAAGAGGAGTCGTCGGGGCGGACGCTGCAAAGACAAAGTGGACAGCGAAAAGGTAAGGAGCCTTTTGGCTTCCAATTTTGCGCCCAATAGCACCACCTTTTACGATGGCGCTATTGGGTGCGAAAGTGGCAGCGATCGCACCGAGGAGGTGCGATCGCTGCCGGCTATTGCAGGCCCGCCCCCCCGCTTTGCCGCCCCCCTGTACCGCGCGATTCACGATGCCTCGGTACGTTAGAAAATCTAGGCCTAAGTGACATTTCAACCACAGAAGCAACACCTCCCCGAATGAAATTCAAAACATACGATAGAGAGGGAAAACCAAATACTATTTTATTAGGAGAAATGTTTAGTTTATGAGGCGACGGTAAATGATTATAATTACAGTGCTGGTACAGCTGATACTGTCTGGGGCCCATTGTGGGCGAGAGACAGTGAATTAAAAACTAGGCACCTTGGAGCCTTCAATGTCCCATTACTACAAACAACTAGCTAAGGCCTTGCCGAGGGAACCGTACACTCTCTCTGTTGACCGCTGGAACAGGGATGGGGATTTTCAGCTAATACCCCGCATCTTTTCTTGTAGCGTCAGAGGGGTCCTGCCCATCACTAGCAACATGTATTTTCGGGAGATGCATTTAAAATTCCTGCGTAGGGCGTTTATATCACCACAGGTTGCATGTAAAGTGGGGCTCAGTGAGACTGATTTGTGTATATGCTGTGGAAAGGCAAAGGGGACCCTAACCCATGTGTTTTGGGTGTGTCCACTAGTGCAAAGATATTGGCGACAAATACAAGTTTATTTGGAGTTTTTACTTGGAGTACGTCTCCCTCATTCCCCCTATTTGTGGCTCTTTCATTGTGTAACCCACCATTTATTTTCCAGTGCCGGTCCTCGAATTCTTTTAAAGAAAGCTGGCCTAGTGGGGAAAAAGGTCATTTTAATTCTTTGGCGTGACCAGAAGGGACCCTCCTTTTGGACATGGCGGCTCCATCTGCATCGTCTCATGCAATTTGATAACTTGGCGTCACACTCCTCACTGAGACAACGTCGCATTTTTCTACAAACTTGGGACCCATATCTGCAACAATTACCCCACAAGGCTCGCAGTTTGGTGCTGAATGGATAATTGCTATCTGTGACAATCCCGGACATATTCTACTAAGGCGATAGGACTCAAGAGGGTTTGAGGGGGGAGGGGGGGATGGGGGGAAACTTAATGCCTGGAAAATGTTTGAGTGTTTGTTCCGGTTCCAGCCTGGTTTGGCATTTGCTTATTCTGCTTTGGGGATTCTGGGTGGATACCATGTTGTCGTATTGACTGTCGTGTTGAATTTGTTACACTCAATAAAAAATATTGAACATAAAAACTAGGCACTTTATTCTGATATCGTCGTCCTCAGTATAGTGATTGTTTCATGAATACAATTCATTTAATAATTTAAAATTGTAATTGGTTTTCCCTCTTTATCGTATGTTATGGACTTAGTGACATTTACCATTGAAAACAGCCACATGTAGTTGAGAGTTTTTAGTTTGTCTATGGGAAAAATGCTTAGTAAATCCATCCCAAAGTCTGTGATATAACCACAGAAGATATCTCATTACAGGCTTTAGAGAGCAACAAGATGCTGAACAATTGTGTGCTTCACCTCGTGTGACTGATACCTGATTTAGTAGAGCAAATAATACCAACTTTGGGTAAACTTCATTATTTACAGGCCCGTACTGCACTATGAAATCAGCGTGCACTGTGTATTGTTACCTATACAGCTTTGCATTGTTCAGATCACAGTTTTATGCTCATGTCCACTCCTCCCACACCAGACTCATGGATTGCAATTCATTTCCCTCTTTATAATTCGCCTTGTGCCTTTCCTAGGAAAAGGCAGAATATCAAATAGAAATAAAATCATAATTATTATTTTTTTATCGGAGAAATTACTTACCTGATAATTTTGTTTTCCTTAGTATAGACAGTTGGAACCAGGACCAGTGACTGACACTGGCACACTGAGTGCACTGAGCATGCTCAGCCTGCAATTATCCCTGTGAGCCACAGGTGTCTCCCTCGGTCTCATCTTATAGCTAAAAGTACAAGCGAAACTAAAATAAAAGTAAAAACGTATACAGACCCAACTCCGCGGGGTGGCAGGTGGGTTTCTTGAGGACTAACATCCTGCTGTCCTGTGAGAACACCTGTTATAGGTAAGCAACACTTGCTTTCTCACAGGACAAGCAGGATGGTAGTCCTCACATATGGGTGAGTACCGAGCTGAGGATGCCCGAGAGTGCACCAAATGCACCCAAGATACATGAAAGGCGCAATGATGGGGATGGAATTTGGAACGGAGGGCATCCTGAAACCCTTAACGGGTTGGTGGAAGGATGTTCCGGTGTTTCTGGAGCACCAAGGACTGCCAATACTGTGCGGAACAGTGTCGATGGCAGTGGTGATGTTGCTCGGCCCAAGCATTGTCCAGCATCGAGAAGGATAGCACCAATGTGCTGGATGGCGTCGGTGGCGGACGGTCACCGTGTCGGTGATGATGTATGCCACGGTGCTTGGCCCGGTCTTTCCCCAGTGTTGAGATGGATGCCCTCGCTCTCTTGGATGGCGACTGATGATGGTCTGTCAGCATGCCTGCACTGCTCCTGGCACTATGTAGTGTCGTAGGCTAATACGGGGCTTTAATAAGAACCCAAAGCATGGAGCACCGTGTTCAGGTGAGAGCATTACGTGGCGGTGCTATGTCGGTATTGACAGTGTCGATGGCGGCCGAAGCGGCCTCGAGGGTATCATAAAAAATATATATGAAAAAACGTCGATGACTCGGCCAGAGCAATGATGACAGTGACGGAATCACTGACGGCATCGGCGTAGCTATCTATGGGAATGATGTGGCATTGAATAATCGAAAAAAACCATCATTGGCATCGGAAAAATGATATCGGCATCGACAGAGTCGATGACCGCATCGATAGTAACATCGAAGACACTGATGGAAATGACGTGGGTGTCAAGGGCATCGATGTATGGAGGCGGGCGCTGACGGCATCAGTGGCATGGCCACGGGCATCAATGGCATGGCCATGGGCATCGACGGTATCGATTGGATCGTCTTGGGCACCAATGGCGTCCATGGCATTGATGCCAATGACATGGGCATCGATGGCACCGACATGGGCACTGATGGAATCGATGTTGGCATGCATGCCATCGATGGAATTGACATTGGCATCGATGGAATCCACTTTGGCATCGATGGCATCGATAGAATCGACATTAGCATCAATGCCACCCATGGAATCGACCTGGCATCGATGCCCATCAATGGAATTGACCTGGGCATCGATGGCATCAATAAAGTAAAGGATGGCATCGATGGAAATGATCCTGGCATCGATGGAAGTGCCCTGGGTGACGGTGGCATCGACCCAGGCATGGATGGCACCGACGAGACAAGATCCATCCAGGCAATGATGGCACCAATGAAGCCCAAGGAAAAATCAGTGCCATGGATGAAAAACATGGATGGCACTGATAGAAACGATGCAGGGACTGATGGCATCAGTGTGCCACAGGGGGAGGGGTACTGATGGCATCTAAGAATCCAGGATGGTCTGAAGGGGGTACCGACGGTAGCGATGGGGGCATCAAGTGCGCGAGGGTACCGAGGAAATCGAAGGACCTGAATCGACAGAGGCCCTGGCGGCAACGGAAACCATGGAAGTCCCTGTCCCACTAGCGCTAATAACCAGGCAGAGTATCCCAGAGGGACACTCGCAGGCTATGTGTGGCTAACTGAAAACATAGGGAGAGGGAAGGCTGCAGTCGGTTGGCAGGCCAGGGAGGTGACAGGAACCAACCGAAAAAACAGGGCATAGTACTCACCGAGCGTCGAATAAACGTATGTGAAGGGAGACCCGTGCAGGGAAAAGTGTTTGTGAAGTAAAGGTTGAAGTGTTTCCTTGAAGAAAAAGTGTTAGAATTTCTCACAGAGCTCCTAACAGCTATGCTTACTGCAGAGCGGAAAAAAGAAGACTGAGGGAGACACCTGTGGCTCACAGGGATGATTGCAGGCTGAGCATGCTCAGTGCACTCAGTGTGCCAGTGTCAGTCAAAGCTTTGTAGAAACTTTGACAGAAAGGTTTTCCGTACAGGGCTGCATCCTGTGATGTCACCCATATGTGAGGACTACCATCCTGCTTGTCCTGTGAGAATGCAGCCATACTTATAGCTCAACTATAGAGCTAACGGACATCTAGTGGAACTTAGTCACAATGCTATTATTTGTTAACTAAAGAATGTGTATCTATCTATGAGTATCACTTACCTTAGTAGGGATCTAGAGTGATACATGCACTACTCTGTACACACAATATACACCAAAGGTTAGTTGCTAGCCTACACATTTTAGTCCATTTGCCATGTTCAATTCTTACTGTTCTGTTCTCCCCTCTGGTACTTGAGTGTGCCACTATGACCATTGTAAGTGGCACAAGAGGGAAATGATATGTGTGCCTGAGCTTGAGACCAACATGGAGACAGCAACTGACCCAGAATTCTCTGCTATCTTAGCCTTTCTGACTATGTGAACTTTAAATGCCCTACTGAGCCTGACCTGGAGGAATTCCAAGGACACTTGGACAGCAGTTGAACTGGTGACAATTTGTAATGCCTAATTATAGGGTCACATGAGCAGAAGGCAACGGTTAGAACCTCAGGCTAGAATGTCGATTACAGGGGCATCTGTAAACACAGCACACAGCCTAAGATATAACAATTGCCCTGAGCAGCACCAGATGGAAAAACATTTGCACTTTGAGCTGTAGGACTTCCCAGTCGAAGGTTTCTGGGACTCCACCAGGACCCAGGAAATGCAGTCAGAGAGCTGCAGAGGCTGGAGGACTACATGCTCAACATCCAAGCCATAAGGGTCAGCGCCCGGAGGTTGGGATGGCGCAAGGTGCCATGATTCTGTGAGATGAGATTGGGTGCCATCCCCAGCTGGATGGGTGCACGCACTGACAAGTCCTGCAGGAGTGGGAACCAGACCTGCCGAGGCCAAAAAAGCGCCACGAGTATCAGGGTCCCCCTGTCCTGCTGAAGCTTCAGTAGAGTCTTCAAGAGGAGCGATAGAGGTGGGTACGCATACAGCAGACCCTTCCCTCCAGTGAAGGGAGAAGGCATCACAAGCCAGTTGGCCGTTCCCTGTTACCAGGGAGCAGAACCTGCTTACCTTGTGGTTGTGAGGGGACACAAGCAGATCCACATCCAGCATACCCCATCGGCGGAACATCTCTGCCGCTACCACTCGGTTGAGGGACCGCTTGTGCGGTTGAAAGGACCAGCTTAGGTGGTCCGCCAGCACATTGAGGTGACCAGACAGGTAAGTCACTCGCAGAGGCATCCTCCGAGACAGGGCCCAGGTCCATACTTACACCACTTCTTGGCAGAGGAGGAATGAGCCTGTACCTCCCTGTTTGTTGATGTACCACATCACGACCTGGTTGTCCATCCAGATCAGAACTTCCTTGGATGACAACTGATTTCTGAACATCCACAAGGTGTACCGTATTGCCCAAAGCTCCAGAAAGTTTATCCGACAACGGGCTTCAGCGGCAGTCCAGAGGCCCTGCGTGTGGAGACCATTTGCATGTGCTCCTCAGCCCTGGGGGGAAGCATCGGTGGAAAGGGTCACCTTGGGCAGAGCGGGCTGGAAGGGAAGACCTCATTCCAGGTCGGAAAGATCTTTTCTCTTTTATCAGCTGCTGGCTGCCCCTGCCTCAGCCATGTCCCACCACTGTCCTTGACTGCTTCGCCTTTCGTCCAGGCCTTATGTCCCTACGTGGGATTGACTCTGTCCTCGACTGCTGTGCCTGTCCATCCAGGCCTTATATCCCTACATGGGTTTGACCTTGATTGCTGTGCCTGTCTGTCCAGGCCTTATGTCCCTACATGGAATTGACTCTGTCCTCGACTGCTGTGCCTGTCCGTTCAAGCCTTATGTCCCTAGGTGGGATTGACTCTGTCCTGTATTGCTTTGTCTATTCGTCCAGGCCTTATGTCCCTACAAGGATTTGACCTCGATTGCTGTGCCTGTCCAGGCCTTATGTCCCTACAAGTGTTTGACCTCAATTGCTGTGCCTATCTGTCCAGGCCTTATGTTCCTACAAGGGTTTGACCTCGATTGCTTTGCCTGTTCGTGCAGGCCTTATGTCCGTAGTGGGATTGACTCTGTCCTCACCTGCTGTGCCGTCCGTCCAGGCCTTATGTCCCTAGGTGGGATTGACTCTATCCTGTATTGTTGTGCCTGTTTGTCCAGGCCTTGTGTTCCTACAAGTGTTTGACCTCGATTGCTGTGCCTGTCAGTCCAGGCCTTATGTCCCTATGTGGGCTTTACTCTGTCCTGTATTGCTGTGCCTGTCCATCCAGGCACTATGCCCCTATGTGGGATTGACCGCTGTCCTCGACTGCTTTGCCTATTCATCCAGGCCTTATGTTCCTACAAGTGTTTGACCTCGATTGCTTTGCCTGTTCATCCAGGCCTTATGAGCCTACAAGGATTTGACCTCGATTGCTTTACCTTTTTGTCCAGGCCTTATGTCCCTACAAGGGTTTGACCTCGATTACTTTGCCTGTTCGTCCAGGCCTTATGTCCCTACTTGGGATTGACCCTGTCCTCGACTGCTGTGCTTGTCCGCCCAGGTCTTATGTCCCTACGTGGGCTTGACTCTGTCCTGTATTGCTGTGCCTGACTGTCCAGGCCTTATGTCCCTACGTGGGCTTGACTCTGTCCTGTATTGCTGTGCCTGACCGTCCAGACCTTATGTCCCTACGTGGGCTTGACTCTGTCCTGTATTGCTGTGCCTGACCGTCCAGGCCTTATGTCACTACGTGGGCTTGACTCTGTCCTGTATTGCTGTGCCTGTCCATCCAGGCCTTATGTTCCTACGTGGGATTGACCTCTGCCCTCGAATGCTTTGCCTGTTCATCCAGGCCTTATGTCCCTTTGTGGGTTTGACTTGTCCTGTATAGCTGTGCCTGTCCATCCAGGCTTTATGTCCCTACGTGGGATTGACACTGTCCTCGACTGCTTTGCCTGTCCGTCCAGGCCTTATATCCCTACAAGGGTTTTACCTCGATTGCTTTGCCTGTTTGTCCAGGCCTTATGTCCCTACAAGGGTTTGACTTAGATTGTAAGCCTTCTGGGGATAGGGAAATACCTACAGTACCTGAGTGTAATCCACTATGAGGTTCTGGAAAAGCTTGAAAAGAGGAATATAAATAAAATAAAAAATAAAAAAATTGCTGTGCCTGTCCATCCAGACCTTATGTCCCTACGTGGGCTTGATCTCTATCCTTGACTGCTTTGCCTTTCATCCAGGCCTTTTGTCCCTACTTGAGATTGACTCTGTCCTCGACTGCTGTGCCTGTCGATACAGGCCTTATGTTCCTACAAGGGTTTGACCTCGATTGCTGTGCCTGTCTGTCCAGACCTTATGTCCCTACATGGGATTGACTCTGTCCTCGACTGCTGTGCCTGTGCGTCCAGACCTTATGTCCCTAGGTGGGATTGACTCTGTCCTGGATTGCTTTGCCTATTCGTCCAGGCCTTATGTCCCTACAAGGGTTTGACCTCGATTGTTGTGCCTGTCCGTCCAGGCCTTATGTCCCTACGTTGGATTGACCTCTGTCCTTGACTGCTTTGCCTGTTCATCCAGGCCTTATGCTCCTACAAGTGTTTGACCTTGATTTCTTTGCCTGTTCATACAGGCCTTATGTTCCTATGAGCGTTTGACCTTGATTGCTTTGCCTGTTTGTCCAGGCCTTATGTCCGTTCAAGGGTTTGACCTTGATTGCTTTGCTGTTCATCCAGGCTTTATGTCCCAACACGGGATTGACTCTATCCTGTATTGTTGTGCCCGTCAGTCCAGGCCTTATGTTCCTACAAATGTTTGACCTCCATTGCCGTGCCTGTCCGTCCAGGCCTTATGTCCCTATGTTGGATTGAGCTCTGTCCTTGACTGCTTTGCCTGTTCATCCAGGCCTTATGCTCCTACAAGTGTTTGACCTTGATTTCTTTGCCTGTTCATACAGGCCTTATGTTCCTACGAGCGTTTGACCTTGATTACTTTGCCTGTTTGTCCAGGCCTTATGTCCCTACAAGTGTTTGACCTTGATTGCTTTGCTGTTCGTTCAGGCCTTATGTCCCTACGCGGGATTGACTCTATCCTGTATTGCTGTGCTTGTCAGTCCAGGCCTTATGTTCCTACAAATGTTTGACCTCCATTGCCGTGCCTGTCCGTCCAGGCCTTATGTCCCTATGTTGGATTGACCTCTGTCCTTGACTGCTTTGCCTGTTCATCCAGGCCTTATGCTCCTACAAGTGTTTGACCTTGATTTCTTTGCCTGTTCATACAGGCTATATGTTCCTACGAGCGTTTGACCTTGATTACTTTGCCTGTTTGTCCAGGCCTTATGTCCCTACAAGTGTTTGACCTTGATTGCTTTGCTGTTCGTTCAGGCCTTATGTCCCTACGCGGGATTGACTCTATCCTGTATTGCTGTGCTTGTCAGTCCAGGCCTTATATCCCTACGTGGGCTTGACCTCTGTCCTCGACTGCTTTGCCTTTCTTCCAGGCCTTTTGTCCCTACCTGGGATTGACTCTGTCCTCGACTGCTGTGCCTGTCCGTTCAGGCCTTATGTTCCTACAAGTGTTGACCTCAATTGCTGTGCCTGTCTATCCAGGCCTTATGTCCCTACGTGGGATTGACTCTGTCCTCGACTACTATGCCTGTCCATCCCGGCCTTATGTCCCTAGATGAGATTGACTCTGACCTGTATTGCTGTGCCTGTTCGTCCAGGCCTTATGTTCTTATAAGTGTTTGACCTCGATTGCTGTGCCTGTCAGTCCAGGCCTTATGTTCCTACAAGTGTTTGACCTTGATTGCTTTGCCTGTTCATCCAGACCTTATGTTCCTACAAGGCTTTGACCTCGATTGCTGTGCCTGTCAGTCCAGGCCTTATGTCTATACGTGGGCTTGACCTCTGTCCTCGACTGCTTTGCCTGTTCATTCAGGCCTTATGTCCCTACAAGGGTTTGACCTCGATTGCTGTGCCTGTCAGTCCAGGTCTTATGTCCCTACGTGGGATTGACTCTGTCCTCGACTTCTGTGCCTGTCCGTCCAGGCCTTATGTCCCTACGTGGGATTGACCTCTGTCCTTGACTGCTGTGCCTGTCCGTCCAAGCCTTATGTCCCTACGTGGGCTTGACTCTGTCCTGTATTGCTGTGCCTGTCCGTCCAGGCCTTGTGTCCCTATGTGGGATCGACCTCTGTCCTCGGCTGTTGTGCCTGTCCATCCAAGCCTTATGTCCCTACATGGGCTTGACCTCTGTCCTCGACTGCTGTGCCTGTTCATCCGTGCTTTATGTCCAGTTCTAACAGCTGAACCCTCGTTGCAAAGGGAAACTTCAGTCTCTGGCAATTCAAACTAGTAATCCTTCACAGCATGGATCCTTAAATAAAACAAACAGTTTTCTTTAGTTTCAGGGCAGGGAATAGAACGTCCTCCGTCTTACTTATGAAGTCATGATCTATTTGCAAATGCTTAAATCCTAACAAGGGCCAACCATTCCAGGGAGCCCTTTCCTGCTTAAAGGAACGGGAACTCTCCCCATTGCTGCAGCCTATCTCTTACCACTTATTGACCCATGTTCAGAACAAGAAAAGATCTCCAAGGTACTTAGACTGTGGCAAACACAACACAGTGAGACCATGCTCATAGTGAGACCCTGCTCCAGGTTGCCACGCTTTGAAGGCTCCTGCTCCACTCTAGGGGCCAACCTATTCCGGGGAGCTCTTCCCGGCTGAAAGGAAAGGGAACTCTCCCCGGGGGTAGCCAGCCTGTATCTACCCTCTGACCCACGTTGAACCGCTGTTTACATGGTAACCTCCTCCGCCTTGGCCTTGAAAATTCTCTTTTGTATATCTGCTAATTCTACCAGACACTAGACACCAATGGAAACACCCCTAGTCTAGGGGTGAACCCATTCTAGGGAGCCCTTTCCTACACAAAGGAAAGGGAACTCTCCCCGGGTGTAGCCAGCCTGTATCTACCAGTGGCGTAGCCAGAAATGAATTTTTGGCTGGGCCCAAGGTTAACATGGGTGGGCACTAAACAAAGTCTGAGCCATGGAATTCATATTCTTATTGATAAATACTTTCACACACACACCTGACAATAGATTTCTAAATAATCTGCTATAGCTGTTATACTTTTAATATTTTAAACTCAATTACTTCAAGCTAAACCTAATATATAGTTATGGAAGCATTTCTATTATACTTAAAAGAGATCTCAAGTGGCAGTATCTCATAACTTACAAAGAACCATATACTAGTCTACTATAAAGACAGATATCTCATCATACATCACAGTATTCTGTGAGATGTTTTAAAACCCTCTGGAATGTTGTACCAAAATATTTCTACTTGAAAAAAGCTCAGAAAGGCAATGTACTTTTAAGATGGAACTAGGTTCAAACTAATTACAAATTCAATGATGAAGGAACCCTCTTTCCTATTTTCTTAAACTTATCAAACGCAGTAATTCATGACCATCATAATAAGCATCATTGTGTGGTAAAGTATACCTTTGTCACTCTGCCTTATGCTTAATCATAGGTCAGTCCATATTTTTAAGTGTTTTTGTTGCTTAATTCACCCCAGTGATATACTCCAAATTTCTAGCAATAATCTTGTTACATCAATTCAAGGTTATGTTGAAAATTATGAACCAAACTTATCTGGATCGACTTTGAGCTTGATGCCACGCCAAGATACGCCATGCTGTGGAATATATTACGCCCTTGAAGAAGGACTCGATGCTAGTCCGAAACATTGTGCAATGTCGGGCATAGAACAGCAATATAGTGAATTCTCATATTGCTGACAATTTGAGGGCATCAAGCTCAAAGTCGATGGTGGTTAAGAAGAAGTAATCACAACCTTCTACCCGTATACAACTGTACTCCAGTGTACCTTCAATGTGTCTCACAACAATCAACCCAATCGTATCACTGGTAAAACTATCAACATTTACTGGTCACTGCCAAGTGTTATATGTAGGCCTCTCACTCACAGGGTCTGCATAGCATATCAGACTCCTACTTAGGTACAAGGCCACCTTACTTTAATTGTAATATTTTTGTTAGAATTTTTTGAATCTTTTTGCACATTAAAACTGCCTCGTATCAGTTCTTCAGTAGAATTTTCATATATTATGTTCCAAAGGTACGGGAGAAACAATAACTACTTATCTCGCCAATTTTGGTTAGTCACCCGACACGCGCGTGTTTCGAACCAACGGTTCTGCTTCAGGGGAATTTTCTTCCGTATCCTGTCTCAAAGACGAACTTCTGGGTTTCCATTCCGCAAGTTTGAGGCGTCCATCTCTCTTTTCTTGGCTCGATTACCACGATTTTAAATATTGCCGCAGCTTCCTTGCGACGCGGCGCAAGGAAGCCGCGGCAATATTTAAAATCGTGGTAATCGAGCCAAGAAAAGAGAGATGGACGCCTCAAACTTGCGGAATGGAAACCCAGAAGTTCGTCTTTGAGACAGGATACGGAAGAAAATTCCCCTGAAGCAGAACCGTTGGTTCGAAACACGCGCGTGTCGGGTGACTAACCAAAATTGGCGAGATAAGTAGTTATTGTTTCTCCCGTACCTTTGGAACACAATATATGAAAATTCTACTGAAGAACTGATACGAGGCAGTTTTAATGTGCAAAAAGATAAAAAATTCTAACAAAAATATTACAATTAAAGTAAGGTGGCCTTGTACCTAAGTAGGAGTCTGATATGCTATGCAGACCCTGTGAGTGAGAGGCCTACATATAACACTTGGCAGTGACCAGTAAATGTTGATAGTTTTACCAGTGATACGATTGGGTTGATTGTTGTAAGAAGAAGTAATAACATCGTATTATCCAGATAAGTTTGGTTCATAATTTTCAACATAAGTAACCTTGAATTGATGTAACACAAGATTATTGCTAGAAATTTGGAGTATATCACTGGGGTGAATTAAGCAACAAAAACACTTAAAAATATGGACTGACCTATGATTAAGCATAAGGCAGAGTGACAAAGGTATACTTTACCACACAATGATGCCTATTATGATGGTCATGAATTACTGCGTTTGATAAGTTTAAGAAAATAGGAAAGAGGGTTCCTTCATCATTTATTTATTTATTTATTTATTTATTTAGAGATTCTTATATACCGTGGTACGTATAGATATACATCACCTCGGTTTACAGTAAACATTAATATTAGCAACAGGCTTTACATAAAACGGGTTAAACAGTAAGTGAACATCATTGAATTTGTACCAAAATATTTACCATAATTGAGCAAATGCCTTATTAATCTGTATCAATAAAACAGATAAATATCTTTGAAGATTTCTTTTCCTTTCCTATGGCTCAACTATTTAGTTTTAGTCTTCCTCTGATGCTGACATTTGCTGAATCGAGTCCAGGGGCTCCTGACATTCATCCCCATTTCTTTACAAAGGAAGAACAGAAAAAAGACTGTTCTGGATAAAGAGATGTCTTGAAGGTGGTCACACCCTTTGGCTGACAGCTGGGATGTATCCTTAGCAGTGTGGAGAGGATAACTGGGTAGACGGGAGAAAAAGGCTATCCAGCCCTGTCATTTACTAAGCTATCATCATGTAAACATACACTCTGCATCCACAAATAAGATTGATACAATTGCCTACATGCTAGTAAAATACCTCACCTCAGGCACACACACAGAACCGACCTTCACCAAAGTACAGAAAGACCACACATTATAAATATGGAGATAGAAACTGGAATGGAAAACAAAAAAAAGCCACTCTGCATGCAGTGCAAACCTGGAGAAATGGAAAGAGAAATATAGCACCTAACAGTCCCAGGATCTGCAATAATGCACACAAACTAAGCCGCACAAAGTTACACCTGCATTATGGAACATATAACAACCCTATCTATGAAAAGGCAACACTACAAATATTAAATCAGGTCCTAAACACTAATACACCTCCTATTAGAAAAACAGAACAAGCCAAGCTGCTATAGAGCCCCACACAGAAATAACTGTAAAACTATATTAATAAATGTTTCAAAACAGCTGATGAACAGAATAACATCCAACAAAACTCATAAAAATTATTAAACATTGTCCAAATATCAATAAAATATTTCAAAACAGCAGACACATCACATAATACTCAATAATTAAAATGGCAGTCAATCAAGAAAAATAAACTTAAAATGCCACTTTTACTTACCGTCTCCAGCAACTCTCCTACTCCTTTCCCTTGAAAGCACATACCAGGAGCAACAGCGGCTGCTGAAGCTCTGTCCTTACGGTCTTCTTCTTTAGAGCCCACAAGTCACACACACAGGGCCGGTGCAAGAGTATTTGGCACCCTAGGTGAACCTTCAGTAATGCAACCCCTCCCCTGGATTACGTATTGGCAGCAGCTCCGGCACAACGCCCCCTCCTTTGGTATTGGATTTGTTGCAGGAGTTTGCCCCCTCCCCCCCAAAAAAAAAATTGTGGCGCCCTAGGCCACCACCTAGTTTGCCTAATGGAAGCACCGGCCCTGTGCGCACACACACCAATTAAACCCTACGATCAGTCTCTGTCTCTCACACACACCCCAGTCACCTCCCTGCCCAGACTCTGTCTCTCACACACACCCCAGTCACCTCCCTGCCCAGACTCTGTCTCTCACACACATCCCAGTCACCTCCCTGCCCAGTCTCTGTCTCTCACACACACACTCCAGTCACCTCCCTGCCCAGTCTCTGTCTCTCACACACACCACAGTCACCTCCCTGCCCTGCATTTCCAGCCTGTGGCTTGAACACTGCCACTCCTCCCAGCCTGATGCCCCCCTTCTTCCTGCCCCACCGGCCAATCAGAGGCTGAAGGCTTCCTATTGGCCCGCAGGGGCAGGAAGAAGGGAGGAGGTTTCCCATTGGCCCACGGGGGCAGGAAGAATGGAGGAGGTTTCCCATTGGCCCACGGGGCAGAAAGAAGATAGGAGGTTTCCCATTGGCCCGCGGGGGCAGGAAGAAGGTAAAGGGAAGTATTACTGGGGCTGTGGAACACCGGGAGCCGCAACACACCAGCTGATTTTATTTATTTTTTTTCTCCCTTGGGTGCCTGCTGATGCTGCCTGCTTTTATTGGCTGCAGTGTCTTGCAAAGAAATTTGGGTGGGCCTGAATGGAAAGTGGGTGGGCCACTGCCCACCCAGGCCCACCCGTAGCTACGCCACTGATATCTACCCTCTGCCTCTGTGCCTTGCTGCCATACACCAGATGACTCACTCAACTCTTTGTGGTGTCTGGCCACTATCATGGTTGTTCAGTGTGTTGGTGCTAGTCTTTCTGCTTGCTATGTTCCCCCTTCATTGTGCTGTAGGATGTCGATGCCACTTGTCTTGCCACTTTGCCTGTCGTACTGCTTTCGAGGGTTCATGCATCTCTTATTGGTGCTCTTTTTTGAAGCTGTGGTGTGTTTTGACACACTCGCTGCTGCGTTGTGCCTCTATTAAAGCACTCTTCTTGCAACTCCTGGAACCCCTTTGCCCCTTTAAAGTACCTTAGGCTATTCATGCCACTTTGGTGCCACTTTGCCACAGTCTAAGTACCTTGGAGCTGTTTTGTTGTTCTGATGATTGCTCCCCAGAAGTTTCATCAAAATTGATAATAAAACCCCAATTCTGCAGCCAAAATAGGCTGCAAATACTTCCCCCATTGACTTTAAAGGGAACCAAAAAACAAATGCACATATCAACGTATCGGGGCGCCATTGTACGAATGCAACGAATATGCCCCCCGACGAATAAGTATCCTGAATGCAACGAATACTTTCTGGCTGCACATCCCTAGGTAACGGTGGTGGGGCTGCTTGGTAATAGTGATCATAATATGATCAAATTTGAATTGATGACTAGAAGGAGGACAGTAAGCAAATCCACGGCTCTAGTGCTAAACATTCAAAAGGGAAATTTTGATAAAATGAGAAAAATAGTTAGAAAAAACTGAAAGGAGCAGCACAAAGGTGAAAAGTGTGCAAGAGGTGTGGACATTGTTAAAAAAAAAATACCATCCTAGAAGCATAGTCCAGATGTATTCCACACATTAAGAAAGGTGGAAGGAAGGCCAAAAATGATTACCGGCATGGTTAAAAGGTGAGGTGGAAGAAGCTATGTTAGCCGAAAGATCTTCATTCAAAAACTGGAAGAAGAATACAATAGAAGAAAATTGGATAATGCATAAGCATTGGCTAAGAGAGAATTTGAAAAGAAGTTAGCCGTAGAGGCAAAAACTCACAGAAAAAACTTTAAAAAATATATCCGAATCAGAAAGATTGTGAGGGAGTCAGTTAGACCGATAGATGATCGAGCGGTTAAAGGGGCACTTAGAGAAGATAAGGCCACCACGGAAAGATTAAACAATTTCTTTGCTTCTGTGTTTACTGAAGAGGATGTTGGAGAGATACCCGTTCTGGAGGTTTTCAGATGGACTGAACCAAATCACGGTGAACTTAGAAGATGTGGTAGGCCTGACTGACAAACTGAAGAATAGTAAATCATCTGGATCAGATGGTATACACCCCAGGGTTCTGAAGGAACTAAAAAATGAAATTTCAGAACTATTAGTAAAAATTTGTAACCTATCACTAAAATCATCCATTGTACCTGAAGAATGGAGGGTAGCTAATATAACCCCAATATTTAAAATGAGCTCCAGGGGCGATCCGGGAAACTACAGACCAGTTAGCCTGACTTCAGTGCCAGGACAAATAGTGAAAGTGTTCTAAATATCAAAATCACAGAACATATAGAAAGACATGGTTTAATGGAACAAAGTCAGCATGGCTTTAACTAAGGCAAGTCTTGCCTCACAAATCTGCTTCTCTTTTTTGAAGGAATTAATAAAACATGTAGATAAAAGTGAACCGGTAGATGTAGTATATTTGGATTTTCAGAAGGCATTTGACAAAGTTCCTCATGAGAGGCTTCTAGAAAAGTAAAAAGTCATGGCATAGGTGGCGATGTCCTTTCGTGGATTACAAACTGGCTAAAAGACAGGAAACAGAGTAGGATTAAATGGACAATTTTCTCAGTGGAAGGGAGTGGGCAGTGGAGTGCCTCAGGGATTTGTATTGGGACCCGTACTTTTCAATATATTTATAAATGATCTGGAAAGGAATACGACGAGTGAGGTAATCAAATTTGCAGATGATACAAAATTATTCAGAGCAGTTAAATCACAAGCGGATTGTGATAAATTGCAGGAAGATCTTGTGAGACCGGAAAATTCGGCATCCAAATGGCAGATGAAATTTAACGTGGATAAGTGCAAGGTGATGCATATAGGGAAAAATAACCCATGCTATACACAATATTAGGTTCCACATTAGGAGCTATCACCCAAGAAGGAGATCTAGGCATTATAGTGGATAACACATTGAAATCGTCGATTCAGTGTGCTGTGGCAGTCAATAAAGCAAACAGAATGTTGGGAATTATTAGAAAGGGAATGGTAAATAAAATGCAAAATGTCATAATGCCTTTGTATCGCTCCATGGTGAGACTGCACCTTGAAAACTGTGTACAATTCTGGTCGTCGCATCTCAAAAAAGATATAGTGCGATGGAGAAGGTATAGAGAAGGGTGACCAAAATGATAAAGGGGATAGAACAGCTCCCCTATGAGGAAAGACTAAAGAGGTTAGGACTGTTCAGCTTGGAGAAGAGACGGCTGAGGGGGGATATGATAGAGATGTTTGAAATCATGAAAGGTCTAGAACGGGTAAATGTGAATTGGTTATTTACTCTTTCGTATAATGGAAGGACTAGGGGGCACTCCATGAAGTTAGCATGTGGCACATTTAAAACTAATCTGAGAAGTTCTTTTTCACTCAACGCACAATTAAACTCTGGAATTTGTTGCCAAGGGATGTGGTTGGTGTAGATGCATTTAAAAAAGGATTGGATAAGTTCTTGGAGGAGAAGTCCATTGCCTGCTATTAATCAGGTTGACTTAGAAAATAGCCACTGCTATTAATAGCATCAGTAGCATGGGATAGATTTAGTTTTTTGGTACTTGCCAGGTACTCATAGCCTGGATTGGCCACTGTTAGAAACAGGATGCTGGGCTTGATGGACCCTTGGTCTGACCCAGTATGGCACATTCTTATGTTCTTCTGTAATTGTGCTATCTACTGTCTGAGGATCCTGGAAGGCATTTAACTGTTGTGTTCCCATCAAAATTATTGCCCAAATTGGTTGAATAATAACAATGCAGTGTAACACATCCCACACGTAAAGCAGTCCAGTTTGTAAAAGAACTCAAGATTGCAGTGACTCTCCGCCTTATTTTTCCACTCTGTGTTAGTCTGCTGAGTTTCTTATTAAGCTGTGTAGCCTCTGGGCGGAGAGAAGGGAAAAAGGGCAATGCTTTTTGCCACCTAGTATACTGAATGCTTTTGTGGCATAGATATTCTATTTTCTCAGCTTTGAGACACATCACAAGCTATAGTTAACTGTGCCTACATTTCTTTCTGCAAGAAGAAGGCAGCTGTGGTGTGGATAACTTAACCTTTAGCCTGGTGTCAGGGATGGTTTCTCTGTAACCCTGTAAGATGTAATTTAACCTGGCCTATTCAGAGCTGGCCAGGCCTGAACCAGGCACCTTATATTGTCGTACTGCTGCACCACTGTGAACGTCTAACCACAACTATAACAGTTGGTAGGGTCTTGATTTGGGCCCAGGAGTGGATATCTGTAATAAACACGAGGAGGGCCATATTCATTAGGCCAGTTAATGGACAATTAAAGTTAACCAGATAACTTGTCCCATATATTCAGCAGGTGAAACGTCCCACTGAATATACCAGCTTAAATTTAATTGGTTATATATAGCTGGATAACAAAAAACTTAACTGGCTATGTTTGAAAATAGCCGGGTAGATTTTTTAGTTATGCGACCTTGTGTGGCAGAATAATGTGCTACTTAAACGGATATCTTGAAAAGATGTCAGGCTAAGTAGCACTGTCATCTATTAACAAAAAAATGTTTCCTTCCTCCCTCCCCCCCAAAGAACAAGTCAGTTCATACATTGTATCCTAACCCCCCTCCCACTCCCCTTAACTTTTTAAAATCATTCAGATTTACCCATTTTGGAAGCCAGGCCTCTGTCCAGATGTTACTTTTAAAAGAAGCTCAGCCTACCTTCACCCTCCCACTAGGAAAAATTGTGGTTCTCACACTCCTTCCCAATCCCCATCTCTGCTGATACGTTTTTCTTCATCACCAGCAGCAAGAGACTCTACTTCGCTCCCGATGCTTCCTGTGCTGTTCTGACATAGGCAGCGCTGGAAGCATAAACTTAAATGTAAGCTTACACATTATACAATTTGTAAAGTAACAAGGCTAATCAAATAAATACAAAATGTACAAGAAAAAGGTTTGTTTTTTGAAGCAAACATGAGTATTACCATCTAGAAATTTTCTTACCAATGCCCCACTTTTTGCCAACTCAGGGTGAACAATTCCATCTAGTGACACTCCAGTGGATAATCCTAATTTTCTGGAAAAAAGAGACATTATTTAGTAGCAAAATGGACTATTGGACATTTTATACACTGTCCAAAATTAATTCAGTTTAAGACACTAAGGAGGTAATTTTAAAAGGAGTTATGCACATAATTGTAACATACTATCATAGCAATTTTCAAAAGCCATTTACTCGAGTAAAGTAGAGTTGCTTATCTGTAACAGGTGTTCTCCCAGGACAGCAGGATGTAGTCCTCACGAAACCCATCCTACTCACTATATATTAGTTTCTCTACAGGTCAGCCTCCAGGGATCGCTGTTCCAGTATCTGAGGGACTACAGCCCAGCCGGACATTCCAGCTCACTACTGCCACCTCTGGTAATTCAGTATACTGTCTAACAAAAGAACTAGTGTGTGTCTGTCTCCTAACTCTGAGCCTGACTGGTGGTCCCTCTCGGGATCTTCCTCCGGGGGCATGGTCATCTGCCACTGGTCCAAGGATCCACCCACAACTCTCCTAAATAACAACAGATTGCTAACTCCTATCTGATTGATACTCCCAACAGATAGCAGCTCCTAACAAGTTGCAGTAGGCCCCCTCATAAACCGATGCACAAGGGGTTGCTCTGTTACCGGGGCATCCCCCATTCCCTTGTGGTATGCTGTTGGCACCCAGGTGTACCCTCACTGAGGAAGTCTGGAGACCAGAGTCTGAAAGGTGCCAGAGATAGTCTAAAAGAGATGGCGTGGGGCAAGAAAAAGGGTCGAAAGTTTTTTGCATGCACCATATGGTAAATCTATTCCACTTCGAACGATAGGATTTTCGTGTGGAAGGCTTTTGTGAAGTTACAAGCACTTGAGAGACATCAGTTAAAAGGTTGAGCAGTTGCAGGATCAAGCTTTCAACATCTAGGCTGTGAGGGATACAGTCTGAAGGTTTGGATTGCGTAACATGCCTTGGTTCTGAATTATGAGTGGGTGTTGTGCTCAGGCGAATGGGTTCTCTGATCGAGAGGTCAAGAAGCATGGGAAACCATACTTGTTGAGGCCAATAGGGGGCTATGAGTATCATTGACCCTTTGTCCTGTTGTACTTTCACGAGAGTTTTGGCTATCAGCGGTATTGGGGGATACGCATATAGGAGGCCTGGGTCCAGGGGTGAGCGAAGGCGTCCATGGCTAAAATTTTTTATTTTTTATTTTATTTAATGAGTTTTACATACCGTCATTCAGAAACGTCAAAATAACGCCATCATAACGGTTTACAAAATAAGGTTACAGGGATAAAGGGGATTAAACAAGCGTTGCAAAGTACAAACTGTTATTAACTATAGGGGATAACATGTGTAAGGATTAATTCAGTTTTTTGTTTCATTTCTTATTTATGAAAACATAGATGTGATGAATTTCATTTATTCATGAGATTGGATTGGAGGGCGATGATGTTGTGTTGTTCATTGGGTGAGTTGGTATGCTTTGTGGAACAACCACATTTTTAACTCCTTTTTGAAGGTTTTTAGGTTTTCTTGAGTTCTGAGCTTAGTCGTAGGGAGTTCCAAAGTTTTGGGCTACCAAGGGAGATTGCTCTTTTTTGGGTTGAGGTGAGTTGATTTGAGTGCGTTGGTGGTGTTTTTAGGAGTCTCTTATTTGCTGATCTAAGGTTTCTGCTTGGGGTATGTAGTTGTATGTAGGGGCTTAGCCAATTTTCTTGTTCTTCATATATAATTTTATATAGGATGGATAGGACTTTGTATTCAATCCTGTATCTTATTGGTAGCCAATGAAGTGAAATAAGTGTTGGGGTGATGTGGTCATGCTTTTTTGCTCCTGTGAGGATTCTTGCAGCTGTGTTCTGCAGGATCTGGAGAGGGCGAATGGTGTTTAGAGGTAAGTTGAGAAGAAGAGAGTTGCAGTAGTCTATGTTGGAGAAAATTAGTAATTGAAGGACTGATCTGAAGTCATTGTTGGAAAGAAAAGGTTTTAGATGACGGAGTGTAAGTAGTTTATGATAACCGTCTTTGATTTTTGTTGATATATGGTTTTTGAATGAAAGTTCTCTGTCAATTATTACTCCGAGGTTGCAGGCATGGTTATTTGGAGATATGATCGAATGTTTTGCTGTCTGTGCAGGGAGCAGAACCTCTCCACTCTGTGATTCAGGTTGGATGTAAAGAGGTCAATTGTTGGTTGACCCCAACGCTGGAAGGTTCTCCTCGTTACCACAGGATCCAGAGACCACTCATGGGGATGGAACTGTTGACTGAGGTGATCTGCTACAACGTTCTGTATGCCTGTCAGATAAGTGGCCCAGAGATGCATGGAGTGTGCAAGGGCCCAGGCCCAGATCTGCGCAGCTTCTTGGCAGAGAAGATAAGAGCCTGTGCCGCCCTGCTTGTTTAAGTACCACATTGCAACTGTGTTGTCTGTTTGTATGAGAACAGTCTTGTGTGAATGGCAGTCCTTGAATGCATATAGAGCATAAAATATGGCTCGAAGCTCTAGGAAGTTGATCTGAAATGTTGCTTTGAGCTGTGTCCAAGTACCTTGAGTTTGAAGGTTGTTCACATTCGCTCCCCAACCCAAGTTGGATGCGTCTGTGGTTAAGGTTACTTGTGAAACCGGTTGCTGGAAGTGTAGACCTGTCAGCAAGTTGGCTTTGTTTGTCCACCAGAGAAGTGATACGTGCAGCTGGTGGGTTACATGGATCTGGGATGAAAGAGGTTGCGTGGCTTGGAGCCACTGAGATTTCAAAGTCCATTGAGTTATTCTCATGGCCAGCCTGGCCATAGGAGTGGCGAGGACCATGGAAGCCATGTGGTCCAACAATACAAGGAATTGATGGGCTGAAGCTGTTTTCTTTGTGCGCAGAGATGCAGCTAGTTTGGAGAGTATGTCTGCGCTGTCGTTGGGCAGGAAGGCCTTTGCGACTGTGGTGTCCAAATCTGCTCCGATGAAGGTAAGGGGATGAGATGGAATCAGGTATGATTCCTGGTAATCATACCTGATTCCATCAGGTATCATTACCTCATTCCATCAGGTATGAGGAAGGGGGTTTCTCATCATCAATTGATAGAAACCCTAAAGAGTGTAGCAGCTTGATAGTGAGCTCTAGATTGTTGAGAGCTCCTTGCTTGGATTGGCTCTTGATTAGTCAGTCACCCAGGTAAGGAAACACATGTATGCTGGTTTTTCGTAGATGGGCGGCAGTCACTGCTAGGCATTTTGTAACTACACGGGGTGCTGAGGCAAGTCCAAAAGGCAGACCCCGGTACTGAAGATGGTGATGCCCCACTATAAAGCGCAGGTATTTGTGGTTATGTGGGGATATGGGAATGTGTGCTTAGGTGTCTTGAAGATCCAGAGAACAGAGCCAGTCTCTTTGCTGTAGAAGAGGAAGCATGGTGCCTAGGGATACCATCCTGAATTTTTCTTTCTGTAGAAATTTGTTGAGATTGCGGAGGTCTAGGATGGGTCGGAGGCAGCCTGATTTCTTTGGAATTAGAAAATAGTGGGAGTAGAACCCTCTGCCCTGCTGTGCCGGAGGAACGGCTTCCACAGCCCCGGTGCTCAGGAAGGTGGACAGTTCTGACTCTAGAAGGTTTGTGTGATCTCTTTGGATCCACAGTGGATTGGGCGGTGAATCCGGGGGTACCATGATGAAATTTAGATGGTATCCCTTGGTTATGATGGATATTACCCATTGGTCGGTTGTAATGCGGCGCCAGTTGGTGATAAAGTGGTGTAGCCGACCTCCTACAGGGAATTCTGGTCTTGAATTGGTAGAGTGGCTGCTGTTTTCTGGACAAATTTCAAAATCCAGAGGCTGGGCCCGTTTGCAGGGCTGGCTGAAATCTGGACATCTTGGCCTGCTGTGGATGTCCTCTCTGGGGTGGTTTGGCTTGTCTTACTCGATATGTAAGCAGGTAGTACTTGCGTGAGTGATAAAAGGGTCTTCTAGGGTCCCTTCTCATGGTTTTTCGAGCAGAGGAGGGAGTTTCCATAGTCACTGTGGAAAGTTGACACAGGGTCTCATGATGATCTTTTAGTTGAGCCACTGCGTCTTGTATCTTGTCGCCAAAGAGATTATCTCCGGTACACGGGAGATCAGCGAGCTTGTCCTGAACTTCTGTTCGCAAGTCAGATGCCTTAAGCCAGGCCCATCTTCTGGCACTGATTCCTGTTGCTGACAAGCGAGACGCCGTCTCAAAGGAATCATATGCAGCTCTGACCTCATGTTTTCCTGCCTCGAGGCCTTTCTGGAGAATGGCAGAGAGGTTTTCTTGTTGTTGCTTGTTGCGTCCGTCGCTGCTCGACGCCCTCACTCCACCCTCTCTACCTCTGTGGCGACTCCCTCCGGGTCTGATGGATGGTTTGCTGCCACGGTGTCTCTATGATGTCTCTCTCCGGCGTTCCCGGACTGGCTCGACGCTGCGGATCCGTCATGTTCCTGATGACGTAGGGCGCTCGCTCCCATTGATGTACCAGCAAGGGCACGAACCTCAGGGGCGTCCCCCAAGATGACGTCATTCGCTTCCAATATAAAAGGTCTCAACTTTCGTTAACAGATTGAGTTAGCAAGGACAAGGACTTCCGGACAAGGACTCACTACGGATTCGTCCAAGCTACTCTGCCTCCTCGGACTTACCAGAGGTCTCGGGGTCCTCACTCTCTTTTCTCTATTTCAGATTGCAGATAGGAACCGGTACTTGCTCGAGGGCCCATGTTCCTGAATACTCTGAAGATTCTCTACTGCCTAGAAGCTAACACAGGTACAGACAATTGTGAGTTACCATCACTCTCTCACAGCTTTCCTTGGAACTAGGTACTCACTCCTCGAGGGCCTAACCCTTTCCAGCTACTGAGCTTCCTCAAGACCTTATGTGAGTTTGTCATCTAGTTCTGGCTATGTATACAGCATACCCTGTCTACTCACTATCTATAGTTTCTCTACAGCTCAGCAACCCTGGGATCGTGGTTCCAGTACCTGAGGGACTTCAGCCCTGCTGGGCATATCAGCTCACTACTGCCACCTCTGGTTCTACTAACCTGTCTAATAAAAGAATTATCTGTTTCTGTCTCCATACCCAAGCCTAGCCAGTGGTCCCTCTCAGGACTTCCTCCTAGGGGTGCTGTCACCTGCCATCGGCCCAAGGATCCACCATTCTACATTCCTCTACAGCTGAGTGCCCTCTCCAAACACTCCGCTGGTAACAGATTGTTATCTACTCCCTCTACAGGAGCTGAGCATATCAGATGGTTAACTCCCTAGCAGATCCATAACAGATTGCTAACTCCTTCTTCCTCAGGAGCAGCTCCATACAGATTGCTAACTCTGCCCACGGAGCATAACAGTTTGCTAACTCCTCCTTCACAGGAGATGTACTATAACAGATTGCTAACTCCTCCCCTCTGGAGGAGCAGATTCTTAACATTGCTGAGGGAGAGAGTCTGCTATCCCTTGGACCATCCAAGAATTTTTGGTCCTTTCCAGGGGGGGCTGAAGAATGGGGGCGCAGTCTCTTGGCCTTCTTCTGTGCAGATTCCACTACCACTGATTGGTGGGGGTAGCTGTGGCTTTTGAAACCCTGGAGAGTGCTGGACCAGATAAGTTGCATCTATCTTTTATTAACTGGTTGGACAGTGCAAGGGTGCTCCCAAAGGCAATGTTGCAGATCCAAGAGCACTTTCTGGATGGGAATGGCCATAATTTCTTTGGGGGCATCTACAAATTGAAGGACTTCCAATGCCTTGTGTCGTGTGTCCTCTTCGGTGACTAGGTCAAAAGGGATAGTTTCTGACATTTCTTTTATAAAATTAAAAAAGGAGAGGTCTTATGGAGGAGACCATCTCCTTTCTTCTGGAGGAGATGGCTCTGAGAGTATGTTCTTTGTAGAAGTGTCGGTGTCAATATCCTCCCATGGATCATACAGGGTCTCTGGCTGAGATCCCGAGGGAGGGAACAGGCTTGATACTTCAGGACATGCAGGCATCGATGGAGGCCTCGATGTTCTTGATGGAGGATGCAGCGGCACCGATGGAGCCTTAGGTGGTATCGATGGCATCGAAGGGAACCATGGGTGCCTCGATCCCAAGAGCCCGACGGACCAGGAACCGGTTCCAGCATCGGTGGAAGAGGAGTTGGAATAGGACTAGAGTCCATGCCTTCGACCTCTGAGGACCCCGGAATGGGTATCGGGGGTTTCGGAGACTCAGTATGTCGTCTTGGTACCGCTGGCCCAGGCTGGATCGGAAGGGCACCAATGAGTATATCCAGGCAGTCGAGCAACGGTGTGAAGAACGATGGCTCCAGTGTTGGTGCCAGTATGGGGCTGGCATCGATGGTGGATGAAGGTTCCAGAGGGCAATTTGCGGAGGGCAATTTGCGAAACCTTATCACACAGCTTTAACACGGATTTTAGCTACACCTTTTTCTCTCAACCTAGCTTGATGGACTCTCTACCTGGGTATCATCAAGCTAGGTTGAGAGAACATTGCACAAATCTCATCTTTGGGTGAGTTTCCTCACTCTGAAGGTCATCAAATCTTCACAAGAGTGCACTGTTCTGTTCAAACGTCGTACTCTGAATGTCAAAGTGGCCCCTAACCCCTACACTAATACCTAAACCTCATTTCGAGTAGCTAGGTGGGCCTCATATAGAGGTATAAATACCTACTTAGTATGAGGGCCTTATAGCTAGTCCCTCCCTCCCTCCCCCCCACTGGTTGTAGGTAGGAATTACAATTCTGGCACTTACCACAAAGTGCGAAAAAGTTATCGCAGTTTGCGGTAATACCTATGTGAAGCGCTAAGATAGTGCACTTTGTGATAAACAGCCTATTACCATAAAACATACCCCTTTTTCCTTTCGCATGCGATATTTAGTGCATTTTGATAAATCCAGGCCTTAGACAGCTAACTTACCCCAGATTCATCAAAATGCATTATTGAGAGAGAGAGAGAGAGAGAGAAAAAGAGGGAGAGGGAGAGGGAGAGAGAGACTATATACAAGGCTGTTATAATAGTCAAGTATTTATATCTCTATAGGAGGACCATCTAATAGGTCAAGGTGAGGTGTTGGTGGTGCTTTAGGGTTTAAGGGCTAGATTCTCATGTAGAGTGAGACGTACGAATAGCACAGTACACCTTGGTGAAGATTTGATGTCACTTGGAGTGAGGAAAGTCTCACAAAGATGAAATTTTATACTGTGTTATCTCACCCTAGCTTGATGGTACCCTGTTATAGAGTCCATCAAGCTAGGGTGAAAGAACATAGTAGACATTGCATCTTTGTGAGACTTTCCTCACTCCATATGACGACAAATCTTCACCGAGGTGTACTGTGCTGTTTGTATGTCTCACTCTACATGAGAAACTGGCCCCTAAACCCTAAGGCATCACCACCTCACCTTATTAGATGGCCCTTCTATAGAGATATAAATAGTTGCACACTGTGAGGCCCTCCCCAGAGGCTCTCTCTCTCCAGCCCAGAAATGACCAAAATGCAAATAAAAAAATGTATTGTGAATTGTGTTATGGCCATTTTGGGCATTTTGCACAGCCTAAAGCCTGGAAAAAAGGTGTAGTTATTCCCAGCATTAAAACCGTGAGATAGCATGTGTTATGCTATCGCATGGTGAGATATTGTCCCTCATTTTACTAAATACTACCCAAATTCCTCCCTGATCCCGCCCCTCTCAAAAACTTTCATTCTATCGCATGTGTTATGGCGCTAACACATGCGTTAACACCATAATGCATTTTGATGAATGACCCGGTTAGCCAGTTAAGTTTCAATATTGCTACTGACTTAGCTAATTTAGCCAGATAAGTAGCTTCTCTCAGTTTTGTCCCATCCTGCCCACCATTTAGCCAGCTAGCTTTTCAGCTGGATAAGTGGTTATTCTGGCTAAGTGACAGCTACTGAATGCTGCTGGATATTCAAATGCCGCCATTCAGCTAGATAAGTCAGAACTTACTCAACTAAGAGCCACTGAATATCTGGCCCTTTGAAAATTGACCGCCTTCTCTGCAAATAAAAATACATGCATCATACCAGTACCTATATACTTTTATGTACAAAGAGGAGGTGTTCCTGAGGGTGGAACTTGCATAATTTTGCTGGAAAAAAGTAACCATACAAATAGGTACATGTCTGTGTGCATTGTTTTTCTAACTGTCTGTAGGTAAAAATTCCTTCAGACTTTACACTTTTGCGCATAGTTTGAAAGTTGCCCTCCAAATCAATTAAAGCCAGTTACACTAGACATTGGGCTATATTCAGAATGGACTTTGCTCCATTCTGAGCTTGTGGATAAATCTACTGAATAAGACTCACTGTATATACATTTTATCTCATAGATATTTCATGTTGTGTTACCACTAACATCAGAGTAGATGAGACCCTCTGAGTCTAATGGCAATCTAATATGAAATTTCTAAGTTTCAGTGGAAAAGTCTTTATTACTATTTATTAGGGATGTGAATCGTTTTTGAACGATTAAAATTATCGTCAGATAATTTTAAAATCGTCCAAAATCGTTAGAGTGCACGATACAATACAAATGCCCCCGATTTATCATCAGGGGCATTTGTATTGTATCGTTAAATAGGGCGCGGGAAAACCGGCACACCAAAACAACCCTAAAACCCACCCCGACCCTTTAAAACAAATCCCCCACCCTCCCGAACCCCCCCAAAATGTTTTAAATTACCTGGGGTCCAGTGGGGGGTCCCGGCGCGATCTCCCGCTCTCTGGCCACGGCTGCGTTAAGAGAAATGGCGCTGGTGGCCCTTTGCTCTTATCATGTGACAGGGCAATGGTAGTGCCGGTGCCATTTTGGTTCCTGGCTCCTGAAGTCACGCGTGCAGGATATCGCTCCCGGACCCCCACTGGACCCCCAGGGACTTTTGGCCAGCTTGGGGGGGCCTCCTGACCCCCACAAGACTTGCCAAAAGTCCAGCGGGGGTCCAGGAGCGACCTCCTGCACGCGGGCCGTATTGCCAATATTCAAAATGGCGCCGGCGCTACCTTTGCCCTCACTATGTCATACGGGCAAAGGGCCACCGGCGCCATTTCTCTTAATGCAGCCATGGCCAGAAAGCGGGAGATCATGCTGGGACCCCCCCACTGGACCCCAGGTAATTTAAAACATTTTGGGGGGGTTCGGGAGGGTGGGGGATTTGTTTTAAAGGTTCGGGGTGGGTTTTAGGGTTGTTTTGCTGTGCCGGTTTTCCCGCCCTCCCCCGATTTATGATTTTTAACGATTTAAAAAAAAACCAAAACACGACGATCAGATTTCCCTCCCCCCCCAGCCAAAATCGATCGTTAAGACGATCGATCACACAATTCACACCCCTACTATTTATAAGACATACTGTCCTTTGAAGCAAATAAAGACAAATTAGTTGGGAGTCTAGCACATAACCACAATGATTCTAAATGATTTATGTAAGAAGTTTCAGCTAAAAGAGAGTGTAGAGCTTAACTACATTTTGTAAAATATATTATTCACATTCTGTGCTGTTATATTCCAGTGTGCTAATATATATATATCTGTTGTGCTGGAGATGGACCCTTGGCCTGGTACAGGATTGGTACGGCCCTCTGGTCGGACCCAGAGAGCGCCTGCCACCAGGAGGCGGAGCACACAAGGAGACAGAGACTAACTGGAGCTTCACCAATAACAGTCCGGGGTATCTGCAGGTTGAACCCTTGAGTACCCGGACCGCCAGGACTTAGGTGGGCCTCAGGTGGTCTTCCGGAGAGGTAGCGGAGGGATGTGCCCACCACGAGCAAGGGTGCGCGGCTGATGCAGAGTGGATGGACTAGACCTGAACTGGAAGCTCCGGAGACCTCAGGGATGTAACAGTTCAGGAAGGTTCTCTGGGCAAGGCAGGCAGCGCCTGCGGATCTAGTCAGTTGGAAGCCGTGGTTAGTTTCCACGCAGGTTGGTCTGGTAGTCACAGTAGGCCAGAAGAGAGTGTCCGAGTGAAGCGCAAGGGTCAGAGCCAGAGTATCAGTCCAGGAGTAGTCAGCCAAAGCAGGGGTCAATACCAGAGTCAGTCCGAGCGTAGTCAAGGCAAGCGAGGGTCGGTTCCAGGTGGCAGACAAGAGAATGCTCAGGCAGGCAGTGGTCAGTTCCAGGCAGCAGACAAGAGAATGGCCAGAGGTCAGTCCGAAGAGGTACTACCTGAGAAGGATACAGGAACACATGGAGAAGCTCGAACAAGGAGACACTGGAACAAGAGAACACTGGAACACAAGAAGGCAAACTAGTACACTAACGGTGTCGACCCGATTACCAAGGCGAGGTCCTGGGGATAGGGCCATGCACTCGCCTAGGGGCGGGACCGAGATGGCCGAAGACGCAGAGCCCCGGCAGGAGCTCCGCTGCAAGGCCTGGAGCGAGGAGGAAGAAGAGGCAGGCCGCGGTGAGCGTTGGGGATGCTGGGAGCAAGCGGCAGCAGCGAGGCCGGCACTGGTCGAGGGCAGTGCAAGGTGAGCAGGCCCAGTCGCAGCACCCATGCGGCCGGGATGCACAACAGTACCCCCCCCCCCCCAGGCCACCCCCTTACCAGTCTGGGATTTTCAGGGTGGTCCCAGTGGAACTCCTGGAGCAGGTTTTTGTCAAAGATGTTGTGAGAGTGCTCCCAAGAGTTTTCTACCGGGCTGAAGCCCTCCCATGATAGGAGGTACTCCCAATGACCATGACGGTGTCAGACATCCAGGACCTCCTTGACCTGCAGGGTGTTTTCAGGTTCCGCTGTATACTGTGTAGGTGGAGGAGGCCTTCAGGAAGGCCAGGACAGGACCGAAGGCTTAAGTAGCGACACATGGAATGTGTTGTGAATTCCCATGGAGGCCGGGAGTTGTAGCTGGTAGGTGACTGCTCCTATGCGTCGAAGGGTGGGAAATGGACCAATGATTCTGGGGGCAAGCCGTTGAGACGGCAATCATAGTCTGATGTGCTTCGTACGGAGCCAGATTTTCTGGCCAGGCCAGAACAGCGGTGCATCCCGACGATTGATGTCTGTGAAGCATTTTGCCCGATCAACTGCTTGGCAGAGTCTCTCCTTTTCTTGGTTCCAGAGCCTGCATATGGTTTGTGCTGTAGACTGGGCTGCAGGTGAGGATACACTGAGTGGAACCGGTAGGGGTAGGCGTGGTTGGCCGCCAAAGACTACCGCAAAGGGTGAAACGTTTGTGGCAGAAACGATATGGGTGTTATGGCATAGTTCTGCTCATGGCAGGTCAGCCCAGTTATCTTGCTGGTCATTGACATTTGATCGCAGGAATGTTTTCAAGGAGCGATTAGTCCTTTCGGCTTGGCCATTTGCTTGCGAATGATAGGCTGATGTTAAGTTTAACATAATATTGAACTTTTTACAAAGAGACCTCCAATATTTAGCAGCAAATTGAGGCCCATGATCGGAGACGATTTCTTTTGGTAGTCCATGTAAACGAAATACGTTGGTTAAGAAGAGTCTAGCTAGTTCTGGAGCTGAGGGGAGACTAGGTAATGGGACAAAGTGGGCCATTTTTGAGAAGCGATCAATGATGACCCAGATTAAAGTATTTCCTTTTGAAGGAGGCAGATCCACGATAAAATCAGTGGAAAGACCAGGGCTCGGTGGGCGCAGGAAGAGGTTGGAGAAGACCCCATAGGTGGCCAGTTGGGGGTTTTTGCTGCGCACAAACTGGACAGGTGTCCAAGTATTCGCAAGCATCCTTTATCATACTAGCATCTCGAGAGTCCAGGCTCGACCGGGGTGACTGGCCAGCTTAGTTATGAGCCCAACGGAGCACGCACTCACGGAGACTGCGGGTGACCACCATCTTCCCGGCTGATACCGTGGTGGTGACTGCAATTGATATACAAGCTGGATCAATGATGTGCCTAGGAGTCTCGGGTGTGTTTTCTGGCTCGATGGAACGAGAAAGCGCATCTGCATGGAGGTTTATTGCCGCTGGGCGATAGCGGAGCTCAAAGTTGAAGTGTTCAAAGAACAGGGCCCAGCAGGCTTGTCTTGGGTTAAGTAACTGGGCCTCCTTTAGGTGTTCTAGATTCTTGTGGTCAGTAAATATTGTGAATTTGTGTTGCGCCCCTTCCAGCCAGGGACGCCATTCCTGGAGAGCAAGTTTCACTGCTAGGAGTTCACGGTCCCCTATAATATAATTTTGTTCTGTGGAGGAGAATTTATGTGAGTAAAAGGAGCATGGTACTAGAGCTCCCTTAGTGGAGTATTGACTCAAGACCGCTCCTGCTCTGATGGCGGATGCATCGACTTCGACGATGAAGGGGCGGTTAGGATTCGGATGACGTAGACATGGACCGGTATAGAAGGCTTCTTTTAAGGCGTGGAATGCTGACTGGGCCTTGGGGCTCCACACTCGAAGGTCACATCCCTTCCTAGTCATGGCAGTGAGTGGAGTGGCCAGCGTGGAGTAATTAATGATGAAGTTTCGATAGTAATTTGTGAATCCAAGGAATCTTTGTAGGGCGCGGAGGCCCACTGGTTGAGGCCAATCTCGAATACCCTGGAGTTTGTCAGGGTCCATGGTGAAGCCATGGTTGGAAATGATGTAGCCTAAGAATGGAAGACTGGGTTGTTCAAAAATGCACTTCTCTAATTTCACATAGAGATGATGGTCTCTGAGGCATTGGAGGATTGTTTGAACGTGGGAACGATGAGACTTCCGATCTTTGGAGAATATTAGTATATCGTCCAGATATACTATGACAAATGAGTATAAAAGGTCCTGGAATATCTCGTTCATTAGCCGCTGAAAGACTGCAGGGGCATTGCAAAGTCCGAAGGGCATTACTACATACTCGTAGTGGCCGTCTCTTGTGTTGAAGGTGGTTTTCCAGATATCTTCCGGTTGAATCCATACTAGACTATACGCCCCTCGGAGATCCAATTTCGTAAAGATTTGTGCACCCTGCAGGCGATCGAATAGTTCACTAATAAGTGGCAGTGGGTAATGGTCCTTACGAGTTACTGCGTTCAACCCTCTGTAGTCTATGCAAGGTCTTAAACTGCCATCCTTCTTCTTTGTGAAGAAGAACCCGGCCCCTGAGGGGGAATTAGAGGGTCTTATGAATCCTTTAGCCAAATTTTCCTTGATGTATGTTGACATTGCTTGGGTTTCAGGGAGTGAAAGGGGATAGGTTCTACCCTTGGGAGGCATGGTTCCAGGTAGACATTGTATGGGGCAGTTAAACTCTCAGAGTGGAGGCAGGATATCAGCGTTTTGATTGGAGAACACGTCTTTGAATTCCGAGTACAGGGCAGGTAACCCAGGAAGGGTTGTAGAGTTTAGAACATTTACAGATGGAGACACTTGCCGTAAACAGTGGGTTTGACATCAAGGTCCCCACTAAGTTAATTGCAGGGATTGCCAGTCAAAGTGGGGTGCATGTAATTGGAGCCAGGGAAGTCCAAGGACTAGGGGTGCATGGATCATTTCAAGATCAGGAGGGAGATCTCCTCGACATGGAGGGTCCCAGTGGTGAGGCGAATGGTCATGGTAAAGTGAGTGATACGACCGGGGAGATGCTCTCCCTATATCGAGGCAATACGGAGTGGCACCTCCAGTGGTTGGACTGGTATCTGGAGAAGCTTGCCGATATCTTCCATAATATAATTTCCACTTGCCCCAGTGTCCACGAGGGCGGTGGTAGCAAATGAATATGTCTCCCTAAGGAGGGAGAAGGCAGCAACAGTTGAGGGCCAGAGACAGTAGCGCCCAAGCTCAAGACCCCTGCCGGGCTCAGGCTTTGGAGTTTCCCAGACACAAAGGACATGTTGGATTCGTGGACCCTTAGGCCGGTCGGAACCAGAGGAGGAGTTGCTGTAGATGGTGGCAGCAGTGGCCCCGACCGGGAGGCGGCAAAGACGGGCTCGGAACTAGTCAGAGGAACTCTGGAAGCCCTATGCGACCAAGGGCTTTGGCGAGGAGGATGGAGACGACGGAGCTGGTCCAGTAGTGGGAAGAACTTCGCCCTGGAAGCCGATCCTCCCCCGAGAGGAGCTCGTAGGAGTTCGGCCGCTGGGACTTAGGAGATTCACCCTGGAAGCCGGAGTCCCCCCAGGAGGAGCCTGTAGGAACCCGGCCGCTGGGACTTAGGAGGGCCCGCGAGGGCCGAGTCGGATGAAGTCCAAGATTGAGTGCCGAAGAGTGGTCGCTCGCCAGTCCAGAGTCAGGGGCCAATGGATCACCGAAAGCCAGTCCGAGGTCAGGAGCCGAAGAGTCAACGTAAGCCGGTCCGGGGTCAGAAGCCAGAGAGTCAACGTAAGCCGGTCCGGGGTCAGAAGCCAGAGAATCGTCGTAAGCCAGTCCAGAGTCGAGAGCCAGGGAACGTCATAAGCCAATCCGGAATCAGGAACCACGAAGACCAAGAGGACACGGGAACGCAGCAACTGGAAGCAGGAAATACCTGGGAACCTCGTTGCAAGGCAATCTTCTGGCCAAGCTGCAGGGTTTAAATACCCTGCAGCGTCTGATGTCATCCGGAGGCGTCCCTTGCCTTTTCCCGCGCTGGCCCCTTTAAGTATCGGCCTGAGACGCGCGCGTGCGTCTAGGGGGCGGGGCCAGCCGCCGAGGAACGCCGGCTGCTGCGTCGCAGCGAGGAGGACATGGCAGGAGGGAGTGCAAGCCCGGGCGAGGTGGGGAGACGCCGAGCCCGCGGCGGCTGAGGTCCCCGGAGGTCCGGGGAACGCGGGCCCACCGCGGAACCCCGACGGAGTAAGTAGCGATTCCGGGGCCGACCCGGAATCGCAACAGGACAAGTCTGAAGAAAGTGTCCGGGACCGCTGCAATATAAGCAAAGACCGCTTTCCTGTGTTGGAGACGTTCCTCTGGAGTAAGGCAGCCACGATTGAATTGCATAGGCTCCTCGAGAGGCTGAGGAGCCGTTGGTAAGACCTTCAACTGAGGACTTGCCGAACGGGGTGATTGTAGGGCAGGAGGTTGTAGGACCCTTACCTCCTGATGTCGTTGTCGAAGGCGGTAGTCGATTCTACCGACCAGGGAGATCAGGTCTTCCAGAGATACGGGGATTTCGCGGGCGGCCAGTTCATCCTTAAGGGCAGGAGACAGTCCCTCAAGGTAGAGTGCCCACAAGCAGTATTCTTGCCAACCTAACTCAGTAGCTAGAGTTCTAAACTCCACTGTATATTCAGCGAGCAAGTGCGAGCCTTGACGGAGGTGGAGTAGGTGGTGGCCAGCGACTGCCTGTCGGCCTGGGTCCTCGAAGGTGCGTTGGAAGACGGAGATAAACGGAGGGAGCTGGCGAAGGATGGTGTCAGAATGCTCCCAGAGTGAGAAGCCCATGCAAGGGCCTTCCCCTCAAGGCACGAGAGAATGAATGTGATTTTTGTTGCCTCATCAGGAAACAGTGAGGATTGCAGTGAGAACTGCATATAACATTGATTTATGAAGCCTCGACAGAAGTGCGGATCCCCATTAAAATGGGGTGGAACTGGGAGGGCCAGCGGTGCCTGTGAGGGCAAGGTGTGGGCAAGAGCCCCTGGGTTGGCCATGACAGATTCCTCCAATTGAGAACGTATTTTCTCCACAGAAGTCAACTTGGACACGAGTGACCAGACCAGGGATGGCCTGCAAGGCAGGAGACTCTGCCGTGTCAATGGCCTTGGCAACCTGTTGCACTGGAGGTGGACACTTGGCCTGGTGCAGGATTGGTACGGCCCTTTGGTCAGACCCAGAGTGCCTGCCACCAGGAGGCGGAGCACATAAGGAAACAGAGACTAACTGGAGCTTCAGAAATAACAGTCTGGGGTTTCCGCAGGTTGAGCCCTTGGGTACCCAGATCGCCTGGACTTAGGTGGGCCTCAGGTGGTCTCCCAGAGAGGTAGCGGAGTGGTGTGCCCACCACGAGCAAGGGTGCGTGGCTGATGCAGAGTGGATGGACTAGACCTGAACTGGAAGCTCCGGAGACCTGAGGAAGGTAACAGTTCAGGAGGTTCTCTGGGCGAGGCAGGCAGCACCTGCAGATCTAGTCAGTTGGAAGCCACAGTTAGTTTCCAAGCAGGTTGGTCTGGTAGTCACAGTAGGCCAGAAGAGAGTGTCCGAGTGAAACGCAAGGGTCAGAGCCAGAGTATCAGTCCAGGAGTAGTCAGCCAAAGCAGGGGTCAATACCAGAGTTAGTCCGAGCATAGTCAAGGCAAGCGAGGGTCGGTTCCAGGCGGCAGAAAAGAGAATGGTCAGGCAGGCAGTGGTCAGTTCCAGGCAGCAGACAGGAGAATGGTCAGGCAGGCAGAGGTCAGTCTGAAGAGGTACTACCTGAGAAGGATATAGGAACACACGGATACACTGGGAACAAGGAGATGCTGGAACAAGGAGACGCTGGAACAAGAAGACACTGGAACAAGAGAACACTGGAACACAAGAAGACAAACTAGTACACCAGGACCTCGCTTTAAATAGGGTTAAGCTGTGATGTCATCACTTCACGTCTTGTTCGGGTTTCCCGCAGTCGGCCCTTTAAATACAGAGACGTTGGCTGCATGCACCTAGGGGCGGGGCCGAGACGGTTGAAGTCGCGGAGCCCTGTCGGGAGCTCTGCTGCGAGGCCTGGAATGAGGAGGAAGACGAGGCAGGCCGCGGTGAGCGTTGGGGATGCCAGGAACTAGCAGCGAGGCCAGCACTGGTCAAGAGCAGCACGAGGTGAGCAGGCCCGGTCGTGGCACCCACGCGGCCGGGACGTGCAACAATATCTATATCTATATATATACACACACATTAGATTATTATTACATGACAAAAGAATTATTCATATTATTCAAGTCAAGGCATGACTAACTTTAAAATCTGTGATTGATATAGGCTAAAATTGTGAGGACATCAGAGCTATTTATCCTTTGCTTACCGTTTTGCTTTCAGACTTAATTTTTTTACGATGACTCCAGTGTTTTGTAATGGACTCATTAAAGGATTCTGTAGCTCTTTTAAATGGATGCCTGCATGCTGTTTCATTTGAATAATGGAAAATAAATCTTTGTAAATATAAGATAAAGTTTATGGGGAAATTTTCAAAATTATGCAGTCGATACTTTTACCCACAGACGTTGAACCAGTTCTCAAAGGGAGTGTTTGTACATACTTTCCCTTTGAAAATTGCCAGGGAAAAAGTACCCACACAGATTTATGCCTGCTTTTTTCGGCAACAACATGTAGAGCTTTGAAAATAAAAAACTATGCAGATTGCTGATTCTCCTGCCCTAACCCTACCCTCTGAGGTTGCCTACTTTTCTCATCTCTTAGGAGGTAATGGTAATTTTATACACACATTTTCAAAGCAAACTTAGGCCTGGATTCACTAATGCCGCATGGCTCTTTAGAGAAGCCTTTTCACAAAGAGAGCGAGAAAGAGAAAAACACTGAAAGCTGTACACACAAAATCTTTATACAGCACTAGCACATTATATGTATGTACATCATGGTTTGTTTATTGCACCTCTTAAATTGAATGTATAATCTAACAGTCTTTACTGTAGTCACAGGTCAGATTAGACAACACTGAACATTTAAGCTATTATTATGAAACTATGTTACCGAGCTTATCAGGCACCTCCATTACTAATAAAAGGAACAGATGCATGTACAAATTACTATATATGCCTCTATGTAAACCGTTGTGACGGTAATCTACTGAATGACGGTATAGAAAAGATTTTAAATAAATAAATAAATAAATAAATCCTGGCACTAATGGGGGCGGGGGGGGGGGGGCGAAGCGAGGAGCGGTCCTGCGCTAGCTGGCAGCGATCGCACCGCCGTGGTGCAATCACTGCCGGCGTCGTGCCGAATAACCACACCATAAAAGGTGTGGTTATTCGGCACGAAATAGGCAGCAAAAAGGCTCCTTACCTTTTCGCCGCTGGCGCCATCTTTGCGGAGTCGGCCTCATTGACACTCCGACTCCTCCTTTTCCGGGGCCGACTCCGCCCCGATGTAGCTAGCGTAGGCCTGCTCTAAGCTTTCTAGCTATCGCACACTTGTGCTGGTAGGGCAAGCGTGCGATAGCCTTAGCCCTTAATCATGTTGCAAATTATCACACAAAAACTACCCGCACAAAATTATACCTGATACTTTGTGCAAGGAAAGTTTTGGGGGAAATTTATGTGCATCATTTTACAAATTGAAATTAAATGTGTAAAAGCAAACCCTACCCAGTCTCTGCACCCCCCTCCTCCTGAGTGCCTTTCTCCAGTGCATTTAAAGTTATGATTGGCTAGGGGAAATCATAAAAGTTAGAACAATTCCTGACTGATGAACATTTGCCTCTTTATTTATTTATTTCTTATTTGTTGAGTTTTATATACCATCATTCGGTGAAGCCATCATAACGGTTTACAAGTTTCTTCCAGTTAAGGGACTTGGAGGTCATTATAAATGATAAGCTTTTTCTGACTTTACAAATGAAATATATTTGCATAACATATTTTATCTATCTTTGCCTGAATAAACAAGCTAGGCCAAGGCTTCCCAAACCTGTACTGGGGACCCCATGGCCAGTCTGGTTTTCAGGATATCCACAATGAATATGCAAGAAATAAATTTGCACATCATGGTGACTCAGTATATACAAATTTGTCTCATGCATATGCATTGTGGATATCCTGAAAACCTGACAGGATGTGAGAAGCCCTGGGCTAGGCCATTTTTAACACAAAATCAAGCTGTTCCTGCGATCTAAGCCTTTATTTTATAACACCTGGATTACCATACAGTCTAATGATTGGAAATCCCAAAAAACATTTATTGTAAACAGCTGGTTCAGCATGCAGGGTGCACAATATGGAGATAGGATATTGCTTATTTTAAAATAGCTACACTAGTTTCCAGTTAGCTATTGTATAGATTTAAAAATATACAGGTACATTTTCAAAGAAGTTATACATGTAAATCTAACATGCTATGGTAGCAATTTTCTAAAGCCATTTAACCATGTTAAGTGCACTTAAAGAGGGTGAAACCTATGCACAATTCAATGGCATATAGTAGCAATTTTCAAAAGCTCATTCACATGGGTAAAGTGCATTTACACAGGGAAAAATGAAAATTGGTTCTTACCTGCTAATTTTCATTCTGTAGTACCAAGGATCAGTCCAGAGAAGTGGGTTGTGTATCCCTACCAGCAGATGGAGTCAGAGAGCAAAACTCTGGGCACTGCCATATATACTATAGTGCCACCTGCAGTCCCTCAGTATAGACTTGTATCCAAGCCCACATGTACCAAACTAACATAACTAATGAACGAAGGGAACTCAGCCCAACAGAACTGCCCTTCGGCCTCATAAATTATCTACCTGAAAAAACCAGTATAAAAACAACTGCTCCATCAACCATGTCTGCAAAAAACAGAGCTCTGTGCAACCATCAGCACAACAAGAAAAAACTCAGTAAGGCTGTCTTTCGGTAGCTGAAGAAAGGAGTGGGCCTCTGGACTGATCCTTGGTACTATAGGAACGAAAATTAGCAGGTAAGAACCAATTTTCATTTCCCTGTACATACCAGGATCAGTCCAGAGGAGTGGGATGTACCCAAGCCACCCTACACTGAGCAGGAACCCGAAAGACCCACAAGCAGAACACTCTCATCGAAGGACGACCCCCTCGGTCGCCCTTACGTCCAGACAATAATGTTTAGTGAAAGTGTGCAACGAAGACCACACCGCCGCCCTACAGATTTCCTGAGTTGACAGCAATTGACATTCCACCCAGGAAGTAGCCTGGGCACGAGTGGAATGAGCGCGGAGGACCAACGGAACTTTGCGTCCACGGGCAATGTATGACGAACAAATGGCCTCTTTAATCCAGCGAGCAGTGGTCGCCTTAGACGCTTTGTCCCCTTCTTTGGGCCACCAAAGAGAATGAACAAATGATCAGACCATCAAAAATCATTGGTAACTTCCAGGTAACGCAACAAGATGCGCCGCACGTCCAGCAAATGCAGATCTCTGCCCTGGGAGGACTCACGAGACCAGTGAGGGAACCCCAGCAGCTCCACTGTCTGAATGACGTGAAAAGCCGAAACAACTTTCAGAACGAAGGATGGAACCGTGCGCAAGGACACCCTATTGTTGTGAATGCGAAGAAAGGGATCCTGACACGACAACGCCTGTAACTCGGAAATCCGACGTGCTGAGCAAAGAGCCACCAGAAATACCGTCTTTAAAGTGAGATCCTTCAAGGAAGCTCCGCGGAGAGGCTCGAAGGGGGAACCACAGAGCACTCGAAGCACTAGATTCAAACTCCAATCAAGGCACACAGAATGGATGGGAGGTCGCAAGTGTTTAACCTCGAGAAACCGAGCAATATCCGTGTGCACTGCCAGTGAGCCGCCGTCAAACTTGCCAAGCAAGGCACCGAGTGCTGCTACTTGAACACGAAGGGAATTGAACGCTAACCCCTTAGCGTGGAAGTCCCTGTCCTAAGAGTGCTAAAAACCAGAGTGTCACAAAGGGACACTCGCAGGCTATGTGTGGCTAACTGAAAACATAGGGAGAGGGAAGGCCGCAGTCGGTTGCCAGACCAGGAAGGTGACAGGAACCGACTGTAAATACAGGGCATAATACTCACCGAGCGTCGAATAAACATATGCGAAGGGAGACCCGTGCAGGGAAAAGTGTTTGTGAAGTAAAAGTTTAAGTGTTTCTGTGTGGAAAAAGTATTTGAATTTCTCACATAGCTCCTAATCACTATGCTTACTGCAGAGCAGAAAAAAGAAGACTGAGGGAGAAACCTGTGGTTCACAGGGATAATTGCAGGCTGAGCATGCTCAGTGCACTCAGTGTGCCAGTGTCAGTCAAAGCTTTATAGAAACTTTCGGGTCGATCCTGTAAGGCTGCGGTAATAACAGTGCGGCAGTGTCAGGCGCACCCTTCCTCCCCGCACGCACAGTTCTCTTCACTAACTCCCCGATACTCTCCTCTAATCGCATGCAAATGCATGCCGCGGCTTTAAAGCGGTAGGGAAGGGTTATGCCCGCGTAACCCATTTTACTGTATAGGCGCTTAATACAGCGCCTATACAGTAACCAGGGTGCGCTGGTACCTGTCATTTCAAATGTCATTTCAAATGACATTTGAAATGACAGGCACCATGAAGTGAAAAAAAAAAATACCAAAAATATGTAAAAACCTGAGTGTTCAAAAAAAAAAAAAAATTTTTAAATACCTGTCGGAGGGCCGCGTGGGTCCAGGCGGCTGGCGGGCGGCGGCGGGAGCCGGGTGGTCGCGTGTTTAATCTAGGCCGCGGGCGGGTGGGCGCCTGTTCCAGGCGGCGGCGGTGGGGGCGGGTGGACACGCGTTAGTTCGAGACGGCCGGTGGGCGGCGGGTGGTCGCGTGTTAAATCTAGGCCGGGTCGCACAGGCGCGCATTCATTCATCCAGGCGGAGGAGCCGGCGGCGAAAGCTGCCGGCTCCGCCTGAATGAATGCGCGCCTGTGCGACCCCTGCGATTCGGCGCTCAAGGCAGTCACAGCATGTGACTGCCTTGAGCGCCGAATCGCAGGGGTCGCACAGGCGCGCATTCATTCACTGCCGGTGGGGGCTGCCGGGGCAGCCCCCACCGGCAGTGAATGAATGCGACCCCTGACGTCACGGCATGTGACTGCCTTGAGCGCCGAATCGCAGGGGTCGCACAGGCGCGCATTCATTCACTGCCGGTGGGGGCTGCCGGAGAGGCAGCCCCCAACGGCAGTGAATGAATGCGCGCCTGTGCGGACCCGGCCTAGATTTAACACGCGACCACCCGCCACCCACCGGCCGTCTCGAACTAACACGTGTCCCCCCGCCGCCGCTGCCTGTGACAGGTTTTATGTGTCCCACATCATTACATTTTCTCGATCATCTCTGTATCGCTTTTTTTTTTTATTGTGTTTTATTGTTTTTGAGTGTCTTAAGCGGTGTCGATGGATTTGTTACTAGACTCACAGTCCTAACTCCTACTAGGAGGAGGCGGTAAACTAACACGTTACGGCCGCGGCAAAACAGTGCGTTACTAATGAGATAACCTGAGCGGGCGTTACGGTATCGGAGGGGAATAGCTAATTCCTTCATTATACAGCTAATTCGTTCATTTACATGCCGGGTGGGGAAGGGTTACGCGTCTGTTTTAAGAAGCGCTACGGACGCGTGAAACTGGAGACTGTATCGCTGGTTTGCCTTACGCGTCCGAATTGTGCGCAGCGAGCTCGTTACAGACGAGAAATCTTCAACTGAATGTTACTGTATCGAGCTGTTTGACAGGAAGGGAAACAGGGTGGAGGCAGTCAAAGCGTTCTGCTAGAACAATACCTAGACAGCCTCGAACCACCCATGTGGCAATGGGTTTGCTGACACCCAAGCCTTTTGGTTGAGAAGGCCCTGGAAGAAGTGGAGGCCTATTATCAGTCACAGACCATGCCAGAATCCCCATGATTCTGAGAAAAGCCCCTCGACCTGGATAGTGGATGTTGGTTACAAATAAAACAGTTGTATGCTCCACTTTGAAAGAAGCGGAACAGCTGTTGATGGATATTAAGCAGCATGCTGGTACATCTGACTCGACCTGAACACAGTGAGTGTTTTTTCTTGCAATCTGCCTGTGGGGTTTTTTTGCATTTTTTGCAGTTCTTTTTGCCTATGTACGTTTGGGCCCTGCGGGAGATTGGCGGGCTTAGTTAATCTGTTAAAGCCGGAGGTTTTTATTTTTATTCAAGTTCTATATATTTTCAGTGCTTTCTTCTCATGACAACTCTGGGATATAGCAGATTCAATACTGACTTATTGGTCGCCCTCAATGACCCCTTTGGAAAGAAGTTCACTATTGGTGGTCCTATCAGATTCTAGATCACTTATTGCTTTATTATGGCTTATTTGGTTCACATTCCGAAAAAGACTTAAGACGTGGCTGTTTAAACAAGCTTTTCCGGACCTATCCTAATGGCCTCCTCTCCACTTCAAGAATGCAGCCACTCCAGCCATCTGTAAATAACTCTACATGATGTTAAATCACTTCTGTATCTACTCTGTATTTCGCTTCTCTCCCAGTTTGATCCTCCTTGTTTTTTGTAACTGCAACTTCCTCTGCACTAGTTCCAGTTTTTTGCTTTCTGCACCCCCTGTTCAACTGTAAACCGGCATGATGTGATTGTATCATGAATGCCGGTATATAAAAACCTTAAATAAATAAATAAATAAATAAATAAATAAATAAATACATATATATTTGGGGATTAAGCCTGTTGACTCGAAGGGCTTGGCATGTCTGTCATGTCAGCATGGAGAGTGCTGGGGAATTATGGAATGCAGCATTGGATGCAAACTGAGACCCCAACTCTGAATGCTTCTTGGGATCCCTTTCTGCTTTTGAAAACACTGTTGTTTTTAGTTTTTCCATGGGTTCATTTTGAATTCTGATAAATAAGCTATGGCCTGTACAGCGGCTGCAAAGAGAATGCTGTCCTCACTTTCTTCAGTATATTTGGAGACTGACCCGCGTTCTTAGCACTCAAAGGCTGCTAACAGGAAACGCTGAAGATCTTCCCTGGACGGTGTTATACCGATCATCAAACTTTTTTGCATTATTAACAGATGTTGCAACTATTGAGGATGCGGTTCTGATACAGGGTTGGCACGAGATTGTTGGTATAGAGGTGACTAAAGGGTGGGGTTGGGGTAGAGAGGGTTATAGGGTGGTATTCACAGGGTTTGGGCCCCCAGTCTCGATTCGTTTCCCACCGGGGTAGGTTCTGGCCTGGATGTGTTTGGGAGCAGTAGATAACCTCAATGAATAGGTTGGTTTGAGTAAGTTTTATTATGGGACTTGGGAGGGTGTGGGTGCATAATGTGGGTGGAAGGGGGGGTTATTTAACAGGGGTTAGGATTAAGGGTTATACTCCAGGCCCAGTCTACTGTTTGAGGCTCAATGGCTAAAAATGTTTTTCTATTAGTCACAGTATTGTATTTTTTCACAGAGGTTACAATATAAGGGAGGCCTGGAATTTGGTCTCTTTTTCTTTCATTCAGGGGTCAGTCTTCTGTGCAAGCTACTGTTGGTTGTATATCATGTTGAATGACATTAAATGTACATCTCTGAATGTTAGAGGTATATCCTCCCCCATAAAGTGGAAATGTATACTACAATAGGCCAAAAGAAATAAAACACAAATATTCTTGTGCAGAACATGAGAAATTAAAGTGTAGTTGGAATAAAAATTACATGCAAAAAAACAAAAAAAGTGTAGTTGGGTGAGTAGCATCTATTACGTTGACGGGCCAGTCTTTGCCTGTACTGTGGGGCACCCAGGCATCTCTTAGCCCAATGTCCTGTGCGGCCGTCAAACTCCCAGGCCTAGGGTTCACTGGGGGAGTGACCCTAGGCCTGACAGCACCAGTTCCCCCACTAACCTTGCCTGTTACCCTCATCATAAGGGGCCACAATTTCTCTACACTTGCTCTGGTAGACTCTGGGGCTGGTGGGAAATTTTTCATGCAAGAGATCGTGGACCAGCTCTTGATTCCCACATGTTCATGTCCTGTCCCGCTCATGTTGTCCTCTATCCATGGGGACCCCTTTCCTGGCAGGATCACCCACATGACCGTCTCTTTGGAATGCCATATTGAACCCAGCCATCGGGAGCAAATCTCTTTCTACGTTATCCAGAAGGCCATTCATCCGGTCGTGCTGGGTATCCCATGGCTACAGCAACACAACACGCAATTTGATTGGGCAAATCTACAGCTCCACCATTGGGGGTCCACCTGCCACCGGACATGTATAATTGCTACCTCAGCTACCACCACCAGTGATAACGCTATGCTTCCCAAGGGAGTCCCTCCACAATATGGTCACTGCGCAGACGTCTTCTCAAAAAAGGCGGCTGATACCTTGCCCTTACACCGGGAGTTTGATTGTGCTATTAACCTGGTCCCAGACTCCACACTTCCCCGAGGCCGGGTATACCCCTTATCCAGGCCGGAGTCACAGGCCATGTCCAAATACATCAGGGAAAACCTGCAGAAGGGATTCATCCGCCGCTCCAACTCTCCGGCTGGGGCCGGCTTCTTCTTTGTAGGCAAAAAAGATGGATCCCTTCACCCATGTATTGATTACCGAGGCCTTAATGCCATTACAGTGAAGGACCGGTATCCACTTCCCTAATATCTGAGCTATTCGATCGTCTACAAGGGGCTCGAATCTTCTTGAAACTGGATCTCCGAGGGACGTACAATCTTGTCTGGATCAGCGAAGGGGACGAATGGAAGACGGCCTTTAACACCCGCGATGGCCATTATGAATATTTGGTCATGCCTTTTGGCCTTTGTAACGCACCGCCTTGTTCCAGAACCTAATTAATGAAGTCTTCCGAGATCTTCTATACGACTGCGTAGTCATATATCTGGACAACATCTTGGTTTATTCCAAAACCTTACAAGCCCATTGCCAGGATGTGTGCTGAGTTCTGCAATGTTTACGGGAAAACCATCTGTACGCTAAAACCAGAGAAGTGCCTCTTTGAGAAAGAATCCCTCCCATTTCTGGGATACATCGTATCTAACCGCAGGTTCCGTATGGACCCAGCCAAGTTAAATAGCATTCAAGACTGGCCTCGACCCACCAGGATGCGTTCCCTCCAATGATTCCTGAGGTTTGCCAATTACTACTGCAGCTTCATCAAGAACTACTCCAGATTGGCTGCTCCTCTCACTGCCCTCACACGCAAGGGAGCCCTCGTTAAAGATTGGCCGGTTGAGGCTCTGGACTCCTTTCAGGCCCTTAAGGAGGCCTTCTTGCAGAGGCCCTGTCTTCAGCACTTGGACCCCAGGCTCCCCTTCTTCATAGAGGTGGATACCTCCTCGGAAGGCGTAGGAGCAGTGCTTAGCCAAAACGATTCTGCTGGGATCCTGCACCCATGTGCTTTCTTCTCCAGGGAGTCCAACCAAGCCAGCTTAACTATGCCATCGGCGACCAAGAACTTTTGGCCTTTAAGCTGGCCTTCGAGGAGTGGCGCCAATGGCTGGAGGGGGCCCAACACTGGATTACGGTCTTTACAGACCATAAGAATATGGAACATCTTCAGCAGGCCTGGCGCCTCAATCCTTGCCAAGCCTGCTGGGCTTTATTTTTCACTCGCTTCAACTTCGACTGCGCTACCGCCTGGCATCCAAGAACCAACTTGCAGATGCCCTCTCTCGCTCCTTCTCAGAGGAGGACTATGTGGAGCCAGCTCAACACATCATTGACACCGCACGGATTATCATCTCAGTAACCCAGACGGTCCCGCTGGGCATGACCGTGGTACAGTGGAGATTCTGTAACCAGGTCCTTAAGTGGGGTCACAACTCCCGCACCTCCGGACACCCTGGACTGGCCAGAACCATGGCTCTCCTCCAACAATATTATTGGTGGCCTAACATGCGGCAGGATGTCTGCGCTTATGTGGCATCCTGTCACCCAGCAAAAAAACACCGACGGGCAAACCCTGGGGCCTCTTACAACCTCTTCCAGCCCCCAGCGAGCCCTGGACACACCTAGCTACAGATTTCCTGGTGGACCTGCCTGCCTCCGGAGGTAATACCATCATTTGGGTAGTAATGGACTGTTTTTAAAAAATAGCCCACCTCACGGCACCAGCTAGTCTTCCATCAGCTCCCCAGTTAGCACAATTGCTCGTGCAACATGTTTTTCGACTCCACGGTCTTCCCGTGCATATCACCTCGGACCGTGGATCCCAGTTCATGGCCAAATACTGTCACAACCTCTGTAAGAAATTCCATGTCTCCCTAGATTTCACTACGGCCTATCACCCTCAAGCAAACGACCAAGCGGAGCGGACCAACCGCACCTTGAAACAATTTCTGAGGACATACATCAATGCCTGCAAGGACGACTGGGTCAAGCTTCTCCCTTGGGCCGAGTTCTCGCACAATTCTCACCCCTGTACTGTGACAGGAGCCTCTCCATTCCAGATCATCTACGGGAAACAGCCACTTTCTCCCTTGCCTCTTCCTTTGTCTGTTCCTTCACTCGCCGCCCAGATGATGGCCGAGAAACTGAAGGAACTCTGGACTCACGTACAACAGATGATACAGGAAGCAGGTCGCTCGGCCAAGAAGTTAGCTGATCGCCACTGGAGACCAGTGTCTCAATACCGTCCAGGAGAGAGTCTGGCTCAGCACCCACTATATTCGCTTGGCGCCCCGCTATATCGGACCATTCTCTATTCTCCAGCAGCTAGGGCCGGTGACCTACCATCTTCGTTTGCCACCCTTGCTGAAGATTCACAATGTCTTCCATGCCTCCTTATTAAAGCCATTGGTGCTATCAGGGCCTTCCAGGAGGGTTCCAGAAACCTCGCAGGTCTCTGCCGAAGATGAAAATATTTACCAGGTTCAAGAAATTCTTGATGTCAGAAGAAGAGGCTGGAGGTGAGAATATCATGGGAGGGTTTCGGACCAGAGGAAAACTCCTGGGAGCCCTCCACCCACATCCTGGATAAGAATTTGATCCGACAATTCCATAAGGATCATCTCAAGAAATCCAGACCCCTTGGGAGGAGGCCTAGAGAAGCGGGGTACTGTTACGGGAATCGGCCGTGGTAGGCCACAACCGGCTCCCTCTACCTACCGGCGAGGCCTCCCGCCGCTTGTCAGCCCTGGGAGTCTCGTGGCCGCAGGGAGCCACGGCAGACACACTCCACCCGCGCTGGGTCCCTGCCCGCCTCCAATTCTGCCACTCCTTCCCAGCCAGGACACGGCCGAGCCCCGTCCGGGCCCGCCTGCACATCCCGGGCTTCCTAGGCATGCGTGTACGCGTCACTTGACACCATTTAAAGGGCCCGCTAAGGGAGGTGCCAAGGTTCCTCCCTCTTGACCCGGGTCTATTTAAGGCAAGGCCTGTCCTTCAGTCCTTGCCTTGGCTACTCAGCTCCTGCTTCTGTTCCTGGAAGTTCCATTCCTGCTTTCCTGTATTCTGACCTGTCTGTGCCTTACCTCTGCTTGTACCTGACCTCCGAGATACGCCGCCTGCCAAGACCTCTGCCTGTACCCGACCTCCGAGATATGCCACCTTCCAAGACCTCTGCCTGTACCCGACCTCCGAGATACACTGCCTGCCAAGACCTCTGCCAGCACCTGACTGCCACCTACCAGGACCTTTGCCAGTACCTGACTCCGACTCAACACCGCCTGCCGTGACCTATGCCAGCACCCAGTCTCTGTCACCTGAGACCCTACGTAAGTCCAGCCGGCCCCGGTACCCAAGTGCTCAACCTGAGGGAAATGCGAGCTGGTAGTGGTGAAGCGCCAGCGTGGTCTCAGGCCTCTCCCAGCCTCGCTTGCCGATGCTGGGGGCCTGTGGGGCTTCTCCCCACAGGGGGTGCCAACTTACCCCTTGGCCCAAAGATCCACATTCTGCAACACCTGTACAGGGTTATAGGGGGAAACTAGGGGCACTCTCTCTCAGGAACTAAGATGAAGAATTCCTTATAGTCACTTTTTGGTTCTGTTCAGCAAGATATGTTTTTTTTTTATAGCGGCATATATATCTTTTTGGTAGATGCCTGGTCCACCTTAAATTCCCAGAAGGGAGAGTGCTGTATGGGCGGGATCCTGTGGGACAGGATGAACTCAGAGGGCATGACCAGCTAGAGGGAAATCAGCGTGGAAGCCCAGATGCGATAGGGAAGCCCCATCTCAAGGAGCAAGGAGCTCCTGACTGTTATGGTTTTGAGGTGTTTGGTGGATTCTTAGGTGCTGCAGTGATGGCCACTCCTACGGGGAGGAGCCCCGCGGGGAACTGCAGTACCGAGCTAGACTCAGATGCCCAAACACAGAGAGTTTTTATTGTACAGCTTGTAGAGTTCACCAGAGGTGGTAGTAGTGAGTAGATTCCTGCAGCAGTCTTGGGTCCTCGGCTGAGGAGACCCGTCCCACAATGGTGGTATAGGGAGCTCCGATGCAGGTTTCCAATGAGGAGCTGTAGGTGAGACACACTGGTAGATGTTAGATTACTCACACTCTTGTAGCTGTAATGGTGGAGTTCCTAGCAGGTAAAAGTAATAGTAGCAGGCACCATGATAAACAACTCAGGCCCTCGAGGAGTGAGTACCTGGATACTGGATAGGCACCTGGAAAGAAGCATAGGGCCCTCGCGGAGCAGGTACCCAAGTTAGTAGAACCCCGGAGGGTAGAGAGAGCTTCCAGCAGCAGCAAGAAGCAGCAGAGCAGCTTAGACCGGACAAATCCAATCCTTGCTAACTCAAAGTCAGTCAGCAAATGGTCAACCTAAATACCCGGATGTTGTGACATCACTCGAGGGGGATGCCCCCGAGGTTCGCGCCAATGTCGGAATAAAGACGTGGGTAGCGTGCGCGCACCCTAGGAGGCCCTCAGGTAAATCATGGCGGAATGCCTTGCCATAACCGTTCCGGGGACGCCAGGGAGTGCGGCAAGCAGACACCGTGGTCGCCGTTTTCCCAAGGCTGGTGGAGAAAGCGAATATTGAGGTGAGGCATGTGGGACAAAGCTGTCTGAGTCTGACGGACGCAACACTGACCCTCTCTGAGAAGCTGTATGAAGAATTGAATGTACACTGTCCTGAGCTAAGGCAGTCTACTTTGTTATTGTTTGTTGTTATATTAATAAAAGTTAAGTTTGCAAGAGAAAAGGTTGGAGTCAGAGTGTTTAATTGATTGGCCAGTCTTCACAGTTCCCATTAATAACTGGAGTCCTATATGTTTAGCACTACTGTTCAATGTTTCTAGTTTAGACTACTGTAACATTTTATACTGTATATTGGACTGCTAGGATCAACCTTTCAAGCTCTTCACTTTGGGGTAGATTTTCAGACGAGCGCGAACAGCCTACTTTTGTTTGCGCTCCAGGCGCAAACAAAAGTACGCTGGATTTTAGTAGATACGCGCGTAGTCGCGCGTATCGGCTAAAATCCTGGATCGGCGCGCGCAAGGCTATCGATTTTGTATAGCCTGCGCGCGCCGAGCCGCGCAGCCTACCCCCGTTCCCTCCTAGGCCGCTCCGAAATCGGAGCGGCCTAGAAGGGAACTTTCCTTTGCCCTCCCCTCACCTTCCCCTCCCTTCCCCTACCTAACCCACCCGCCCGGCCCTGTCTAAACCCCCATCCTACCTTTGTCGGGGGATTTACGCCTCCCAGAGGGAGGCGTAAATCCCCGCGCGCGAGCGGAACTCCTGCGCGCCGGGCCGCGACCTGGGGGCGGGTACGGAGGGCGCGGCCACGCCCCCGGGCCGTAGCCACGCCCCCGTACCCGCCCCCAAAACGCTGCCGACACGCCCCCGAAACGCCGCGACGACCGGGCCCGCCCCCCGACACGCCCCCGACACGCCCCCCTCCGAGAACCCCGGGACTTACGCGAGTCCCAGGGCTCTGCGCGCGCCGGGAGGCCTATGTAAAATAGGCTTCCCGGCGTGCAGGGCCCTGCTCGCGTAAATCCGCCCGGTTTTGGGCGGATTTACGCGAGCAGGGCTCTGAAAATCCGCCCCTTTGTGAATACTGTAGTGAGGGTATTGGTAACAGTCTGCTGAAACACACACACTATGCTACTCTGCAAACTGAATTGGCTAGCAGATACATGTAAGATACCCCCACATTAGAGATGTAGCAAAGTCAAATCCATAATCTGTTGATAATGGAAAAATTGTTTGTGCTAAAAAACGTAGGCAACAATTTTTTAAAATGTGGAGTCCATTTCTTAATTCACTTACTTCTCAACTTCGTAGTATTATTATTAAATCTTTAAAGATATTAACCTGTAAACCTATCCAGAGTGGAGGGGAGGGATATCAGAAGAGAGGTGGATAGGGTGGGAAATATATCAGGGCTCAGCATGTGTACAGTTGCGCTTAACTTTCTGTAATCGTATTATGATTGAAGTTGTTGTAATTAAGCAAGGATATTTTCTGGAGGTGACGTATGCCTTGTGAAATTAATAAAACAATTTTTCCATAAAATTCTCACTTTCAGGCCGATACAGTAAGGAGCAGTAGGAAGAGGTGCATTAGTGCCGGGCGCACCCGCGTTTCCTGCCCCCACTGTATATTGGACTGCTGCCCGGATTCTGGGCAGCAGTCCGGCTCACCTACTGCTCGATACTGTATTAAAATGGCATGCAAATGCAAGCCGCGTCCAAGAAGCGTCCGTGAAGCGTTAGGCCCGCGCAACCCATTTTACTGTATAGAGCGCTATACAGCGCCTATACAGTATCCTGGGTGCGCTGGTACCTGTCATTTCAAATGTCATTTGAAATGACAGGTACCAGGAAGTGGATCCCTGCTGGGCACAGCCTGGGCTCCCGCCCGACCACCCGTGTTTACCTTTGTGTCCGCTGAACACAGTGTACCAGGAAAGCAAGAGGAAGGCGCAGAAGCAAAAGGCGAGCAGCGTCAGGAAGGTGCCATTGCAGAGCCTCATCTCTTCCTGCTCCTCAGTGGCGGCGGGGGCTGCATGTCCGGCCGGGCGGGTCACTCCGTGTCTCTCTGGCGAAGGACGGCGGGACGGCGTGAGCAACGCAGCGGCCTCACTCGGTCTTGCACTGGCAACGGCGGAGACACGCGCGCACAGTAGCGGCTCGCGCTCGCCACCCCCTCCCCCGTCTCTGACACTACCACGGCCGGCGGGTAGCCAGAACTAGAGGCGCGCCCACCCACGCGCGTGCTGGAGCGTCTCAGGTAGCGGGGGTCCCGGGCGCTGGCTTGGGGGCCCAAATTGACAGGTCCCCAAGCCAGCGAAGCGCATGAACATACGCCGTGACGTCACACCGTGACGTCACGCACGCCCGTTCATGCGCTTCGCTGGCTTGAGCGCCCTTGCACTACGAGCATCCATCTTCGCCGGCGGGGTCCGCTTTCGCCGCCGGCTGCCCCCAGGAGGCAGGGGGCAGCTCCCGGGAGGCAGGGGAACTGCGGTGCGTCTCCGGAAGAGGGCTGCAAGAAAAGTAAGTTACACTTTATATGTCGAGTTGCTTTTCGCGCCTTGCTTCGGGAGGAGGGGATTTTAGGTTTTCTTTTGGTTAGAGAGGACTGGGGCTGCCCCGGTGACCGGCATACATGGACGCGGCCAGGGCAGGTGAGCGGGGGCTGGGGGAAAGTTTGCCGCCTACGGTAAGTTAGCAGGTTAAACGCGCGGCAAAACTGCAGGTTTAAAAAGCGATAATCGGGGCGCGTTACTGTATGGGAGAGAAAAGCTAATCCGATCATTTACATCTCATATACATGCCGTGGGCGGAAAGGGTTACCAGTTGATTTAAAGAGGCGGTAAGGATGGGTTAAAGGGGATAGAGAATCGCGCGTTGGACTAACGCGGCCAAATTGTGAGTAGAAAGCGGGTTAGAAGCAGGGTAACCGCGGCCGCAATTTACTGTATTGGCCTAAGAACATAAGAAAATGCCATACTGGGTCAGACCAAGGGTCCATCAAGCCCAGCATCCTGTTTCCAACAGTACCCAAAAACTAAGTCTATTCCATGTTACCATTGCTAATGGCAGTGGCTATTCTCTAGCTGAACTTAATAGCAGGTAATGGACTTCTCCTCCAAGAACTTATCCAATCCTTTTTTAAACACAGCTATACTAACTGCACTAACCACATCCTCTGGCAACAAATTCCAGAGTTTAATTGTGCGTTGAGTAAAAAAGAACTTTCTCCGATTAGTTTTAAATGTGCCCCATGCTAACTTCATGGAGTGCCCCCTAGTCTTTCTACTATCTGAAAGAGTAAATAACCGATTCACATCTACCCGTTCTAGACCGCTCATGATTTTAAACACCTCTATCATATCCCCCCTCAGTCGTCTCTTCTCCAAGCTGAAAAGTCCTAACCTCTTTAGTCTTTCCTCATAGGGGAGTTGTTCCATTCCCCTTATCATTTTGGTAGCCCTTCTCTGTACCTTCTCCATCGCAATTATATCTTTTTTGAGATGCGGCGACCAGAATTGTACACAGTATTCAAGGTGCGGTCTCACCATGGAGCGATACAGAGGCATTATGACGTTTTCTGTTTTATTCACCATTCCCTTTCTAATAATTCCCAACATTCTGTTTGCTTTTTTGACTGCTGCAGCACACTGAACCGACAATTTCAATGTGTTATCCACTATGACACCTAGATCTCTTTCTTGGGTTGTAGCACCTAATATGGAACCCAACATTGTATAGCATGGGTTATTTTTCCCTATATGCATCACCTTACACTTATCCACATTAAATTTCATCTGCCATTTGGATGCCCAATTTTCCAGTCTCTCAAGGTCTTCCTGCAATTTATCACAATCTGCTTGTGATTTAACTACTCTGAACAATTTTGTGTCATCTGCAAATTTGATTATCTCACTCGTCGTATTTCTTTCCAGATCATTTATAAATATATTGAAAAGTAAGGGTCCCAATACAGATCCCTGAGGCATTCCACTGTCCACTCCCTTCCACTGAGAAAATTGTCCATTTAATCCTACTCTCTGTTTCCTGACTTTTAGCCAGTTTGCAATCCACGAAAGGACATCTCCACCTATCCCATGTCTTCTTACTGTTTGATTTGTAAAGTTTTGAATGCATTACTAAAGATCTATATTCCTAATTGATCACTGCACACAGAAGGGAAAAATGTATTAGAAATACCTTCCCTGAAAACTATGCATCTATGAGAGATGAAAGACAGAACATTTTCAGCAACAGGGCCAAAAATGTGGAATGCTATGAAAGGAGTTTTAAGGGCCAAAACAAATATAAAATGCTACAGATAAAATTTTAAAATCTTTCTTTTTACAGAAGCTTTTGCCACTCTGCAAGCATCATTTTTAAGTAATTAACTATATTTACTTTGTGATGACTAAAATGCAGGCTAGAAATGGCACAGTAAAACAGATCAGAGACTCACAGCAAAAATTAATGATTATACATTATTGTAAGTTGTTTTTAAGTATATAAATACTAACTCAATTAGGATTTTTAGATAGAGTAATAAATAAATACATAAATAAATAAATAAATAAATAAATAAATAAATAAATAAAAATGCCATTTCTGCTGAAAAAGAAATGTTTTCTCACTGAACTTCTCAAGTTGACCTAGACCTGGTTGTAAAAGGTGGACTGGAAGTGGCAGCAGAGAGGGTCTGAAGCAGTGTTTCCTAACTCTTTCCTAGAAGCATACCAATTGATGCGCCTGGAGGTGGACTCTTGTTCTGGAGCAGGGTTGGAAGGCTCCCTGGTCGGACCCAGGAAGTGCCTGCCACCAGGAGGCGGAGCACAGGAGGAGACAGAGGTTAGCTGGAGCTTCACCACTGGAAGCCCGCGGTCCCCCCAGGTGGAGCCCTTGGGGACCTGGGCTGCTTGGACTTAGGTGGACCTCGCAGGGTCTCCCAGAAAGGAAGTTCAGTGGTGTGCCCACCAGGATCAAGGGTACACAGTCGATGTCAAGGCTAGGGGTCCGAGGGACTAGAGACGGCCAGAACAGTGTCTGAGATGACAAGGCTAGGATCAAGGCCAGAATCAAGGAAGCAAGGTCAATAGTAGCAGAGGTCAAGTTCCAAAGGTCAGTCCGAGAGTAGTCAGTCAAAGCAGAGGTCAGGTTCCAGAGGTCAGACGTGGTTGAGTAGACAGGCAGGGGTCAGTATCCGGGCAGCGGTCAGCGTAGTCACAAACAAGCAGAGGTCAGAATCCGGGCAGCGATCAACGTAGTCAAGAACAGGCAGAGGTCAGTACCAGAGAGTCAGTCCAAGAGGTACTACCTGGGGGAACGTAGGAACAGACGGACGCTGGAACAAGATGACGCTGGAACAGGACTGGAACAAGACTGGAACAAGTGATGAGACACAGAGGCAAACTAGCACACACACGGTGTCAACCCGATTGCCAAGGCAAGGAAGTGCAGGCAGGCACTTCCTTTTGTACTGCGTTCAATCATGGCGCACCGTGGAGCTAGGACCCGCCCCTGGCCCTTTAAGGGACAGGGCAGTCCGTGTGCGCGTGTGCCCAGGGGCAGTGCCGACACCATGGAGGACGCCGAGCCCCGCCGTGAGGCCTGGTGCGCTGGGGAAGGCCCGGCGACTGCCGCCATGGGACGCTGAGGCCTGGAGGAGTTTGCGCCTGCTGCAGGGGAGGCTGACCCGGTGCAGAGGAGTTGGAGAGGTGAGCAGGCCCGTGGACAGGGCACACAACACCAATCTAATCAGGTCTTCAAGATTGCCACAATAAATATGCATGAGATAGATTTGCATACCCTGGATCTCCAATGTATGCAAACCTATCTTATACATATTCATTATGGAGATCCTGAAAACCTGATTGATTAGGTGTGCCTCCAGGAGAGGGTTAGGAAACACTGGTCTGAAGCATTAAACAGTGGTCTTTTATGAGATCCATCACTTCTTTGACATTCCCTCCAAATAGATTCTCACTGGTATAAAGATATCTGCAAGCCTATTATGCACATTCTCCTAGAATCCCTGAAACTCACAGCCATGTGAGTTTGTACGCTTCTATTATCATGCCTGAGGCTCTCAATATTATTTTGAAAGCTTCATAGGTCAAATAGACCAGATGCTTTCCACATTCCTCTCCTTGTCTCACTGAATGAACAAATTCTCCCTGTTTCTCTTGAGGGAAAAACTTGATAAATTCCAGTACCTTCTGCAGAGTGTAATGTACATACTCAAACATGTAGATCTGTTGAGAAGATAAGCAGGAACTAAATGTTGATTTTTTAAAATTCTTTTTAACAAAAATGTCCAAGAACTTGGGATCACACCCCAGGGTTGCTAAGGAGTGGTCCTTAGATTTCTTGGCTTTTTTCAGCATGGATTCTTCTTCTGCCTACAAATTAAATGGATGGCCACAAGTATCTTTGGACAAAGTAAGGGGTATGACAGATCTTCTGGTAGAGATAGCAGAGTTGCTTACCTGTAACAGGTGTTCGCCGAAGACAGCAGGATGTTAGTCCTCACGAAATCCACCCACCTCCCCTGGGAGTTGGTTTCTCCATCTATTAGCTATATCATAGACTGAGGGACTCTGCATAGGGGGCAGGGTGATGATCAGGCACATGCTCAGTACAGCATGTTTGAAAGGTCTAGATTCTTTGAGATCAAAGTTCCATGCCAGGCTTCATTCGATGATGATGTCACCCATGTGTGAGGACTAACATCCTGCTGTCCTCGGAGAACACCTGTTACAGGTAAGCAACTCTGCTATCTCTTTATTAATTACTCAGTCATGAAAGGCAAGGAAGCACACGTTCCAGTAAATGGAACAATCGTTGCATAAATCAGGACTCCCTTGTCTGCAGTCAGGGTTATCCCTAAAATGGGGAAGTATAGCTTGCAAGCCATTGCAACCAAAGAGCAGCACCTCTGTTGCAGGGTCCTTGTCCCCCAACTCCCTCAGCCATGGATATGGCAATAGGTTAAAAGACATACTCGCCAATTAGACAGATTAGAACCCTCCTCAGTGAGGTAAGGTCCCACAGGCAAGAATGATTGGTAATAGTGGTCCTTATCAAAAAATGCCCATTGAGCTCAGCAGGTATCAAAAGTGACTCCTAGATGGGAGAAACCCTTAATCTTCACCAGGGAGCTACTCTGGAATGGCTCCCTCATGAAATAGACCTGCTGTACCTTAGGATGACCTACGGAGGGCGCTACCACTCTACCAGCTCTCGGATCCCGTGAGTGACATGCTTTCTCCAGGAAATGGAGAATGATGGACACCCTTGTAGGGGTGAACAACCAAGCGTCCAGAGAGGAACTCATAAGATTTGCCCTGGAACCCAGTTGAATCCCCCCTTCCTGAAAGGACAGGAAAGCAATGGGAACTGGGGCCTCCCGATCTCGAAAATCCTTTCAACTCTCCAGTTGGGAGTTGAGACAATCACTGATCACTGAGGTTCAGAAGCAACCAATCTGCCACTGCCAGCCACTTTTGGATAGGAAGGCCACCACAGTAATCAACGAAGGGGTCCCAACAAAAACAGTCAGATGACCGCCGCTGCTATCCCCCAGCTCTGGCCTACAAGGAGATGCCCCGATTTTAAGAATCAAAGCTCCAGTTCAGCGATAAACCTGCCAGGGACAGAGCCCCAAGGGCTTTTCTACAAAGGAGATTTGTGACACAGAAGGGGTCAAAAGACATATTCCTCTTCTGAGGAAGGAGAAGACTCCCAATACTACCCTCCTGGTGTACCCCTTAGGGTTCGACCAAGAACGCAGTCCTAGGTCAGTCCTGTAGTTATGGTGCACAACCTGTTGTGCTCACTATGAGAGAAACACACACCCACCCCCCATACAGTAGACGGCAACTGGAGAATAGAGCCCTCCACTGTAAAAGCATTCTGACCAGTACTCATACAGTGGTATCCCATCCTATGGATGGCAGCATACCTATGACCTCACTCACCGTGCTTGTGGGTAGATTCCTATCACAGAGCAAGGACCGAGCACCAATTGCTAGTCAGTGGCTGCGCACTGCCAATAGGCATATCACAGAGTGCATGATGATGCCTTCCTCGCCATTACTCCCCTGCACTTTATGGTGCAGAACTGACGAGGAGGCTGAGACCTTGACGCGACAATGGCAGAACCCTAGCATGGCTGAGAACTACACAGACAGGGAGAATGCCACCTACCATCACCCAAGGCACTTGGAGGAGACTCCATGCCATACCCAACTGTACATGCTGCACTCCACTGTCACAATAACTCCCAGTGGAGTGAATAGGAACAGTGCAGTAACGGCATCCCCAATACCAGTGGGGCTCTGGGTATGGCATGGTGGTGGATGACGTTCTCTGGTGTTGCTCCCTCCAAAATACTCCAAACGGCTGGACACAGCCCTTGAAACTGTGGTGGGAATGGCTCACCGCTGTTTCCCTTATGGAATAACAGCAGCAAAGCCAATGGCGACCAACGGTGCACCAGGTGCTCTGTGGTCGTGTCCTGCAACATCTGACCCCATGCCCTGGTGCCCACAGCAGTGACAACACCCGTAGGGCCCATAGTGCTTATGCATTCACCAACAATGGATCACATCAAGGGCACCAAACGATGGTGCACCCAGGGCTTCAACGGCAATTGACCAAATCTTGATGTTGCGTTCATGCCTGTTCTCGCCCTCACTCCACCCTCTCTACCTTAGTGGCGACTCCCTTCGGGTCTGACGGACAGATGCTGCCGCAGCTTCTCCTCGCCATACTTCCTGGAATCCCCGGGCTGGCTGGACGCTGCAGATCCGCCATGTTCTTGATGACATAAGGGCGCGTGCGCTCCAGAGATGTACCAGCAAGGGCGCAAACCTCGGGGGCGTCCCCCCGTAGTGACATCATCCGCTTCCACTTTAAAAGGTCTTTGCTTGCAACTGTAAGCGAGTTAGCAAGGGACTGTTGGACTAGCTTCGGCTGTTCAAGACTACTTGCACTCGGGGAATTCGTTCTCCGCTACTCTGTCTCCACCAACTTACCTAGGGGTACCCGCTCCTCGGGGGCTCCGCTCTCTCTCTTCTTGATTTCAGATTACGAAGACGGGATCCGGTACTCGCTCCATGAGGGCCTATGTCCCTGAATGCTCAGAAGACTCCTTACTACCTGGAAGCGATCACAGACGTGAATATTGTGAGTTCTACTACAGATAGGAACCGGTACTCGCTCCACGAGGGCCTATGTTCCTAATCCCCAAAGACTCCCTTCTGTCTAAGACATTATCGCAGGTACGGAGATTATCGCAGGTATTGCAGATTGCAGATAGGAACCAGTACTTGCTCCACAAGGGCCCATGTTTCTATATCCCTTCTCAACTCTCTTCTATATCAGAAGCTATCATATATTTATATATTGCAAATTCTATTATAGATTGCAGATAGGAACCGGTACTCGCTCCACGAGGGCCTATGTTCCTAAAACCCTCTGAAGACTCTCTTCTATTCCATAAGCCATCTCATACACAGATATTGTGAGTTCTCATTCCAGACTGCATATAGGAACCAGTACTCGCCTATGGCTCCTGTTCCTGAATATACTGAAGACTCTCTGTTGCATAGAAGCCATTACAGATATCTACAATTGTGAGTGTAACATCTACTACTGGTTATGTATCCAGCATACCCTGTCTACTCACTACCTATAGTCTCTCTCTACAGCTCAGCAACCCAGAGACTGCAATTCCAGTATCAGATGGACTTCAGCCCTGCCGGGCATATCAGCTCACTACTGCCACCTCTGGTGGTTCTACTGCCTGTCTAATAAAGAACTATCTGTATTTGTCTCCATACTCCAGCCTAGCCTGTGGTCCCTCTCAGGATATCCTCCTGGGGGCGCTGTCATCTGCCATCGGCCCAGGGATTCACCAATTTACATTAAGTGTTTATTCTTTACACTACCACTCTGTGGGAGCCAACCCACAATGGATTATTAACTCCTCCTACTGAGTATTACACATTGCTAGCTCCTCCCCTTGGGGGAACAGCATTGATAACAGATTGCTGACTCCGCCCTCCTGGCGGTGTCATCGATAATAGATTGCTAACTCCTCCCCTCTGGAGGAGCAGATCGCTAGCAGATTGCTAACTCCGAGCAGCAGATTTATAACAGAGTGCTAACTCCTCCTTCTACTAAAGGAGATTAGTAACAGATTGCTAACTCCTCCCTCTACAGGAGGAGATTTCTAACACTTGATCAGTTCCTCGGTATATAGAGCCATCCCCGGCAGTACCAAGGATGCTAGGGGCATCTGCAGATAGAGGCTCTGCAGCCCCAACACTGTCCCATTTCTCATCGGTGCCCAGAGCAACTGATGACTGCCAGAGTTATTGACCATACCCCTTGGCTCACCTATTCATCTGAGGACGTTGATGCTGCAAGCTCGATGGCATCCTTTGCCAGTGGCTATGGCTGACAATAGCCTCGCTAGCACTCATTAACACCGATGTTACATGAATCCAGGTGAGGCCTCTGATGCTCACCCAGTGGCTCAGGGCCCTCAAGATCATTGGTATTCATGGTGCTCAATAGCCGTAGGCCAGTGATGGGACAGCATGATGCCCTTCAGTGCGCTGTTGGGACACCACCAAGGAGTCTTGAGGGCACCAGACCACTGTGCCTGGATGCCTTGGCGTACCAGGGTGCCTTGAGTAAATGGCTACCCTGATGCTCAATCCATCCAAGGCCAAAATCTCTGTCACTCAAGGGCTTCAGTGACACTCAGAGGCTTTCAAGAGCCCTAACGGTCGATGGCCTTGGGGACGACCAGGGTGCTCAAGGGCGATCCCAGTGCCTCATTGGTAGTGCTCGACATTGTTGCAAGTGGTAATGAAAGGCATCGGTGGCTAACTCAGCTTATGGCCTTCATGGCAGCCCCGTACCTTGATGGCATCGAGCGTGTCAATGGTATTGGGGCAATTCTGCACCACGATGGCATCAAGGCCAAGCACCACAATGGCCCCCGAGGGCTGCGACGGCATTGAGGCCATACACCTCAACGGCATCAAGGGTGGGCATGTCATGGAGGCCACGCACCTTGATAGCATCGAGGGCTGCCGTCGAGGCAGCCACATACCTCGAGTATCAAGGGTGGCCACTCACACACCTCGATGGGATAGAGAGCATCAATGGTGGCTCCGATAGCATTGAGGCAGACCTGGTCCCCGACACTAGAGGGTGGTGCCGCTACTCTGCCACATCGAGACCCAAGGTGCTTGATGACTGGTGCATTGAGACTCCACATCCACAGATGCCTACGGCACAAACAGACCTTATGGCATCGAGGGCAGTCACACACCTCGATTTCATCGAGGGCACCCCAGTACCTCAACGGCGGCAAGGGTGTCCATGGTGTGCAGTGGCTGTCCTGGTCCCTGACATGGTCCTGACATCGATGCATCAAATCAGTGGTGCACTGGTCACAGATGTACACAGGCAACCGATACTGGGCATGGCACCGAAGGTGCGGCAGCAAGCTGCTTGCCCAGGCTCCTACTCACCCTCTCTCACAAGGAGACTGCACTTCCATCACCAGCAAGCAGGAGGGGAGGCTACGTCATCCAGGGCTCCTGCCCATGGACACTAGTTCCTTTGAATGTGGGGAGGATGAGCTTTACCCTCCACAGGAATGGTATGGTCCTCGGTCTTTGCACTGTCTGAATCTCCATCGCTGCCAACTGATCGGTTAAAGTCATGGAACTCCTGCTCAGGCAGATCTCAGGCAAGTCCCCAGGCTCAACGGCTTACACGGATCATCCATGGACTGCATTCAGTCCTGCCAGCACCTGACAAAGATACAAAAACAGTCAGAGCAAGGAGAGAGCACAGATACTAAACTGCTGGTGCAGTATATATTTAATAAGGGATAGAAATAGACTCTGTCAGATTGCACAGCGACTAAGTCCCGCCATGCGGCTGGCAAACAGAGGAAAGAAGAAGGAAAAGAAATAAAATTACTGTAAGGTAAAGGAAAGAAAACAACTCTAGAAAAAATCACTTACAAAAACTGTGAGGAGAGAGTAAAGCTGAATACTGTGATAAATACAGCTTCCGTGACCACATAGCTCCGCAGAAAAAAAAAGACTGAGGGACTCTGCCTAGGGGGCAGGGTGATGACTACAGCTGCACATGTTCAGTAGGGCATGTTTGGAAATTCTAGATTCTTCGAGATCAAAGTTCCAAGCCAAGCTCCATCTAATGATGATGTCACCCATGTGTGAGGACTACCATCCATCCTGCTTATCCTTGGAGAATTACTCCTGACCTGTGGTTGAGAGGGATCCAGTGGGAGGCTTGTGGATTCCTCTTGTTCTGAGTCAAAATCCTCAGATCGCAGGACTCATCAGACTTAGATATAACAAAAGAGTCTGAATTCTGAGGTACCCTATGCTTGCAGTCTTGCCCCTGGGAGGCTGCTCCTTTTACTTCTTTGGCCTTGGAACTTAGCATCAGTGTGCAATAGGCTTCCTTCTCCAGCACAGACTGAGTTAGACTTGGCACAGATAGCAGTGGTGCCAACTATTGATGTGCTGCCCTCAGTGCCAAAGTCAACTCACTCAGTGCAAGGACCAGTTCTACTGACGCTAACATCCTGACTTGGTTTAGGTGTTGAGAGAAGGCCTCAAGGATCTTCCATTCTAGCTCCTGACAGAGCATACGAGGAGACATCTTCCTGGGTAATTAGAAGAATTGATATAGTGTGGACCTCAGGAGATCACTGCAGCTTTAAGAAGAATATGGAAGCTAACTTCACCCCTTGTTGCAGCCACTTTGGAGTAGGCTAGGCAGCTGCCCCTATCTCCAAACTCTCGGCCTCAAGCTCCAAGATGGAGTGGCACCTCAGCTCTAATGCCTCTGCATGAAGTTCAGTGCCATTAACCCTTTAAGGCTGATCTTGGTGCAAAGGAATCCTTCTCTATCAACAGGTGGGAGGAGTGAGAAAGCTCCCTGCTCTTGGGCTGCTTCTTAAGCCTTGGCTCTGAAGAGTCAGATTGACCCCATGGCAATGAGCTGTCAGTGGATGGTACAGATCACTGGTCCTTCAGTGCCTCTGCAGTTTCGGACCTCAGTGTTGAACCGAAAGATGTTAAGCAATTTTAATCTTTGGAGTCAGATGGTTGTAAGTGATATCTTAGTGCATATTTTGCAACAAGGGACTTCATGAGCAAGCCTTAAACACCTGATGCAATCTATGATAGTCCTTTATGAATATCTTTCAATTGTATACAGAGCACCTCTTGACGCCACTGGTCTGCTTCTCTACATTCATAATGTTATGGGAGCCTTAAATTAGCCCCTGTGTTATTAAGTACTGCCCTTGGAGAAATTCTGAAAGGGAGGGGGAGAGTTACTTGATCTCTATTTGGGGTTTTGGGGATGGTTGACGGTGACTGGTGGATAAGAAGATGAGTTTCTGTTGGAGACACACCATGGAGCATATGGAGAAATTATGTCTTATCTGTTAATTTCCTTTCCTTTACTTCTGCTGCACCAGTCCAGAACCTATGGTTATATCCTTTTATCCTCTTATCCAGCGCAAATGGAGGCAGAATTCTTTCTTTTTTTTTTTTAAATGACAATCCATGTCACATATAGCCAGTTTATTACTGTCAAAGCTATACAAAACTGTAATAAACTTTAAACACTTAACTTCCAAAAAACAAGATGCAACAGTGTTAAGCGCCATGCCATTCTTTATGATGCTTATATATCCAGGGATACAAGAACACTTAGATTTTGCAGAAAGTATCATTTTTTATTGAACAAGATAAGTATTCTTGGGAGATGCTGATGCTGATGCCATTTCTCTGACAAACTGACTACCAGCATCTCATCGTGTATTTGAACTGCTCCTTCTTTTATAGGTAAAATACAATATTTGACTAGGTTAGAAAATTCTAGAAGTGTGTGACTACTCAGAGAATGATTTACATTGGTTGTCATGTCACCAGCATGATAAGATCATCCCTAAGCGACCCTAAGTATTTCTCCAAGATGGGGCCCATTTACCATCACTCTTTAGATAGTCCTTTGTTCTGTTAAAATCTTGCTGGTCAGGGCAATTAACACATCTGAGGCTGTGTTTATAGATACCCCTGAGAAAGAGTGCCTCCATTGTGACAGTATAGCATGAAGTTTCCAACCGTTGCCTTATGCTTTGTGTGACCCTATAATTAGGCATCATAGTATGGTGCCAGCTTGGACTGACTGTCCAGGTGTCCTGGGAATTGCTGCAGGTCAGGCTCAGCAAGTCACTTTGAGGTCACATAGGCTAAAATAGCAAAGGATTCTGGGTCGGTTGCCATCTCAGTGTTGGTTTTCAGGCTCAGGCACACTTATCATTAGCCAACAATTTAAAAATAGATATGATAATTAAAAAAATAACTATTGCAAGTTTTTTCTTGCACTGTCACAGTATACGCCCACATCCTTATAATAGGGAATGAAGAAAATCTCCATTTATAAACAGCAAATATGGATTCCTTTTTTCTTTCTTTCTTTTTTTTCTTCTGGATTGATGAACAGAAGTAAAGGAAAGGAAATTAACAGGTAAGACATAATTTCTCTTTCTTCTTCCTTCTGTTCCACCAGTCCCAAAGTACCAAAGCCCATCTATGGGTGGATGGAATACAATTCTACTTTTAAGACTGAAGAACCAAACATGGTATCTTGTCTAGCGAGAAGATCCAACCTATAATGTTTTACAAATAGCCCTAATGTAGTCCCAAGTGGCAGTCTTGCAAATCTCTATTGGGCTTATTGAACATCTTTTTGCCAGGATGAAACCTGAGCCCTCGTTGAATGGGCCCTAATCATATCTGGTGCTTCCTTCCCTTGTAATAAATAGGCCTAATAATTTGCATTTCCCTGTATGTACCAGGATCAGTCCAGACAGTGGGTTATGTCCCTTATCCAGCAGGTGGAGACAGACCAGAATTGTGAGGATGTTCCTTTAAGGGGAGAACCTGTACACTAACCCCTTCAGTATTCGTCTGTCTCCCAGCAGGTGCAACAGCTCCCCTTCGGCTCTCTGTCTCTGGCTTGTCAGCCTTTTCTATTCCATCTTAGATTCAAGCAAGTACTTCAGAAAAATATTTCTGGGGTTTTTTGATCCCTAGTGTCTTTTTCTTTTTTCTTGGGAGACGATTTTGTCTCCTTGCTCTTGCCAGACTCACGGGGCTATTTGCCCCTTTTGCGCTGCATAGTCTGAGTCCGGGTTACCTTCCAGGTGTGGGACCGTCTCCCTCTGGGACTCGCTCCCCTTTTCTGGCTGCCGAGAGGGTTTTAGACCCGCTGCTGTGCTCAGTCACTACTGATTTAAAAGAATCAGTTTAAAAATCAGTTTAAAAGGTACCAAAGTTCCGAAGTCGCAGGTATTTAAATACCTCTGACTTCTGCAGCAGTTGACCAGAATTTTTCTTACTTTTTTAACCTTTTTTGGCCCTTTTCTGGTCCTCAGGCTTTAATCCGGCAGTCAGACAGGCAGGAGTCAGCAGGGTCTCCCTGCTCGCTCCTTGGTGCTGAGGCTGTCACTTTAAGAGTTTTTACTTTTTTTTCTCAGCACAGCTTGGGCTATGCCCAAACAAGCAGTTTGTCTTGCATGTGTGCTTTTTTACTCTCGTTTTTCGCGGCAGGGTCTTTGCCCTGCTTGCCTGCTAGGTGGGGAAGGTCCCTCCTCGGCTGAGAGGACAAATTTAGCCCGGGGATCAACTCCCCCAGGCTTGGCCAGGCCGTTTTTAAGCCGGCAGAATTCTTCAGCAGCGGCTATTTTGGATTTTTCAACGGCTCCGATTTCGGAGCTTCCTGGGGCTGGGGGGCCAGATTTTTGTGATTTACCCCCCGATTTGAGCCCTGTGGACCCCCAGGAGGTGAGTACTGACCCCCCCCTCAACCCCCCCCCCCGTCCCGTTTTTCCAGGGTCCCGTTTTCAGCTGAATTTGTTCTCCTCATGCATAAATCTTATTTAGCTAGCTTGCATGAGGAGCAGGAACCCCCCCTTCCCGACCCTCCCCCTGCAAAAATGCCCCGTTCCTCGTCGTCTTTGGGCGGCAAGTGCTTCGAGCGGGACTGTCTCGGTCCCACCCGGTTTAGGGAAGCTTTGGTACATCCCACTGTCTGGACTGATCTTGGTACGTACAGGGAAAGGAAAATTAGTTCTTACCTGATAATTTTCGTTCCTGTAGTACCAAGGATCAGTCCAGACTCCCTTCCCTGTTTGTTATTATGTCTGTCCTCTCGAAGCTTTTATTGTAGGTTCAGTTTCTCAAATGGGCATGGAGTAAGATTACTGAGCAATTACACCGGAAGTCTTGGTCTTCTGCCCATACCAAGTATATTCAAGAGCGTATAGGTTCCATGGGTTCTATTGTTGCTCCGTTGAGCTTTACTGTTACTTGCTTGACCCTAGTTTGGGTTCTTTGTTTTTATGCTTTGACAGTCGTTATACTGAAGGGGTTAGTGTACAGGTTCTCCCCTTAAAGGAACATCCTCACAATTCTGGTCTGTCTCCACCTGCTGGATAAGGGACATAACCCACTGTCTGGACTGATCCTTGGTACTACAGGAACTCCCTTCCGTAGCCTACTAAAAAGAACAATCTTTCAAACTTACAGAAATCTTTAGCTCTTTTAAGATAAACCTTTAAACATCTTTTGACATCTATGAATTTCACCAGTTTTAATTCTGCCCAACACTCACCTCTGTTAAATACAGAGAGAACAATCTTTTGATTCATATGAAAAATGGAAACTACCTTTGGTAGAAATGAAGGATCTAATCTCAAAACTGATGTGGCTGTTACTACCCTTAACCAATAAGCCAGATACTTTTGATGCAGCTCCCTGTTTCAATGGCAAAGGGTACTTTTTCTGCCATCATTTCTATGTTTCTATGTAAAATAACCGCATTTCTAGTGAACCTTAAAAAAGGTGACTGCCATGACAAAGATTGCAATTCCAAAATTTATCAGGATGAAGTAATAACCACTAGAAAAACCTTCTTTAAAGTTAAATCCTTTATCGTTGTCTGAATCAAAGGCTCAAAAGGAGGCTTTGCTAGAGCCTGCAACACTAAATTTAAATTCCATTGTGGAAATACGGATCTGATTGGTAGGCGTACACACCTTACACCACTCAGAAAACATGAAACATCCCTGTGGGAAGATATCAAGCTGCCCTTTATCCTTCCAAAAAAACATGAAATGACTGCTATCCTCACCTTTAAAGAATTTAAGGCTAATCCCTTATCCAGATCACTTTGTAAAAATGAAAAAATATCAGCTATTTATACACGCCAAAGTGATAAATATTTTCATCTGCAGAAATCCTCAAAAATGCGCCACATTCTTATATAAGAAAGAGATGTGGATCTCTTTCTAGAATTCAAGATTGTGGTAATCACCAAAAAGAAGTAGCCTTTAACTAGCCTTGCCCTTTCAATAGCCAAGCAGTAAGCGAGAACCATGTTGGATCCTCCATTTCCACAGGTCCTTGATGCAACAGACCCTTGAATTGTGGAAGTCATAGAGGCTGATCTATTAATAACCTTCAGATACCTACATACCACGGCATCTGCGGCCATTCTAGGGCCACTAGTACAGCTAATGCTCCTTGTTTTTCTAGTTTCCTTAGCACACACACTATTAGCTAAAAACTATTATCAAAAAACCTAGCCTTATGCCTAACACCTGTTTCTCCAGCCTACAGTAGGCTCCGTTTCTTTTACGTTATGTTGTTATTAACCCCATATATCTGTATCCAAGTTCAATCTACCTGTTCATTGTAAGACATCAACTTGTCATTGTTATTGTTTAAAATGTAAACCGAATTGATCAGTAATTCTGTTACTGGAAAGTCGGTATATAAAAGTGCTAAATAAATAAATAAATTAGCGTCCATGGAGGGAAAACATACAGCAGCCTTTTTCCTCTTCAACTGTCGACTATAGAATCTTTTCACCTTCTTGTTTATGTTTTGGTTGCCATCAGATCTATCTGATGAGGTCCTTATCTTTGCACTATTTGAAAATAAGACTCCTGACTCAGTTCCCATTCACCAGGGTCTATCCTATTCTGAATGAGATAATCTGCTTGAATGTTTTCTTGTCCTGCTATATGCAGAGCTGGCAACCTTATCAGATATCTCTCTGCCCAAGCAAACAGAAGACCTGTCTCCTTCGAAATGCCCCAACTGCACATTCCATTCTGCTTGATTATATACGTGACTGCCGTTGCATTGTCGCATAAAACTCTTACTGACGACTAGAGATGTGAATCGGAACCGGAATCGGTTCGGTTCCGGTTCCGATTCAAATCTTATAATTTTTATCGTCCCCCCAATTGGTTTTTTGTTTATCGGCTGCGCCTGATCCGATAAACAAAAAACCCACCCTGACCCTTTAAAACTGACCCCTTAGCCTCCCCCACCCTCCCGACCCCCCCCCCCAAAATGTTTTAAAATTACCTTGTGGTCCAGTGGGGGCGCGGGGAGCAATCTCCTGCTCTCGGGCCGTCGGCTGCGCTAATAAAAATGGCGCCGATGGCCCTTTGCCCTTACCATGTGACAGGGTATCTGTGCCATTGGCCGGCCCCTGTCACATGGTAGGAGCACTGGATGGCCGGCGCCATCTTTTTATTAGTGGCAGCCAATGGCCCGAGAGCGGGCGATCGGTCCCGGGGCTTCCACTGGACCACCAGGTGATTTTAAAATGTTTTGGGGGGGTTTGGGAGGGTGGGGGAAGGTAAGGGATTAGTTTTAAAGGGTCGGGGTGGGTTTAGGGGTTGTTTTGGTGTGCCGGTTTCCACTCCCCCCAAATAACTCCCGTTAGTGGACACAAACCCGATTAACGATTTTTCACGATAAATCGGGGGAATTCCTATTGTATCGCACTCTTTAATGATTTTTGACGATTTAAAAAATATCAGACGATATTTTAAATCGTCAAAAAACGATTCACATCCCTACTGCCGACCCTGGAGAAGGTTCTGAAAATGTAACAGTGTCAATCTGATGCTTCTGGTTTTGAGCCTGTTGCATCCGTCGGTGCTAGACGGCTTAGTCCCGTGTGCCTCACCTTGTCCACGGCTCCTCCTGCTTCCCTTGGGAAAATGGCTGCCGACGCTTCTACAAGCCGACCTCTCCGGCGTCCCCGGAACGGCTATGGTGCTGCCTCCCGCCATGCTCCTCCCAAGGGCCTACTAGAGTGCGCGCGTGCACGCCACCCACGTCTTTATCCCAGCATTGGCGCGAACCTCGGGGGCGTTCCCCTCTACTGTCACACCATCCGGGTATATAGCCTGTTGCTAGCTCGTTGAGTTAGCAAAGGATTGGTCTTGGCTGGTCTAAGCTATTCTGCCGCTTCTGTGCTGCCGCTGGAAGCTCTCTCTCTGCCCTTTGGGGTATTGCTAACCTTGGGTACCCGCTCCTCGGGGGCCCTCTGCTTTATTTCAGGTGCCTTACAGCGATCAAGTACTCGTTCCTCGAGGGCCTGCTCTTCCTGACTCGGTGCCGCTACCAACTTCTTCAACCTGGTGGAATCGCATACCAACAGCAACCATCTAGTGAGTAATCTAACTCTCAGTCTATCTCATCCACAGTACTGCCTTGCTGGGAAACCTACACCGGAATCCCCCTATACCAACGGGGTGAGAAGGGTCCCTTCTGCTGAGGGTCCTGAGACTGCTACATCCAGACTACCTCACTACTGCCACCTCTGGTGGTACACCTCAAGCTGTTTAATAAAAGAACTAACTCTGTCTTGTGCGTTGCATTTAGCCCTGTACTGCAGCGCCTCATGGGGCTCCTCCCCATGAGTGTGGTCATCTGCCTGAGTACCAAGAATCCACACAAACACCGCTTAACCATAACAGAGCCAATTTATAGACCATTGACTCTCACTCTGAGTCCAAAGACTCTGAGCATAATGGTTCATATAATGTGTTCCCAAGCCTTTTAGACTGGCATCTGTTGTCAGAAGAACCCAGTCTGGCCATTCCACCAACCTAGAGAATCTCGCACCTCAGTGACAGTGGAAGATGAACCTCATACCCCTGATGTTGAGGTTTCCATCTGATAGTAGTGAAACCAATAGTGAAACCAGTTCCAGAGTCAAAGTCATTGTGCCTAAGAGATGAAGATAAGTCCAAGCAATTGGAGCTTGCTGCTTTAGAAAACTCTTCACCTGCAAGCAAACCCTTAAAATTTTCTTTTGTGGCAAATAAACCATACTTGCTGCCATGTTGAACAATGCCCCTAGATGTTCTATTGTCTGTGATGGCTGCAAATGACTCTTTCCAAAATTAACTATCCATCCTAAATGCTGGAGCAATGATGCTAATGCTGCCACCAATGTGACTCCCTCTGCATATGACTTGGCTCTTATTAACCAATTGTCTAAATAAGGGTGAACCAAAATTCCCTTCTTTCTTAAAAAAGCTGCTATAACAACCATTACTTTCATAAAAGTTCTTGATGCTGTCGCTAGCACAAAGGATAGAGCCTTGAACTGATAATGTTGACCTATTATACAAAAACGGAGATATTTTTGGAAAGTTGGTTAAAATTTGTAAACTATCATTAAAAACATTCATTGTACCTGAAGACTGGAGGGTAGCTAATGAACCCCAATATTTAAAAAGGGCTCTGGAGGCGATCCGGGAAACTATAGACCAGTTAGCCTGACTTCAGTGCCAGGAAAAATAGTGGAAAGTGTTCTAAAGATCAAAATCACAGAACATATAGAAAGACATGGTTTAATGGAACAAAGTCAGCATGGCTTTCCCAAGGCAAGTCTTGCCTCACAAATCTGCTTCACTTTTTTGAAGGGGTTAATAAACATGTAGATAAAGGTGAACTGGTAGATGTAGTGTATTTGGATTTTCAGAAGGCTTTTGACAAAGTTCCTCATGAGAGGCTTCTAAGAAAAGTAAAAAGTGGATTACAAACTGGTGGTTTGTAATCCACCAGTTTGTAAACCAGTGGATTACAAACTGGTTAAAAGACAGGAAACAGAGAGTAGGATAAAATGGACAATTTTCTCAGTGGAGGGAGGTGGGCAGTGGAGTGCCTCAGGGATCTGTACTGGGGTCCGTGCTTTTCAATATATTTATAAATGATCTGGAAAGGAATACAAGTAAGGTAATCAAATATGCAGATGATACAAAATTATTCAGAGTAGTTAAATCACAAGCAGATTGTGATAAATTGCAGGAGGACCTTGTGAGACTGGAAAATTGGGCATCCAAATGGCAGATGAAATTTAATGTGGATAAGTGCAAGGTGATGCATATAGTGAAAAATAACCCATGCTGTAGTTGCATGATGTTAGGTTCCATATTAGGAGCTACCCCCCAGGAGAGAGATCAGGGCATCATAGTGGATAATACATTGAAATCATCGGCACAGTGTGCTGCAGCAGTCAAAAAAGCAAACAGAATGTTAGAAATTATTAGGAAGGGAATGGTGAATAAGACAAAAAATGTCATAATGCCTCTATATCATTCCATGGTGAGACCGCACCTTGAATACTGTGTACAATTCTGGTCGCCGCATCTCAAAAAAAGATATAGTTGCGATGGAGAAGGTACAGAGAAGGGCAACCATAATGATAAAGGGGATGGAACTGCTCCCCTATGAGGAAAGACTAAAGATGTTAGGGCTGTTCAGCTTGGGGAAGAGACGCCTGAGGGGGGATATGATAGAGGTGTTTAAAATCATGAGAGGACTAGAATGGGTAAATGTGAATTGGTTATTTACACTTTCGGATAATAGAAGGACTAGGGGGCACTCCATGAAGTTAGCATGTAGCACATTGAAAACTAATCAGAGAAAATTCTTTTTCACTCAACACATGATTAAATTCTGGAATTTGTTGCCAGGGGTTGTGGTTAGTGCAGTTAGTGTAACTTGGTTTCAAAAAGGTTGGGAGAAGGTATTGGAGAAGTCCATTTCCTGCTATTAATCAAGTTGACTTAGAAAATAGCCACTGCTATTACTAGCATCAGTAGAATGGGAAATACTTAGTTTTTGGGTACTTGCCAGATATTTGTAGACTAGATTGGCCACTGTTGGAAACAGGATGCTGGGCTTGATGGACCCTTGGTCTGACCCAGTATGGCATGTTCTTATAGCATATGAAAATAAACTTCCTTTAGATCAAGCGTAGTTTAGAACTTGCCTTTTCATACCGAAGATATCAACGAACGAAGGGTTTCCATGTGAAAATGAGGAATATATATACTTCGGTTCACCCCTTTTATATCCAAGATCAGTCGGTAAGATCCATCTTTCTTTGGGATCACAAAGTAAATTGAATAACCCTTTTGATGTTCTCTTTTGGGAACCAGGAAAATTGCCTGTAACAGAATCAACTTGCTCAGAGTCCAATGAATTGCTGCCATTTTGCTTGGGGCATGGGCGAGTGATACAACATAATGATCTCTCACCACATTCATTAATTCTGGGGCATATCCATTTTGAATTATATGCAAAACCCATGGATCTGAAGTAATGTGTATCCATTCCCCAAGAAAAGCCTGTAGCCTGACCCCTATAGGCTCCCCCAGAGAATGAATCCTCAAGGCTTCATTGGGCATTTTGTGAAGAACTAGAGGGCCTATTAGAATTGCCCCAAGGTCTTCTTCGCCCACAAAAGTACTGAGTCTTCCCTTGATGTCTCATAAACTGAGGGCGCCCCGTTTACCAAGTCTATACTTTCTGGCTTCAGTGTACTGACTATGTCCTCAATATTCATGAAAATTTGATTTGGCCCCATCCTCAGGTAATCAATGTACTCTTGATTTACAAGATGATTCAGTTCCCTTTCAAAGTGATATCTACCCTTAAGGGGTAGTTGTAAAAGCCAAGACTTTGACCAGGTATCTGCAGCCCAATTTCTAATCCACAAAAGTCATCTTGCTCCCACAGAAAGAGCTAAAAACTTGGCTAAACTTCTAATCACATCATACAGTGTGTCTAATAGGCCATTGCCGACTCTAATCTTCTTGTACCTTCATCTTCAGAAATCTGCTGAATCTAGCAAAGTTCTTGATACATAATTTGCACAAACCGCCCCCTGTAGAACAAATGAACCTGTTGAAAAATAATGCTTAAGGACTAATTTCCTATCCTCTTCATCCTGTAAAGTGGCACCACTTTCCACTGGAATAGTAGTCCTCCTCCACCACTGCCACATCACATCCACTTTGGGTTGTTGGAATAGGCGATCCAGCACCTCTGAAGGCATGGGATACAGCCTATTGAAAATTATCAGGTGCCTGCCTCAGGAGTCTCCCATTCTGAAAGAATCATCACCTCAATTTCCATATGTAAAGAAAGCAAATGTTGCTTACCTGTAACAGGTGTTAGTCCTCACATATGGGTGACATCACAAGATGGAACCCAATCACGGAACACTTTTGTCAAAGTTTCTAGATCTTTGACTGGCACCTACTGGGCATGCCCAGCATGGAACTAAACCTGCAGCCAGCAGGGGTCCCCCTTCAGTCTTGTTTACAGCTATAGCAAGTGCCAAAAATAAAATAAGAGAACTTAACGAACCCAACACTGCGGGCTGGTGGGTGGGTTTCGTGAGGACTAACATCCTGCTGTCCTGTGAGAACACTTGTTACAGGTAAGCAACATTTGCTTTCTCACAGGACAAGCAGGATGGTAGTCCTCACATATGGGTGAGTACCGAGCTGAGGATGTCCGAGTATGCACCAAATGTACCCAAAGACGTGCAACAGGCATAACAACTGGGGTGGAATTTGGAAGAGGGCATCCTGAACCCTAAGGGCAGGCGGAAGGGTGTTGGTACATCAAGTTGCAAAAAGGTTGCACAAGACAGATTGGCCGAAGATGGAATCTTGTCTTCCAGTCTTGTCTAAACAAAGTAGGCTGTGAAGGTATGGAGAGAACTCCAGGTAGCAGCCCTACCAATATCAGGGAGTGGCACCGAGCATAGGTGCGCTACTGAAGTTGCCATGGCCCTGACAGAGTGTGCTTTAACACGGTCTTGAAGTGGAATGCCTGCTTGCTGATAGCAAATAGATATGCAGTCCGCTAACCAGGAGGAAAGAGTCTGCTTACCCACAGGCTGCCCTAATTTGATGGAATGGAAAGAGACAAACAATTGAGTGTTTTTTCTGTGGGCAGCTGTACGGTCAAGATAGAACGCTAGAGCCTGTTTATAGTCAAGGGTATGCAGAGCCTGTTCTCTTGGATTGGAATGGGGCCTGGGAAAGAAGGTAGATAGTATAATGGATTCATTAAGATGAAACTCCAATACTACCTTAGGCAAGAACTTAGGGTGAGTGTGAAGTACTGCCTGGTCGTGCAGAAGTTTAGTGTAAGGCGGATAGGTAACTAGGGCCTGTAACTCACTAACTCTGTGAGCGGATGTGATCGCCAAAAGAAAATCACTTTCCATGTGAGATAATGAAGATCACAGGATTGGAGAGGCTCGAATGGTGGTTTCATGAGCTGACCCAAAACCAGATTGAGGTCCCAAGAAGGGGCCGGAGGGTGCAGTGGAGGCTTGAGATGGAGCAAGCCCTTCAGAAATCATGTTACAAGGGGTTATACTGAAATAGGAACATCCCCAACACCTTTATGGAAGGCAGCTACCGCATTGACATGCATTCTGATGGAAGAAGTTTTAAGACCTGATTCTGACAAGTGCCAGAGATAGTCCAGAAACCTCATGGTGGAACAGGTAAAAGGATCAAGGGATTGAGCAGAACAGCATGATTTAAATCTGTTCCATTTATAAATTTAAGATTTTCTCGTGGAAGGCTTCCGTAAAGCAATCAGGTCATGGGAAACAGGCTCCGAAAGGTTGAGTGGCTGAAGAATTAACCTTTCAACATCCAGGCCATCAGGGATAAGGCCTGAAGATTGAGGTGGCGCAAGCACCCGTCGTTCTGAGTGATCAGAAGCGGGTCTTTTCCCAAGGGAATATGCCTGTCAATGGAGAGGTCCTGAAGGATCGGAAACCACACTTGGCATGGCCAGTGAGGTGTTATCAGGATCATGGTTCCCTTTTCCTGACATAGCTTCACAAGATTCTTTGAGAGAAGCAGAAATTGAGGGAATGCATATAGGAGACCGGTTGCCCATGAGAGAGAGAATGCATCTCTTGGTTTTAAGTGTTGGCTGAGAGTGAGAGAGCAAAGGTTCTCTACTTTGCGGTTTTGAGGTGACGCAAAGAGGTCTATGTGGGGATAACCCCAACGTTGGAATATTGAGTTCCCTACTGTGGGGTCGAGGAACCACTCGTGCGGTTGAAAGGTGCGACTCAGCTTGTCCGCCAACACATTGTCCACTCCCGGCAAGTAGGTGGCCGTGAGGTACATCAAGTGGGAGAGGGCCTCCGCCCATATCTGTGCCATTTCCTGACACAGTAGGTAGGAGCCCGTCCCTCCCTGTTTGTTGATGTACCACATGGCCACCTGGTTGTCCGTCTGAATCAGGATGACCTGGTTGGAAAGACGATCCTGAAACACCCTGAGAGCACAAGTGATTGCTCGTAGCTCCAGGAAATTGATTTGGTGTTTGGCTTCCTCTGGAGACCAAGATCCTTGTGTCTGCAAATTGTAGACATGTGCTCCCCAGCTGAGGTAGGAAGAATTGGTGGTGAGAATTATTTGAGGGTCTGGAGCCTGGAAGGGTAGGCCTTGGTGAAGATTGATCTGAATTTTCCACCAGGCTAGAGACTGACGAAGTGGGTCAGTGATGTGGACAATGGTCGATAGTGGTTGGACGGATTGAGTCCATTGTGACCTTAAGAGTCCACTGCATGACCCTCATGGCCAAGCGGGCCATTGGGGTAACCTGTACTGAGGACACCATGTGTCCCAGCAGGGTGAGGAAGTGGCGTGCAGTCGAGCGGTGCTGAGACTGTAGCTGGTGTGCGAGAGAAATGAGAGGGAGAGCTCACTGTCGAGGCAGAAATGCCTTTGCTTGAAAGGTGTCCAAGTCTGCCCCTATGAAGGACAAAGTTTGAGATGGGACTAAGCAGGATTTCGCATAGTTGACGAGAAATCCTAGTGAAATCAAGAGTGTGTAAGGAGAGATGTAGGGACGACACAGCTGCTTGCTGAGTGGGAGCACTGATCAATCAATCGTCGAGATAGGGGTAGACGTGAACACCTTGAGTCCTTAGGAAGGCTGCTACTACTACGAGGCACTTGGTGAAGACTTGTGGTGCAGATGCCAGGCTGAATAGTAGCACTTGGTACTGATAGTGCCTGGGGCCTACCAGAAATCTCAGAAATCTGCGATGAGATGGAGTTATCGCAATGTGTGTATACGTGTCCTGGAGGTCTAGAGAGCAGAGCCAGTCTCCTCTTTGCAGAAGAGGAAGGAGGGAACCCAAGGTTACCATCTTGAACTTTTCTCGTTGGAGGTACTTGTTGAGGGCACATAGGTCCAGAATTGGACGAACGCCGCACTCCATGAAGTTAGCATGTGGCACATTTAAAACTTATCGGAGAAAGTTCTTTTTCACTCAACGCACAATTAAACTCTGGAATTTGTTGCCAGAAGATGTGGTTAGTGCAGTTACTATAGCTGTGTTTAAAAAAGGATTGTATAAGTTCTTGGAGGAGAAGTCCATTACCTGCTATTAATTAAGTTGACTTAGATAATAACCACTGCTATTACTAGCAACAGTAACATGGAATAGACTTAGTTTTTGGGTACTTGCCAGGTTCTTATGGCATGGATTGGCCACTGTTGGAAACAGAATGCTGGGCTTGATGGACCCTTGGTCCATCAAGCCCATGGCATGTTCTTATGTTATTTCCTTGGGTGCATCCAGGAATTGTAACAGCTCCATCATTTGGTGCCTATCATCTTGCTCAGTCTATAATTAGAAGGGAACCAACTCAGACATTTCCTTCACAAAATTTATGAAGGACAAGTCCTCTGGAGGAGAACGCTTCCTACTTTCAGTATGAGAAGGAGGAAATGGTAAATCATCGGTGTTTTGAGATGAATCGTCAGTCCAGGTGTCATAGGGATCAGCACCTGTCCCTCTAGGAACCTGAGAAGGATGGGACGATGGTATTCCTGAAGGTCCTGGTCTAGGCTCTGAAGGCATCGAGGGAAGTACTGGAGGCATCGAGGGCATGGGTGCTGGCATCGAGGGCATCGATGGAAGGATCGTGGCGCCGATGGCCGCATCGGCATCGATGGCTGAGGCATCGGCAGGACTCCCGATGGAGGAATACGGAACAGTGTTTCTCCTCCCGATGAAAAAGTAAGTGGGGAAGGCACCGTAGCCATCGGTGATCCGGGATCCATTGGTGGAAAAGCGGCTATAAGCGCTTCCATCTTCGAAAGCAGCAGTGCCAATGCTGCCGGAATGGGATCGGTGGTCGGTTCCGCAATCGGCACTGGTTTCGACGCCGGGGGAACTTGGAATCTGTGCATCACCTTATCGATTGCCTCCTGAACCATCTGGTCCAGCTCTTCAGGGAGACCTGGAGCAAGCAGCCCCGGCTCCGGAAGGAACATAAGAACATAAGAAAATGCCATACTGGGTCAGACCAAGGGTCCATCAAGCCCAGCATCCTGTTTCCAACAGTGGCCAATCCAGGCCATAAGAACCTGGCAAGTACCCAAAAACTAAGTCTATTCCATGTAACCATTGCTAATGGCAGTGGCTAATCTCTAAGGGGCGGATTTTCATACTCCGCGAATAGGCCTACTTTTGTTTGCGCTCCAGGCGCAAACAAAAGTACGCTGGATTTTAGTAGATACGCGCGGAGCCGCGCGTATCTGCTAAAAACCTGGATCGGCGCGCGCAAGGCTATCGATTTTGTATAGCCGGTGTGCGCCGAGCCGCGCAGCCTACCCCCGTTCCCTCCGAGGCCGCTCCGAAATCGGAGCGGCCTCGGAGGGAACTTCCTTTTGCCCTCCCCTCACCTTCCCCTCCCTTCCCCTACCTAACCCACCCACCCGGCCCTGTCTAAGCCCCCACCTTACCTTTGTCGGGGGATTTACGCCTCCCGGAGGGAGGGCGCAGCCACGCCCCCGGACCGCCCCGGGCCGTAGCCACACCCCCATACCCGCCCCCAAAACGCTGCCGACACGCCCCGAAAACGCCGCGATGACCGGGCCCGCCCCCCGACACGCCCCCGACACGCCCCCCTCGGAGAACCCCGGGACTTACGCGAGTCCCGGGGCTCTGCGCGCGCCGGTAGGCCTATGTAAAATAGGCTTACCGGCGCGCAGGGCCCTGCTCACCTAAGTCCGCTCGGTTTTGGGCGGATTTAGGCGAGCAGGGCTCTGAAAATCCGCCCCTAAGTGAACTTAATAGCAGGTAATGGACTTCTCCTCCAAGAACTTATCCAATCCTTTTTTAAACACAGCTATATTAACTGCACTAACCACATCCTCTGGCAACAAATTCCAGAGTTTAATTGTGCGTTGAGTAAAAAAGAACTTTCTCCGATTAGTTTTCAATGTGCCCCGTGCTAACTTCATGGAGTGCCCCCTAGTCTTTCTACTATCCGAAAGAGTAAATAACCGATTCACATCTACCCGTTCTAGACCTCTCATGATTTTAAACTCCTCTATCATATCCCCCCTCAGTCGTCTCTTCTCCAAGCTGAAAAGTCCTAACCTCTTTAGTCTTTCCTCATAGGGGAGTTGTTCCATTCCCCTTATCATTTTGGTAGCCCTTCTCTGTACCTTCTCCATCGCAATTATATCTTTTTTGAGATGCGGCGACCAGAATTGTACACAGTATTGAAGGTGCGGTCTCACCATGGAGCGATACAGAGGCATTATAACATTTTCCGTTTTATTCACCATTCCCTTTCTAATAATTCCCAACATTCTGTTTGCTTTTTTGACTGCCGCAGCACATTGTACCGACAATTTCAATGTGTTATCCACTATGACACCTAGATCTCTTTCTTGGGTTGTAGCACCTAATATGGAACCCAACATTTATTTATTTTATTTATTTATTTATTATTTTTATTATACCGAGTTTCATGATATGAATCACATCAACCCGGTTTACAATTAACATTGTAAACCGGGTTATAATTACACAATTAACATTGTGTAATTATAGCATGGGTTATTTTTCCCTATATGCATCACCTTTGCACTTATCCACATTAAATTTCATCTGCCATTTGGATGCCCAATTTTCCAGTCTCACAAGATCTTCCTGCAATTTATCACAATCTGCTTGTGATTTAACTACTCTGAACAATTTTGTGTCATCTGCAAATTTGATTATCTCACTCGTCGTATTTCTTTCCAGATCATTTATAAATATACTGAAAAGTAAGGGTCCCAATACAGATCCCTGAGGCACTCCACTGTTCACTCCCTTCCACTGAGAAAATTGCCCATTTAATCCTACTCTCTGTTTCCTGTCTTTTAGCCAGTTTGCAATCCACGAAAGGACATCGCCACCTATCCCATGACTTTTTACTTTTCCTAGAAGCCTCTCATGAGGAACTTTGTCAAACGCCTTCTGAAAATCCAAGTATACTATATCTATCGGTTCACCTTTATCCACATGTTTATTAACTCCTTCAAAAAAGTGAAGCAGATTTGTGAGGCAAGACTTGCCCTGGGTAAAGCCATGCTGACTTTGTTCCATTAAACCATGTCTTTCTATATGTTCTGTGATTTTGATGTTTAGAACACTTTCCACTACTTTTCCTGGCACTGAAGTCAGGCTAACCGGTCTGTAGTTTCCCGGATCGCCCCTGGAGCCCTTTTTAAATATTGGGGTTACATTTGCTATCCTCCAGTCTTCAGGTACAATGGATGATTTTAATGATATGTTACAAATTTTTAGTAATAGGTCTGAAATTTCATTTTTTAGTTCCTTCAGAACTCTGGGGTGTATACCATCCGGTCCAGGTGATTTACTACTCTTCAGGGGAGAAGGAGGCAGAAGCATAGCCGGAGGGACTACCGTTAAAGGCAGAGTCGCGGCTCCCGATACCCATCCGGGTGAAGGTTGCCTCGGTGACCCGGTCCCAGAAAGGTTCGATGCCTTTTCTGGACGGGGTTTCTTCGATGGCGGCTCGGACGATGGCGAAGTCGATGATTTTCTTTCATCGATGGTCTGAGGCTTTCGGTGTCGATGACGATGTTTCTCTCTATGATCCCCTCAATCCTGAGGGGGAGTAGAGGTAGTCAATGGCCGGGAAGTTGTCGACGCTGGCTGGTCACCGGCCGGTGCCCGATGCTGGCGTGAAGTGGATGGTGCCGGTTCGGACGACGTCGATGCAATGGACGGCGTTGGAGTTTGGACCAAAAGAGAAGTTCCATTTTCTCCATTCTGGTTTTGCGACCTTTTGGTGTTATTATGGCACATTTGGTGCAAGTCAGGACATCATGCTCGCAACCAAGGCACATTACACAGACTTTATGAGCGTCTGTTATGGACATGGTGCGCGTACAGTCTGGGCACCGACAGAACCCCAACGCCGTGGCCTTTGAAAACTTGAGCCGCAGTGTGGTCAACGGCCAGAAGGCCACAAGGGCCAAACTCGACGGGAATCGACCAAAAATGGGTAAAAGACTTACTGGAGTACCTCAGAATCAAATATTTGAGAGGGGGACCCCTGTGGGGTATGAAAATTTTTAGTAATTCCGTGAGGAAAATTCCTGTCAGGAATCTCTGTGGAGCTCCTTAACCCGCGTGGCTACTGCTGCGCGGAAAAAAGTAGACTGAAGGGGGACCCCTGCTGGCTGCAGGTTTAGTGCCATGCTGGGCATGCCCAGTAGGTGCCAGTCAAGGTTCTAGAAACTTTGACAAAAGTGTTCTGTGATTGGGCTCCTTCCTGTGATGTCACTCGTATGTGAGGACTACCATCTTGCTTGTCCTGTGAGAAAATGTAGACACTGATTTACATATACCTCAGCTTTGCCCTCCTCAAGATATAGAGCTGATGAGACCTGCTCTATCAGCACTGACATCTCTTCTTTATGAAACAGACTAATATGCTCTTCTTCTTCTCCTGACTTGATCTTGCCTTCTTTAATCGATTCCAGTCCACTTCTTATTCTATCATCATCAAACCTTAAATAAGCAAGGCAGTCCATACCTAGTGAATCTATTTCAAGTTCATCTGGCTCTAACCTCTACTTTTTCTGTGATTTTGACACATCTAAACCAGAGAAAACATTTTAAGTTTGATCACCTAAACTCTCTTGTTGTCCCCGAAATGCCCAATACAAAAATTTGAAAAAAAAAAAAGTCAGGCAAAAAAGCACCTCTGCTAGTGCTAGGAACTTCCTTCTTATTTTGAAAAATGTCCTGCTCTGGTAGAAGTTTTGGAAGTCCTGAGCTAAGGCGGTAACTCCTTTCACTGATGATGGCACAGCTCTCTGTTTCAAGATGGCTGCCGCATCTAAATCGGCCATTAGAATCGCTGCCTCTAGCAACTCATTGGCAGCAAGAGCTATTCTGGGAGAAAACATTTGCAAAGTACCTTGCCTCTAAAAAATATGCCTTCTTCGCAGAAGGTGTCATCTGCGCCATTTTAAGAATATCCATTTTGCCACCGCAACCGGAGTGCAAACTTCCCTCAGCTAAGGAAGTGCATTTTGAGCTGCAAGAACTGCACTGCAACTATTTTCAGCAATCAAATCAGTGTTCAAACAAGATCGCAGCTCAAACTGTGTCAGTGTAAGTAACTGCTAGTAAGATCTAACTACCTTGTTAGGGTTCCTTTAAATCTCCTCTTGCCACAAATATAAAATGCTCTACCTAGCCTGTGACAGATAAGCAGGGAGCCGAAACAGCAGCAGTCTAGGCACACTTCACTGCAGGAGAATTATCCACAGCAGCATGGCCCGAAATTACCAGACAAGCTTATGCTTGTTTGGTAATAGTATTTATTTATTTTATTTATTTAAAAACTTTTCTATACCGTTGCTAAGTTAAATACCATCGCAACGGTTTACATGTAGGCACATATTTAATGTAGGTAAAAGTGTACTATAGTACATTCTAACAGGTGCCGTCAAAGGTTCGGTTACAATATATCATTAGACGTAGTCATTTAGTGAAGTAGTTCATGACCAATTGTACCAAGGTACTTACACCAGTAGTTTTATCACACATAGTATTATAGTTATGCTTTATTGTGGTGTAGCGTTCATAGACTAATCTACTGTACAGTCCTAAGGACTGTGTGTCAGTGCCTTTCTGTCTTTTCCCAAATAATTTCTCTCTATTCTCCTGTCTCTTTGTAAAATGCTTGTTTAAAAAGCCATGTTTTTAAACTTTTCTTAAATGTCTTGAGATCACCTGTTTGTTATCAGAATTGTTTTCTGCTCAATGAGTACCAAACTCAATGACCATCCCAGTAGCTGGAGGCAGAGGACACTGGCTAGATGTGTTTAATTCATGACATACGTACGTGTATTGTCATTAAAAAAAAAAGAACTCTGCCTCCAAACTATAACCCATAGGTTTTAGAACTGGTAGAAAAGAAGAAAGCTGAAGTAAATAATGGGGTTCTGAATTCCAGAGTTTCTACGGAATTGTGTTTGTTGTCAGAGTTTCACCTGAAGTGCAGCCTCACCATGCCCTGGTTCTACCTGCTATGATGCCTCCTCACCATCAGTGGCCTCCAGGAAGTTCTGCTCCCAGCTATCTGAGCCATTTCCTCACTGACCACCTGACTCAGCAGTTCCTGCACTACTTAAGCCTGCCTGTTCAATCCATCGATGCCTCTTTATCAAGTCACCTTGGCTCCCTGACCTGGTCTCCTTGTTCTTGTTATTTGTTATTTTATATTTCTTTATATTATGTTTTTCGGCACTTCAAAGCAGATTACATTCAGGTACTATAGGTATTTCCCTATCCCCAGAGGGCTTACAATCTAAGTTTGTACCTGAGGCAATGGAGGGTAAAGTGACTTGCCCAAGGTCACAAGGAGCAACAGCAGCCACTTACCTAGAGAAGTCAAAATTTATGTGGATAAGAGTCGTAAATCTGCTCTATGCCCGTAGTTATGCTCCTAATTTTAATCATTTACATGAGATTTAACTCACATAGTTTTCTTAGCAGTTGTCATCTTTTACATGAATAATTCCTCAAATAGCAAAATTGTTTACCTTGTAATAGGTGTTATCCCAGGACAGCAGGATGTAGTCCTCACATATGGGTGACATCATTGATGGAGCCCTATTGCGGAAAACTTTCTGTCAAAGTTTCTAGAAACTTTTGACTGGCACTCTGAGCCCACTGAGCATGCCCAGCATAACATGATATTTATTCTCTGCCACAGAGGTCTCCCTTCAGTCTCGTATGTAGCAATAAGCTTTAGCAAAAATAAAATAAAACGTATTGGACCCAACTCCACGGGGTGGCGGGTGGGTTTTGTGAGGACTACATCCTGCTGTCCTAGGTTAACACCTATTATAAGGTAAGCAATTTTGCTTTATCCCAGGCAAGCAGGATGCTAGTCCTCACATATGGGTGATTAGCAAGCTAGAGGCTGAGTCATTTTGTAGTGAAGCAAAAGTATTGTTGTTGAAAATGAGGCAGCTGAAGATCGCAGCAGGCTGGATGTAGAAGGAGTTGGGATTATACTGGAAACAAGTTCTTTAAGACAGATTGTCCGTAGGTTGATTCTTATCGTCCTTCTTTGTCCAAACAGTAATGAGCTGCAAAGGTGTGAAGAGAACCCCATGTTGCTGCTTTACATATGTCAAGAATTGGCACTGAACGATAGTGTGCTACTGAGGTTGACATTGCTCTTACTGAATGCGCCTTTACTCGTCTTGGAGAGGAAGGCCTGCTTTTTCATAGCAAAACTGTATGCAATCTGCTAGCCAATTGGAGAGAGTATGTTTACCCACTGCTTTACCCGGTTTGTTTGGATCAAAAGAAACAAAGAGTTGAGTGGATTTCCTGTGGACTGCAGTGCAGTCTAAGTAAAATGCTAGCGCACGCTTAAAGTCCAAGGTATGTAAGGCCCGTTCTCCTTGGTGAGAATGAGGTTTTGCAAAGAATGTGGGTAAAACTATGGATTGGTTCAAGTGGAATTCCGTAACTACCTTGGGGAGGAATTTTGGATGTGTTCAGAGAACCACTATGTCATGTAGGAATTTTGTATAGGGTGAGTACGTGACAAGTGCTTGTAACTCACTAACCCTTCTAGCTGATGTAATGGCTATAAGGAAGATAGTCTTCCATGTGAGAAATTTAAGATCACAGGAAGTCATGGGTTCAAAAGGAGAACGCATGAGCCTTGTTAAGACCAGATTAATGTCCCATTCTGTGGTAGGTGGTCGAATTGGTGGTTTAAGGTGAATTAAACCTCTCATAAATCTACTGACAAGAGGATGTATTGATATTGGTGCATCTCCCATCTTGTTATGGTAAGCTGAGATTGCACTTAAATGTACTCTTACAGATGATGTCTGGAGACCAGAATCTGAAAGATGGCATAAGTAGTCTAGTAGAGAAGTTGTGGGTCAGGAGAAAGGGTCAATCTTCTTTGCTATGCACCACAAGGTAAACCTTTTCCATTTCAAAGAATAGTTCTTTCGTGTTGAAGGTTTACGTGAAGCTATAAGCACTTGAGAGACATTGGTTGAGAGATTGAGAGGTTGCAGGATCAAGCTTTCAATAATCATGCTGTCAGGGATAGGGATTGAAGGTTGGGATGGCGCAACCAACCCTGATCCTGGGTTATGAAAGTGGGAACTACACCCAGGTGAATTGGTTCTCTGATCGAGAGGTCTAGAAGTGTGGGAAACCATACTTGTCGAGGCCAATATGGGGCTATGAGTATCATGGACCCCTTGTCCTGTTGTAGCTTCACTAGAGTTTTGGTTATGAGCGGTATTGGGGAATACGCGTACATAAGGCCTGAGTTCCAAGGGTGAGCAAAGGCGTCCTTGGCTGACTGGTGTTTCTGTCTGTGCAGAGCGCAGAACTTGTCCACTTTGTGATTCAGGCGTGATGCAAAGAGGTCTATTGTTGGTTGCCCCCAACGTTGAAATATCCTGGTCTCTACTAAGGGATCCAGGGACCACTCGTGTGGTTGGAACTGACGACTGAGGCGATCTGCAACTACATTGTGGATGCCCGTTAGATAAGTGGCCCGGAGAAACATGGAATGTGTCAGGGCCCAGTCCCAAATCTGTGCGGCTTCTTGACAAAGGAGATACGAGCCCGTACCTCCATTTGTTCAGGTACCACATGGCTACTGTGTTGTCTGTTTGAATTAGAACAGTTTTGTGTGAAAGGCAGTCCTTGAACGCACGTAGAGCATAATGTATAGCTCAAAGTTCCAGGAAATTGATTTGAAATGTCACTTCGAGTTTTGTCCAAGTACCTTGGGTCTGGAGATTGTCCATGTGAGCTCCCCAACCTAAGGTGGATGCATCTGTAGTTAAAGTTATCTGTGGGACTGGTTGTTGGAAGGGCAGGTCCTTGCGCAAGTTGTCCTTGTTCGCCCACCAAAGTAGAGATGAACGTAGCTGGTGGGTTACTTGAATTGGAGAGGACAGTGGTTGAATGGGTTGGATCCATTGTGATCTTAATGTCCATTGGGTTATTCTCATGGCTGGTCTTGCCATAGGAGTGACATGAACTGTGGAGGCCATGTGGCCTAGTAATGTCAGAAACTGATGAGCTGTTGGTTGTGTTTTCGAGTGTATCAAGTTTGCCAATAGGGAAAGTGTCTCTGCCCGATCGTCGGGTAGAAAGGCTTTTGGGAGGATGGTGTTCAATTCTGCTCCGATGAATTGAAGCAGGTGAGACAGAATGAGATGGGACTTTTGATAATTGATGAGAAAACCCATGGAGTGAAGTAGAGTAATCGTTCAACTGAGAGAAGCCAGAGCTCCTTGTTGAGATTGGCTTCTGATGAGCCAGTCGTCCACATAAGGAAAGACGTGGACACTTTCCTTGTGTAAGTGTGCTGCTATTACTGCCAGGCATTTGATGAATACTCTGGGAGCTGAAGCGAGTCCGAACGGTAGTACTCTGACTGGAAATGTTGATGACCCACCAGGAAGCGCAGATACTTGCAATAAGGAGGGAATATTGGAATGTGAGCGTAAGCGTCTTGTAGATCCAGAGAACAAAGTCAATCTCCTGTTTGAAGAAGGGAAAGCATGGTGCCCATAGAAACCATCCTGAACTTTTCTTTCCTTAGAAATTTGTTGAGATTCCTGAGGTCTAGGTTGGGACATAGGCCTCCAGTTTTCTTTGGAATGAGGAAATAATGGGAGTAGAATCCTCTGCCCTGCTGAGTCCGGGGCACCGGCTCTACGGCTCTGGCTCTCAGAAGGGTGGATAATTCTGCTTGTAGATTAATTATGTGATTTTCGCTTAGTGAAAGAGGTTTTGGCGGAGAATCCCTTGGAATTGAGCTAAAATTGAGTTGGTAACTTTGAGATATTATTGAGAGCACCCATTGGTCTGTTGTTATCTGTACCCAATGGTTGTAAAAGGAGGAAACTCGGCCTCCTACTGGTAGATCCGGTTGTTGGTTGTGGAGATGGCTTTGGTCTCTGGTGATGGCCTCAAAAGCCTGCAGCCGGACCTGTCTGTGGTGGAGGTTGAGGCCTAGCAGCTCTGGGTTGTCTGGGCTGAGATCTTTGCTGCGGCCGAGAAGATCTGCCCCTTGTTGTTGGAGGGTAATAACGCCTCTGCCTGTAGAAAGGTCTTCGAGATTCCTTCCTTGGAGGACGGTGAGATGATGATGCAGCAGAATCTTGCAGAACTGACAACAGTTGGCACAAGGTTTCGGTATGTTCTTTCAACTGGGCCACAGCAACCTGCACCTTTGAGCCAAAGAGGTTGTCCCCTACGCAAGGCAAATCAACCAGTTTTTCCTGGACCTCAGGCCTGAGGTCCGAGGCCTTCAACCATGCCCAGCGATGTGCACTTATTCCTGAGGCCACTACTCTGGAAGCAGTTTCAAAATTGTCGTAAGCGGCTCGGACCTCGTGTTTTCCAGCTTCTAGCCCTTTGTGTATGATGGCTTGAGCTGCTTCTTGGTACTGCTGTGGTAAAGAATTTGAGAGACCTTGCATCTGTTTCCACAGATTCCTCTGGTATTGCGTCATATATAGCTGATATGACTCAAACCTTGAATTGAGTATGGCTCCCTGATAGACTTTCCTGCCCAAGGAGTCCAAGAATCTGTGATCCTTCCCAGGAGGAGTGGAAGAATGAGGTCTTATTCTTTTAGACTTCTTTTGTGCAGACTCAACTACAACTGATTGATGTGGCAGTTGTGATTTTTGGTACCCAGGGAAATTCTGAACTAAATAAGTGGTGTCCACTCTCTTGTTTATGGATGGTATGGAGCATGGATGCTCCCAGAGTCTGTGCTGTAATTCTAACAGTACTTTGTGGACAGGGATGGCCAAAACTTCTTTTGGAGGGTCCACGAACTGTAGGACTTCCAATGTTTGTTGTCTTGTGTCCTCTTCTGATACCAAAATAAATGGTATGGTGTCTGCCATATCCTTGACAAAATTAGTGAAGGATAAATCTGCCGGTGGGGATTTCTTCGTCAGACATAAAACTCTCAGAAGAAGTATCCATGTGTCTGTCCTCCCAGGAATCGTATGGGTCTTCTTGACATGGAGAAGTGGGAGAAGACCTTGGTGGCTGAAAAAGCCCTGAAGGACCTGGCTGTGGATCATCCAGCGGTATCCGTCCAGGGATGTCTTCCTGTGGTTTGGCTGGAATCGGTTTTGGTGGTAGAGCATAGACGATTGTGTCGAACCTGTTCATAAGAAGCTGGAACAATGCTAATTCTGGCTGTCCTGGGGCCCCCACTGACGTTGGCATCGACGGGACTGGTTCCGGCATTGGGCCGGGCATCGGCGATGGTAGAGGCATCGGCGTAGGCAATGGCTTCGGTATTGGTACCGGCATCGGTGATGGCACCGGCATCGGTGCAGGCACCGGTATCGACATCGGCGAGGGCATCGATGGTCGATGGTCCTTCAATGCTTGGAGCACCGCTTGACGGATAAAATCTGTCAATTCCTCTATGATAGCAGGTGCAGGCAGAGCAGTTACACGTGGTGGTGGTGGAGGTGTTGTTGGTCCTTCCACAGGGCCCTGTGGAAGTTCGATGATTGGTGCATCGAGAGGAGGTGAAGGCCTCGGCATCGAAGGCCTTGGTGTTTCTTGAAGTCGAAGCTGTTTTGCGGTCGATTTCTCTGGGGAGAGAAGCGCCTCCGGGATCGACAGATGCCGATGCCGATGGCGATGCTTTGGTCGATGTTCCTCCGCTGACCTTGTCGATGCCAGGATGGGGTCAGTGATGAACGATCCCCCGAGTCTTCCGGACGACATTTTTTGAGGATTAAATGTTTCGAAACTCCGGCCGGAGATGATTGAGTAAACGTTGATGGGGAAGGCAAAAGTTGTAGATGGAATAAATGTTCCATCTTTTCTTGGCGGGCCTTTTGACCCTTCACGGTCATTTCAGCACACTTGGGACAGGCTGTTACATCGTGTGTTTGACAAAGGACACACTCGAGATGTGGATCGGTAATGGACATAGTCCTATTACAATTGGGACATTTTTTAAATCCCCTGGCCATATTTTCGTCGACAGCCATCGATGAAAATGAGAGAAAAAATGAGAGAAAATTATTTCTACTCAAGAGAGTAAAAAAGAGACTAAATTTACTCACCAGCCGGTGGAAACACGAGAGACCCCGATATGGGAGAGAAATAAATGTTTTTTAAATCTGATTTTTAGTCAGACAGTATGTGAGAAAACTCACACAGGCTCCTGCTCCACGATGCCAACAGCATCGCGGAAAAATGAAGACTGAAGGGAGACCCCTGTGGCAGAGAATATCATGGCATGCTGGGCATGCTCAGTGGGCTCAGAGTGCCAGTCAAAAGTTTCTAGAAACTTTGACAGAAAGTTTTCCGCAATAGGGCTCCATCAATGATGTCACCTATATGTGAGGACTAGCATCCTGCTTGTCCTGGGATAATTAGTAAAATGTGCATGAAAAAGAAATTACCAGTTTTACCAAACAGTTCACCAATTTGCCTGGTCTATCTGCAGCTCAGAAATACCCTTCTGGCTCTTCAACCTGAAGTCCCCCATGTCACCTAGACCCATCACCCAGTCAATTTTTCACTTTTAAATTGTTTACGATCACTTATGCCTGATATTGTGCAGAGATAAATATATGCAAGTAAAAGACTTATGCGTGCCACTTTGGCAGGTTTTAAAATAGTTACTTATGCGCATAAATGTTGGCCCCGCCCTGGAACACCCCTTTTTTACTTGCATTATGTTGCTCGCATACGCACATATATGCATGTACTTTGCTGCTTTTAAAATACAAACTGTTACAATCAGCCCATATACTTGCATGTATGGGTCTTTTTATGCAAGCAACTCTTAAAATTCACTTCTAGGTATATATTAATTAATGAATGGTCATGTTTGGAATATGTATTGTGTGTCCTCTTTAAGTAATGATAGGAAAAGGCTCATGTAGAGGGAGTATATTTGAGACCTATAAAGTTGATGTTCAAAGTTTTGGTGGGGGGATTCAGCAGGAGCCACCACGAGTCTGGGGTGCACAGAGTGCCTTTCCTCATCGAAAGGGCTCTTCAGGGTGCTTTCTTCCACAAGGCCCAGGATGCTAAAAGGGGTCTTCCCTTCTCCAGGGGAAACTTCTAGACCACCAGGATTTAGACCCAAAGAAGGAAGAAGTGAATATGGGCTCCATAGTCCATTGAGAGTCCCAGGATCCTCAATCCAGAAGACCTAAAGTTTGGGGAGTCAGAGATCCTTTACTGTTGCCGAAAGGAGCATCCTGGAGTTGTCCTGGTAGGTAAACAGTGGAGTGCCTCAGGGATCTGTACTTGGATGGTGCTTTTCAATATATTTATAAATGATCTGGAAAGGAATATGACGAATGAGGTTATCAAATTTGCAGATGATACAAAATTATTCAGAGTAGTTAAATCACAAGCGGATTGTGATACATTACCAGAGGACCTTGCAAGACTGGAAGATTGGGCATCCAAATGGCAGATGAAATTTAACGTGGACAAATAAAAGGTATTGCATTTAGGGAAAAATAACCGTTGCAAAAGTTACATGATGTTAGGTTCCATAGGTTCCATATTAGGAGCTACCATCCAGGAAAAAGATCTAGGCATCATAGTGGGTAATACATTGAAATCATCAGCTCAGTGTGCTGCAGCAGTCAAAAAGCAAACAGAATGTTAGGAATTATTAGGAAGGGAATGGTGAATAAAACAGAAAATGTCATAATGCCTCTGTATCGCTCCATGGTGAGACTGCATCTTGAGTACTGTTTACAGTTCTTTTCACCGCATCTCAAAAAAGATATAGTTGCACTGGAGAAAGCACAGAGAAGGGCGACCAAAATGATAAAGGGGATGGAACAGCTCCTCCATGAGGAAAGGCTAAAGAGGTTAGGACTGTTCAACTTGGAGAAGAGACGGCTGAGGGGGGATATGATAGAGGTCTTTAAAATCATGAGAGGTCTAGAATGGGTAGATGTAAATCGGTTATTTATACTTTTGGATAATAGAAGGACTAGGGGGGAACACCATGAAGTTAGCAAGTAGCACATTTAAAACTAATCAGAGAAAATTATTTTTCACTCAAAGGAAAATTAGTTCTTACCTGTTAATTTTCGTTCCTGTAGTACCACAGATCAGTCCAGACAGTGGGTTGAGCCTCCTTTCCAGCAGGTGGAGACAGACTAAAACTTGAAGGATGCCCTATATCAGGACAGAGCCTATCCTCTAACCCTTCAGTATAATGCATGTCAAAGCAGAAAAAGAAGAAAACCAAAGTAGGATCAAGCAAGCAACCAGAAAGCTCAATAGAGCCACTGTGGAACAATGTAAATAACATGGCCTAACTAACCGCTCTTGCATATCTTGGTACTTGGACAACCAAGGCTTCCGGTGTATTTGCTCAGCATTCTAGCACAAAAATGATGTCTTCAAATCTGCAACCTGCAAGAACAAGCTTCGAGAGGACAGAAAAGAGACAAACAGGGAAGGGAGTCTGGACTGATCCGTGGTACTACAGGAATGAAAATTAACAGGTAAGAACTAATTTTCCTTTCCCTGTACGTACCCGGATCAGTCCAAACAGTGGGATGTACCAAAGCTTCCCTAAACCGGGTGGGACCGAGACAGTTCCGCTCGAAGCGCTTGAAACCCAAAAGAACCAAAGAATGGAGCTTGCACATCCAGGCGGTAGCGGCGATCAAAAATATGCAAGGACGTCCAAGTGGCGGCACTGCAGAACTCCTACGGAGAGACCGAGTGAATGTTCGCCCCGAAAGTAGCTCGAGAAGGCAGAGAATGAGCCTGTTGGCCCTCGGGAACCGCCCAACCTTGACAAGAGAATCCGAGGAGGTCACTTCCGTCAAACACCACGCAATAGTGGTCCGAGGAGTCGGCTTACCCCGATTGGGCCCACTCCAGAGGACAAAAGATGGTCTGAGACAGAAGTCCTTGGTAACCTGAAGGTAGCGAAGTAGAACTCGTATGGTATCAAGTTTACGGAGATCGTTCCCAGGCGAAGGGGAAATGCAGGGAGTTCCGCCAACTGGTGGACATGGAGGTTAGAAGAACCGTCACTAAGAAGGAAGGACCCGTTAAGAGGGATACCCCGGAATCGGAAAATCACAAAAAAGGTTCCTGACAGGACAGCGCTTGGATCTCCGAGATCGTACGAGCAGAGAAGATAGAGACTGGAAAGACAGCCTTAAGGTTAAGAGCTATCAAGGTAGGTCAATGGAGAGTTTCGAACGGAGCTGCGCAGAGGGCCCGAGAGACAGACTAAAATGCTATGACGGGCAAGCGGCCGAGAAGGTGGACGTAGATGCTTGACTCCCTTCAAGCATCAAATCACAACCGGGTGGCCCGCTTAGTGACTACCATCCACCCGACTCAAGGGAGAGAGCCGAGAGGGAAGACCTGTACGTGATGAGAAAGAAGGAAAAACCCTCGGAAAAACCTTCTTGGCGAAGAGGAGCTAACGAGATTGGGACGGAGTACGTTGAGAAACCCGACTCCGCACAAACAGACCCAAACACGTTCCAGGGAGTCGACCGCTTCCGGGCCCGCAACAAGAGGGAAATGACCGTCCCCTAATAGCCCTTGCACCTTAGACATCGCCGTTCCAAAGCCAGGCCGGTAGCCAGAAGCGAATGACCTGGTCGAAAAATACAGGTCCCTGACGAGGGAGCCGAGGAAGATGGCGTAGCCACAGAGGTCTGCCTGGCACTAGGTTGAGAGAGATCCATGAAACTAAGGTCTGCGCGGCCACTCTGTAGCCACCAGGGCCACAGGACCCCGGTGGGGTTCTATTCTTCTGAGAACTTTCCCGACCAGGGGCCACAGGGGGAGCACGTACAGGGGGAAGACCATCGACCAAGGGGGAACCACAGTATCTACGCCCTCCGAGCCGTGTGCCCTCCAGCGGCAGAAAAACCAATTGGCCTCGGTATTGCAAAGGGTCGCCATGAGGTCCAGGTGGGAGGGGACCACCTGTCGACGATGAGGTGCATGGCCATGTGAGCGAGTTTCCAGTCCCCCGGATCGTGCGACGGCCGACTGAGAAAATCAGCCTGAACATTCCCCGTGCCCGCGATGTAGAAGGCCGGCGGGCACTGGAGATGTCGCTCTGCCTCGGTGAAGAGACAGATGGTTTCCAGGGCATCAGTAGAATGCGGGCGCCTTCTGGGCGGTTGACGTAAGCCACTATGGTGGATTTGGCGGACAAGACCCGTATCGCCTTGGCGCGGATGAGGGCGAGAAACTTCAGAAAAGCTAGGACCACCGGACGAGACTCCAAGCGAAGGATGTGCCAGCGAGACTGGGTTGTCGGCCATATCCCCTGGGCATGCTGGGAGAGTCAGACCGCACCCAGCACAAGAGACTGGTAGCCGTGGGTACTATCGGCCATGGAGGGAGTTGGAGAGGAATTCCCGGTAGCAAACAAGGAAGGGAAAACCCCCACTGTAAGGCGGCAACAGTAGAGCCCAAAAACGGTAGGACTGTGTGAAACTGTGCCGCCACTGGCTACCAGTGGGATAGCACCGTCGACTGGAACGGGCGCATAGGAGCAAGGGCCCAAGGACCGAGGTCGATGGCAGGAGCCAAGGAGTCCGAGACACTACAGGTAGGCAGAAGCCGTCGGAGAAGGCAGCAAGATACAATCCTGAGGCTTGTGATCAACTTGAGAGCCTGCGTGCGCAGGGCAAGAGAACCCTGCCCACCCGGGTGACGAAATGGGCTCCCAGGAACCCGAAATCCTGGAAGGGCTGAAGGTTGCTCTTGGAGAAGCCAGCACTCCCCCGAGAGACGCGGGAAGAGCCAACATGCGATCCACCGCCTGCCGGCAGGGAGCCACCACCATGGGCCAGATGAGTCAGGCAGCCAGGTAGGGGAAAAGAAGGATACCTTCCCTGCGGGGAGCTGCCACCACCGCCACCATGACTTCGGGGGAGATGCGAGGTGCCGTTGCAATATCAAAAGGAAGGTCCCTGAACTGAAGTCTAAGCGAACGCGAAGAGACTATGGTAGCTGCGATGAACTGGAAAATGGGAGACTCCGCAGTCAAAACGAGTGAGGCGAGGAACTCTCTGGGGCGAGAATGACACGAGGACCACTCGCCAAGTTGCCATGTGGAAAAAAACGGGATCTTAAAAGCCCGGTTGACTCATTTAAGGTCGGAGAACGAACGAATACCCATCCTGTCGGGGAACGACGAAGTAAATAGATAACTGGCCTGCGGCAAGCACTCTGGCAGGACCCGGGATCACCAGACCCAGACACAGAAGCCTGGAAGAGGTGTGCTGCACCGCTTGACACTGGGACCGACCGCACGGGGAAAAAGGAAAAGGGGACCCCGAGAGTCTCAAGCAAGCGAAAGCATACCCAACTCCAAGGACGTCGAAGACCCAGTGGGCTGACATGATTGTGACCCAATTCACGAACAACAGGGAAGAGACCGCCTAGGAAAGGGCCGAGGAACGAGTCCAGCGAACTTCATTGTGTGGTAGGCGTAAGGATGTAGTGCGTGGGCTGGCCCCCGCAAGAGGGACGGCACCCATGAGAAGGCTGCGACCAAGCCTGCGAATAAGAGGAAAACCCCCGGAGGAGTCGCCCTGCTCGCGTGGGGTATACCGTTGCCGGCCTCGAAAACGCGTTCGAGAGGGATGGGATGATTGCGGACGGTCCTCCTGAAGCTTATGGACCTTACCTTCCCCTAAGAACCCATAGCTTCTCAAGGTCCTTTATAAAGAGCAGCTTACCTTTGAACGGCAACGTGCCCCACTGGGATTTGGAGGACGGAGCGGCCGACCAATGGCACAGCCAGAGGAGCCGATTGGCGAACGTCGCCGAAGCCATCACTGTTGTCCGGACGCGGAGAAGGTTGAATGCGCAGCCTCTGTCGTCTGGATGCGGAGAAGGTTGTATGCGCAGCCTCTGCCCACGGGACCTGCCCGCAGCATGAGACTGCTGCAAATAGCCGCACGCACCCCTAGCGCCAGAACATCGAAAGTGCGCTTCACACGAGACTCGAGTATGCGGACCTGGGCGGCTTGGAGCCGGGGAAAAAAAACCTCTGGTATCGTGCCCGCAGAAAGTAGTCCACGGGGGGACTATAATGTTTTGTTTTGGTTTTTTTGTTTGTTTGGGGTTTTTTTTTAAGCATACCTCCGGGTGGGGGAGCTTGTCCAGGGCACGACCCGCCTGCCATTCCCGCAGGCGCAGCAACTTGTGCAAGGGAGGAAGGGGAAGGCGCTTGCCGAATCCCTAATTCCCGCCAGGACTTGGTCCATATCCATGGGCAAGAAGCCGTAAGGGTGCCCATAAGACCCTTGGGACGTCCCTCCCTAGGGATGAAAGGTATTCTTCTCATCCGGATTGGCGGCAGGGTTCGGGGGCACCCCGGGACCACCCGCTTCCCAAGGAACCCCGGGGGCTCCACAGCCGACCTAAACATCAACGGTGCGGAGAAAAAATTCTTTTTTTTTTTAAAATAGATATTTATCTATTTATTTTGTTGGGGGGAGTCAAGGGGGGGCCTTCCCCCTCCTCCTGCTGGCTAACTAAAGAAGATCTGCGCAGGAGGAGGGCACACAAGGGAAAAAAACGAGCCCTAGAAGTCCCAGGAAGGGGAGGCGAGGGGGTGTTAGGGAACCCAACCTGGGGGGCCAGGGGGCTGAAATCGGGGGGGGGGGGGGGGGGTAGCTACAAAAAAATCGGCCCCCCAGCCCCAGGGAGCTCCGAAAACAAAGCCGATAAAAAATTCATAATGGCGGCCGTTCCTGGGCTTCCCGACCCGGGAAAGGCCTGTCCAAGCTGTGGGGGGTCAATCCCCAGGCTAAATTTGCCTGCCCTGCCGATGGGGGACCTTCCCCACCCGGCAGGGAGGCACAGAAGAAGCCCCTGCACAGAAAATTCGAAGAGAGCTGCAGAGAATAAAAGCAGGCTGTCTGCTGCAGCAAGAGAGAGCTGCACTGAAGAAAAAAAAAGCTGCAGAGAAAAAAATTTGATTGACAGCCTGGAGGCCCGGAATGAAGCAGGGGGGGATCCTGCTGACTCCTGCCTGTCTGGCTGCCGGTACAAGCCCAGGTGAGGAACAAAAGGAAAAATATTGGTCCGCTGCTATAGATAAGTATTAAAAGTACTAGAAATACTTTAAAACTTAACCTGTGTCTGTGTCTCTGGAAACTTTTTTTTTTTTTTTTAACTGAGCACAGCAGCATAAATGTAAGACCCTTCGGCAGCCAGAGGTAGGGAGACGAGACCCGGAGAGCCCCGGACCCCACACCTGGAAGCGATAACGGACACAGGCTGTGCACTGCACAAGGGGCCAAGCCCCCTGAGCCCGGCAAGAGCCAGAAGACGGAGCCGTCTCCTGAAGAAAAATTCTGCAGACTTTCTAACCAACCTGCCAATGTTATTAAAACAGGAAGAACAAATCACAAAATTCCTAAGGAATAAGTACTTGCTTGATCCGTAAGGAAAAGAAGAAGGAAAAGGCTGACCAGCCTAGAGCAGAGAACGAAGGGTGAGCTGCTGCACCTGCTGGAGACAGACGAATACTGAAGGTTTAGAGGATAGGCTCTGTCCTGATATAGGGCATCCTTCAAATTTTAGTCTGTCTCCACCTGCTGGACTGTCTGGACTGATCCGGATACGTACAGGGAACGCACAATTAAGTTCTGGTATTTGTTGCCAGAGAATGTGGTTAGTGCAGTTAATGTAGGTGGGTTTAAAAAAGGTTTGGATAAGATCTTGGAGAAGTCCATTAACTGCTATTAAACAAGTTGACTTAGAGAATGGCCTCTGCTATTAATTACATCAGTAGCATGGGATCTTCTTAGTGTTTGGGTACTTGCCAGGTTCTTGTAGCCTGGTTTGGCCACTGTTGGAAACAGGATGCTGGGCTTGATAGACCCTTGGTCTGACCCAGTATGGCAATTTCTTATGTTCTTATGATACTGTCTTGCCCTAGGCAGGAGAAAAGAGTTATAAGACTAATAAAAGATCTGTGATGATGAGACTATTTGAAGAGAGCTCTGAGGGAATTGTGAGTAATATATTCTACTAAAGTGGAGAGATGAGAAGTGATAATGTATTTTTCCTATAAAGCACATTAAGATCAAACACGAAGGAAGAAAGGTTTGTTGGTTTTGCTGTGGTTGATACTGCTATAGCCTTGCTGTGAAATCCTGTGAACCCTGATTAAATCAGTGACATTATTTTTGTAAAATCTGACTGCTGGGGAATCCTAGAATGTACAATAAAAGTTATGTTGTTTGAAGATCCAAGTGAGACCCTCCTTCAATCAAGGTGTAGGGGTGCAGTCAGAGAGGTCACAGAGGCATTTTCAAAAGATGCCTCTGAGTCTGGTCCACTACACTTGTCCATTTTTATTTTTTGAACCCATCTAGAGATTGGTGCTCACCTCACAAACAGGCATCAGACCCTCTATCATTTTATGTCCCTGTCATGCAGTTACAATAATAAAAATTGATGAAGTGAAATCAAATAAAATTCTGCCAGAAAATGAGGCCATGGAGTCACTAATGCTCATCTGGGGAAAAAAAAAAGGGGTGGGGGAGGTGGCCTTGAACAGCAGCAACAGCAAACAGGAAATGACTTAAATCCTGTGTAACCTGTTCTGTACTTTTCAATATTCATGCTGTGGTTTCAGACAGCAAGGTGGAATTTCTTTACCAATAAAAAGTATTTTGATAAACAAAAATTATTTTTAAAAAGCCTAACTAATGAAATTACTGGGATGATCAAGGCTTGCAGCTAAAGGAGGCACATTTACAAAGAAAACGCAAAAAAACCACCAAAAAGACAAAGTGACAACAATGCATGTCCAATCACATGAGCAGACAAAACATGACTGAGGAGGACTGTGCAAGGCTGCTGCTCATGAACATTTGCACATGCTCAGGAAAACCTAGACTTTTCTAAGTTTTCAGAGACATTTTCCATGTTGGTGCCATCACTTATGTGCAAGGCTGATCTATCCTGATTGTTGATGAAGAAAGGTTGTAACAGAGCATTGAGATAGAATACATGGCTTCATCTAGCAAATTCAAGGCAAAATTTTAACAATTCAGTAGTAATTCAACTCCAGTATTACACATAGCTTATCGATATCTAAGAATGAGCTTGCCCATCATGCATCTTTAAGAGGTCCTGTCAAACAGTCATGCAAGTCTGATTGCACAGTACACAATTTTTCAAACTTTCAGAGAAAAAACACATTATAATACCATTATAACAGTAAGATCAAAATCTTAAAAACAAGGTTCATCCTCTTTATTTTAAAAAAAAGTCATATTTAAGGATTCCAGGAGAAAGTAATCTTGTTTTTATTACTTACTTATTTACTGATTAATTTACCTCAATGCCAATCAGTGCCACAAATAATCGCAAGATATCATTAGTACCCTCAAAAATACGGAAAATCCGTAGGTCCCTCAAGATTCTTTCAACACCAGCCCCCTGAAAAAGGCAATTATACACATTTTATTCTGTGTGATAACACAGAATTTAAAAAAACATATTAATTTATTGCTATAATCTTGGAAATAAATAATCTTTTACCTTCATAAATCCCATTCCTCCCATCACTTGAATACATTCATCAGTGACATACCAGGCAGCTTCCTAAGTATAGAATAAATACATTAGAAAAGGAGAACCTTAATTTTTCAATATCACAAAAATGTTTGCAAAAAAGACTCAAGGAAAGCTACCGTTTACCCTTGAGAATGAGCAACAAGGATTTGGATCTACCAGGTATTTCCTAATGGCCTGGATTGTCACCATTGAAGACAGGATGCTGGGCAAAATAGACTTTTGGTCTGACCCATAATGGCACATCTGATATTCTAATGACCTAATATTACATGAATTTTTTTTTACTTGGCAGTTTCCTCCTGCTCCTTTGGGTTTCTAGCTTATTCTGAACTAGGACTGGGATCCAAGCACTATAAGCTTTCATTCCCAACTAAACAAAGTTGCTTACCTGTAACAGGTGTTCTCCATAGAAAGCAGGACAAATCAGCCACACAAGTATGTGACATCATCCAATGGTGCCAATGCAGCATGTGCTCCCTCAGAGCTCAGAAAAACAGTCCTTCTGAGCATGTGCAGGTGTTCTTGCAAAGTTGCCGTTGCACAAGTCTCCTCAGTCTTTTTACAAGCTATTCTTCAACTCCCCGAGATAGTGGGAGGGATTGTGTGGCTGATTTCTCCTGCTCTCTATGGAGAACTTTGTGGAAAAGCAGGACCATATCAGTCACACAAATGAGGACTCCCAAGCTGAGGGTTGCATGAAATAGTTTTTAAACTGCTTTAGTAACGAGGTACTGCAAACTTGAATTTAAAAAGATGTAACATTTCATTCCCAACTAAACAAAGTTGTTTACCTGTAACAGGTGTTTTCCATAGACAGCAGGACAAATCAGCCACACAAGTATGTGACATCTTCCAATGGTGCCAATGCAGCATGTGCTCCCTCAGAGCTCAGAAAAACAGTCCTTTGTTAGATATCTCCTCCTGTAGAGGGAGGAGTTAGCAATCTGTTATAAATCTCCTCCTGTAGAGGGAGGAGTTAGCAATCTGTTACTAATCTGCTGCTCAGAGTTAGCAATCTGTTAGCGATCTGCTCCTCCAGAGGGGAGGAGTTCACTCTGTTATCGATGACGCCGCCAGGAGGGCGGAATCAGCAATTTGTTATCAATGCTGTTTCCCCAAGGGGAGGAGCTAGCAATGTGTAATATTCCATAGGAGGAGTTAATAATCCATTGTGGGTTGGCTCCCACAGAGTGGTAGTGTAAAGAATAAACACTTAATGTAAATTGGTGAATCCCTGGGCCGATGGCAGATGACAGCGCCCCCAGGAGGATATCTTGAGAGGGACCACCAGCTAGGCTGGAGTATGGAGACAAACGCAGATTGTTCTTTATTAGACAGGCAGTAGAACCACCAGAGGTGGTAGTAGTGAGCTGATGTGCCCGGCAGGGCTGAAATCCCTCTAAGTCTGGAATTGCGGTCTCTGGGTTGCTGAGCTGTAGAGAGAGACTATAGACAGTGAGTAGACAGGATATGCCAGATACATAACCTGTAGTAGATGTTACACTCACAATTGTAGCTATCTGTAATGGCTTCTATGCAACAGAGAGTCTTCAGTATATTCAGGAACAGGAGCCATAGGCGAGTACTGGTTCCTATATGCAGTCTGGAATGAGAACTTACAATATCTGTGTATGAGATGGCTTATGGAAAAGAAGAGAGTCTTTGGAGGGTTTTAGGAACATAAGCCCTCGTGGAGCGAGTACCGGTTCCTATCTGTAATCTATAATAGAATTCAAAATATATATATATATATGATAGCTTCTGATATAGAAGAGAGTTGAGAAGGGATATAGGAACGTGGAGCGAGTACTGGTTCCTATCTGCAATCTGCAATAATGACTCACGATCTCCGTACCTGCGATAACGTCTTAGACAGAAGGGAGTCTTCGGAGGTTAGGAACATAGGCCCTCGTGGAGCGAGTACCGATTCCTATCTGTAATAGAACTCACAGTATTCATGTCTGCGATCGCTTCCAGGGAGTAAGGAGTCTCCTGAGCATTCAGGGACGTAGGCCCTCGTGGAGCGAGTACCAGATCCTGTCTTCGTAATCTGAAATCAAGAAGAGAGAGAGCGGAGCCCCCGAGGAGCGGGTACCCCTAGGTAAGCTGGTGGAGGCAGAGTAGCGGAGAATGAATTCCCCGAGTGCAAGTAGTCTTGGACAGCCGAAGCTAGTCCAACAGAGTCCCTTGCTAACTCACTTAGGAGTAGCAAGCAAAGACCTTTTAAAGTGGAAGCGGATGACGTCACTACAGGGGTTCGCCCCCGAGGGACGCGCCCTTGCTGTTACATCTCTGGAGCGCGCACGCATGCCCTTACGTCATCAGGAACATGGCGGATCCGCAGCGTCAGGCCAGCCCGGGGATTCCAGGAAGTATGGCGAGGAGAAGCCGCAGCAGCATCTGTCCGTCAGACCCAAAGAGAGTCGCCACTAAGGTAGAGAGGGTGGAGCAAGGGCGAGAACAGGCACGAATGCAACACCTTCTGAGCATGTGCAGGTGTTCTTGCAAAGTTGCCGCTGCACAAGCCTCCTCAGTCTTTTTACAAGCTATTCTTCAACTCCCCGAGATAGTGGGTGGGATTGTGTGGCTGATTTCTTCTGCTCTCTATGGACAACTTTGTGGAAAAGCAGGACCATATCAGTCACACAAGTGAGGACTCCCAAGCTGAGGGTCGCATGAAATAGTTTTTAAACTGCTTTAGTATACGAGGTACTGCAAACTTGAATTTAGAAAGATGTAACATTTGGCTGGCTGCACTCATCCCGGGACACCATGAGCTGTCATCACAGCAATGACGCCGCGATACCTTCCTCCTCGGTTTCTGCAGGTTGCCCTAGGCACAAGCATGTCACCTAACACCTAATATAGACCCTGGAGTGGGAACTGCAGTGCAGTGCACAGGGATTTAAACCCCAGCCACATTTTAGCTGAGGCCTCAGCAACAGATCCTGTGCCTGCCTCATTATCCTGCTTGTCTTGCTGTGTCTTATCCATGCCCTTGCCCTGCCTGTCTTACCCTGTCTTGTCCCTCGGTGCCTTGTGTGTCTTGGCCTGATTCTCCAGTTCTGACCTCTGCCTTGGATTCTGACTTTGTCTACTCGCTGTCCACCCTGACCCTTGGCCTGGACCCAGATATTATTCTCACTGCTTACCCTGAACCTTGGCCTGGACCATCATCATCATTTTTAATCTGGATCAATTAGAATAAATATTTTACTTTCCAAAGCATCGGTCTTGTTCTGTATTTTTCAAGTCAAAAGTGATATTCTGTCTAGAATCATCTTCCAGGCAGTAATATTTAATAAAGGTATGGATAGAAGATCAAGTAGCAGCTTTGCAGATTTCTTCTGTTGAAACCAAGCAAAGTTGTGCAAAGGAAGTCGCAATGACTGTTACCTAACGTCCTTTAAACTTCTTATTGTGACTTTGAAGGCCTGCCTTAGTATTGCAGTTCGAAATAGTCAGATTTCCACATGGAGAGAGTTTGTTTCATGACTTGTTTTATTAAGTTAAAGGAAAAAAACAATTGAGAGGATTTTCTGTAAGTTACTGATCTTTCCAAATAGAACAATAAAGCTCTTCTACAGTCAAGAATATGAAGAACTTGTTCACCTCTATTTGTATGTGGTTTTGTGAAAAAAGTTGGTAGAACTACAGATTGATTTAAAATAATTTGGGAAACCATATTTGGCAAAACCTTTGGATGTTTTATTAACACTAACTTATTCTTAAAAATTTGTGTATAGGCAGAGTGCACTGCCAAGGCTTGTAGTTCACTTATTCTACATGTTAAAATTACGGCTCTACTTCCTCACCGGGATGGACAGCTGCGTCTTGAGCTCCGATGCCCCCCAATAGCCCCAAGATAGCGCGGCAGTTTTGCTGACCATCGGCTCAGGAGAGATCCTGGAGCCACTGGGACTCTAACGCAGCAGTTTTGGTGGCAGGCAAAGACGGATGGTGGTGGATTGTCAGGAGGCAAACATCAATGCGGTGAATCCAAGATGGCACCCGGACCGCTGCCCTGCCCCCCTTGCCGAGAGCCTGAGTGAAGGGATCCCGTGGCGCTTCGCCTCTGCAAGCCTTCGGGGCCTTTGTGCCGACTCTGCAATGCTTGCGGAGCGGAAAGAGGCGGGCAGCGGACAGACCTACAGGGGAAGAAGCACCTGGCACATGGTGACTGCCTTTGCAAGGTACTGTAATGAGCAGGCAAGGGGGCTGGAGGTTGAGACCCCTTAATTGTAGTGCCAACGGCTTTGCATTGGGAGCCCTTGCAGCGGACCTTCTCGCCCCTGCTGTCTGTTTGTGAGGGAGGAAGGCGGACTGAGCCCTGACTCTGGCCTGGTGCCTTGACCATACAGGCTGATACTACCGCTGGAGCCGCAACACAAGCTTAGGCCCTCCACTCTGTGACTCGGATCATCTGCCTGGAGCTTTTCTCCAGAAATCCTTCACTGAACGCCTTCAGAAATCCTCAACTAAACAGACCTAGCGCCCTACATTCTGACCCCCCCCCTGCTCCGCGGTCCCTGACATTACCCACGAGGAGCGGGCGATACGACAGCAAAGTGCGCGGAAGAGTGCTGTGTGCCGTCCTCGCCACCCCATTTCCAAGATGGCGGAAGCCCCTGCCAGTACCAAGGTCTTAGACTCTCTCTCTGTGGATGCCTTGCTTCAGATTTCTCAAAGTGTCACAGGGGCACTAGATCTTCGTCTTACTAAGATACAAGCTTATATGGAAGACATCAAATTGGCCCTGGAGGGGCAAAATAAACGATTGGACGAGGCGGAACATGTCCTATCAGACCATGGCGATCGACTGGGGGAGTCGGAGCGCCACATGGAAGCGTTACAGGCTACTCAAAAGGACTTGCTAGCTAAAATCGAGGACTTAGAAGATAGAAGTCGGCGGAATAATATCCGTATCATTGGGGTGCCTGAGTCAGTTAAGGATGGTGAGCTGCCTAACTTGGTGGAGGCCTGGCTGCCTGCGCAGCTTGGTCTGGATTTTTCTGCAGCCCCACTGATTTGCGAGCGAGTCCACTGTGTCAGTGTGCTGCGGGAAGGCCCAGGCCGGGCTCAAAAAACTCAGATTATGCGAGCTTCCAAACAGTAGGCTACCCTAGACTACCAAGGTCACAAGATCCTCCTCTTCAACGACTTTTCGGCTGCAATGACAGCGCTGCGGAAAAATATGTCCCCAGTTTGCACGAAATTACACAAGCAGGGCATTCAAATCGGACTGCTTTACCTGGCCAAGCTACGCGTCTTCCATGATAATAAGGTTCTTTTTTTCACCTCTAAGGATGACACAGAGCAGTTTAGTGCCACCTTACCAAATGCCGGCGGAGAGTGAAGGGCAGTTTCAGGCTGGCTTTGTTTGCCTCTTCATTTCTGTTGGGAGCCCTCTAGTTTGCGCTCCGGTTCTTTTTTTTTTTTTATTTGAAGTATTCCCTTGATTGATGGCCATGGAATTTGCCTCCAGTCTGTACATCTGTGGCATGTTGTACCTGGACCTGTAACTTTATTTTGGGACTTCACATTGGGGCTATAGTTTCTGAGCCCCCCCAGGTCTAGAGCACGATACTCTGCAATTGATTCCACAGGCTTATGTTATTTCTGAAAGGATTTTTTACAATGGTGCTAGCATTTGAGAGGGGTCGGGGGGGCTTGGGGGGGACTAGAGGAGAGCTTTTCTCCACCATCCCACACAATAGGGGGGGGGGGGAGTGGCTCTGGGCCTCTTGGGGCGCGTGACTGTGGTGTAGGTGGTGTGTGTCTGTGTATGGGTGCGGCTGGGGAGTGTGAATGGGGGTGTGTGTGTTCAAGAGTTCTGGAGAACCAGAGGGGGGGTAGGAGGGGGATGGGGACCAGGGACCAAGATCTATTCTGCCTATCTTTGTGCACTTTTGTGGCCTAGGCTGGGGGGCCACAAGGTGTGGGATGATGTGGAGCTGGAGGCCTTCTTTTGGGCTCTCCTAGTAACTGCTTTTGTTAAGGAGCGACATGGCGAAGGTTAGCGTTAACACTTTAAATGTGGATGGCGTCCACTCTCCTCTAAAGTGGAAGAGGCTACTATCTATGTTTAGTCGTATGCATTCCCAAGTTGTTTTTCTCCAGGAGACTCATTTGTGTGATGATGAGCATCGCAAACTCAAACGAGAGTGGGTGGGCCAGTGTATATTCTCCTCCTATACAGCACGCAAGCGGGGTGTTGCCATCCTCATTCATAAGCAGCTGCCTTTTCGCCTTACTAAAACTTGTCATGATACAGAGGGACTTTATGTGATAGCGGCTGGGGTCTTAGGTCAACAGAAGATAGTTTTTTGTAATATTTATGGCCCCAATATCTATTCCCAAGCCATTTTTTCCTACTTGGTGGGACTGTTAGCAGATTTTTCTGACCATGTCTTGGTGGTGGGAGGGGATCTGAATGTCGTAGCCGATAAACGAATAGACTGTAAACCCCCTGAACTTGGTATAACTAAGGATCAGGAAGGGGGAGTGAACTTCTTGTGCAATGAACTGCAGCTATTAGATGTGTGGCGGGTCCTAAACCCTGGCAAACTTGACTTCACATTTTACTCTAACCCACACCAAGTGTTCTCAAGGCTGGATTACTTGCTTGATTCAGATAAATGGTTTGTTAGAGTGGAGGAGGCTAACATTGGTGTTCGTACTCTTTCTGACCACTCCCCGGTCACTGTCCAGCTTTGGTGTGATCCGGGAGTCCGACCCCCATTTTCTTGGCGCATGCGGCCCAATCTATTTAGGGACGAAGTGTTTTGTGCTCACCTATAGGCTTGTTGGAAGGAGTATATGTTACTCAATTCTACCCCGGCCATTTCCTCGGCGACCTTATGGGAAGCAGGGAAAGTGGTAATGCGCGGGGAAATCATCGCGTACGTGGCTAGGGCCAACCGTCAAAGAAATGCTGAGATTCTGCGGCTTACTCAGGTCCTCAAAACCACACAGCAGCGTCATGTGGTTGATATGACCCCGTCTGCTAAGGGTCAAGTTGATCAAGTTAGGGGTTAAAGGGGCACTTAGAGAAGATAAGGCCATCGTGGAAAGATTAAATGATTTCTTTGCTTCGGTGTTTACTGAAGAGGATGTTGGGGAGGTACCCGTACTGGAGAAGGTTTTCATGGGTAATGATTCAGATGGACTAAATCAAATCACGGTGAACCTAGAAGATGTGGGAGACCTGATTGACAAACTGAAGAATAGTAAGTCACCTGGACCGGATGGTATACACCCCAGAGTTCTGAAGGAACTAAAAAATGAAATTTCAGACCTATTAGTAAAAATTTGTAACCTATCATTAAAATCATCCATTGTACCTGAAGACTGGAGGATAGCTAATGTAACCCCAATATTTAAAAAGGGCTCCAGGGGCGATCCGGGAAACTACAGACCGGTTAGCCTGACTTCAGTGCCAGGAAAAATAGTGGAAGGTGTTCTAAACATCAAAATCACAGAACATATAGAAAGACATGGTTTAATGGAACAAAGTCAGCATGGCTTTACCCAAGGCAAGTCTTGCCTCACAAATCTGCTTCACTTTTTTGAAGGAGTTAATAAACATGTGGATAAAGGTGAACCGGTAGATGTAGTATACTTGGATTTTCAGAAGGCGTTTGACAAACTTCCTCATGAGAGGCTTCTAGGAAAAGTAAAAAGTCATGGGATAGGTGGCGATGTCCTTTTGTGGATTGCAAACTGGCTAAAAGACAGGAAACAGAGTAGGATTAAATGGACAATTTTCTCAGTGGAAGGGAGTGGTCTTGGAGTGCCTCAGGGATCTGTATTGGGACCCTTACTTTTCAATATATTTATAAATGATCTGGAAAGAAATACGAGTGAGATAATCAAATTTGCAGATGATACAAAATTGTTCAGAGTAGTTAAATCACAAGCAGATTGTGATAAATTGCAGGAAGACCTTGTGAGACTGGAAAATTGGGCATCCAAATGGCAGATGAAATTTAATGTGGATAAGTGCAAGGTGATGCATATAGGGAAAAATTACCCATGCTATACTTACACAATGTTAGGTTCCATATTAGGTGCTACAACCCAAGAAAGAGATCTAGGTGTCATAGTGGATAACACATTGAAATTGTCAGTACAGTGTGCTGCGGCAGTCAAAAAAGCAAACAGAATGTTGGGAATTATTAGAAAGGGAATGGTGAATAAAACGGAAAATGTCATAATGCCTCTCTATCACTCCATGGTGAGACCTCACCTTGAATACTGTGTACAATTCTGATCGCCGTATCTCAAAAAAATATAATTGCGATGGAGAAGGAACAGAGAAGGGCTACCAAAATGATAAGGGTGATGGAACAGCTCCCCTATGAGGAAAGACTAAAGAGGTTAGGACTTTTCAGCTTGGAGAAGAATCGGCTGAGGGGGGATATGATAGAGGTGTTTAAAATCATGAGAGGTCTAGAACGGGTAGATGTGAATCAGTTATTTACTCTTTCAGATAATAGAAAGACTAGGGGGCACTCCATGAAGTTAGCATGTGGCACATTTAAAACTAATCAGAGAAAGTTCTTTTTTACTCAACGCACAATTAAACTCTGGAATTTGTAGCCAGAGGATGTGGTTAGTGCAGTTAGTATATCTGTGTTTAAAAAAGGATTTGATACGTTCTTGGAGGAGAAGCCCATTACCTGCTTTTAATTAAGTTGACTTAGAAAATAGCCACTGCTATTACTAGCAACAGTAACATGGAATAGACTTAGTTTTTGGGTACTTGCCAGGTTCTTATGGCCTGGTTTGGCCACTGTTGGAAACAGGATGCTAGGCTTGATGGACCCTTGGTCTGACCCAGTATGGCATGTTCTTATGTTCTTAAACGTTAAATTGCTTGCTCCATCAGAGGGCCTCCAAATCTCTTAAGTATTATCAGCATCAACTCTATAAATATGGGAATCGGGCTAGCAAGCTCTTAGCCTATTTGGTGCACCCTCGCGATCAGAAGACAGCTATAGCGGGCATCAAGGATCGAACCGGGGTCCATCAGATCACCCAGGCGGCTATATCCGCCAGGTTCCTTGAATATTAACAGCAACCTTATGAGACAAAATATAGAGATCCGATTGCTACAGACGCCCTGTTTCAGTCTATTATCTGGCCCCGCCTGACCCCTGATCAGATTGGGGCCCTTAACATGCCTATCACGGAGCAGGAGATTTACGCAGTGATAAAAAAACTTAAGCTTGGGAAGGCAGCGGGCCAAGATGGTTTGGGTCCGAGTTCTATAAGATCTTGAAATTCCTCCTGCTCAAACCTCTTCAGACATTTTATAATGATTTGATTGACTCAAATGCCCTTTCGGCGGCCTTGAACCATTCGGTTATAGTTGTGCTGCCAAAGCCGGGTAAGGACCCAACGGAAGTAGGCTCCTATCAACCTATTTCCTTACTTAATGTCGATATCAAGTTGTTGGCTGCTATCCTGGCCGTGCGACTTAGTGTCATTCTCCCCTCCTTAGTTCATAGTGACCAGACGGGGTTTGTTCGGGGCCGGCAAGGGGTACGTAATGTACGCCGCTTAATTGCCTCCCTTAGCTATTCTGCTAAAGTGGATGCGATGATTTTGAGTTTAGATGCCGAGAAGGCCTTTGACTCATTGTCGTGGGACTTCCTCTTCTGGGCATTGCGGCAGTATGGGCTGGGCGGGGAGTTTCTACGGTGGGTGGAGATTCTTTACAGTAATCCCAGTGCCAGTATTTTGATTAATGGGAAAACGACCCCCCCCCCTTTTGACTTGCATTGTGGAGTTCACCAGGGCTGTCCACTCTCCCCACTGCTTTTCGTGCTAGCCTTGGAGCCCTTAGCTATTCGGTTACGGGAAGACCCCCAGATTTGGGGGAATGCGGGTGGGCCACCAGTCATTACGGACTGCACTGTTTGCGGATGATGTGTTACTTTTTGTGGGTAAACCTCGCATCAGTATTCCAGTGATAATTGATCTTTTCACACAATTTCAAGAGGTGGCAGGTCTGAGGATTAATTTTGGAAAATCTGAAGCTCTGGCTTTAGATCCCCAGCTGCAAAATACTTGGATAGGCTCCTTTCCCTTTAAATGGGCACCGGATAAACTAAAATACTTGGGGATTTGGGTACCTAGGGATCTGCGGCAATTGTATGAGCTCAATGTTACTAGCATATTGGAGAAAAAAGGGTCTCAGCTGGAGGCGTGGGGCCCCCTACCCCTTTCCCTTTTTGGCAGATGCACTCTTATTAAAATGATTATAGCTCCTAAGATTCTTTATGTTCTCCACATGGTTCCATGTTGGCTCCAGGAGGGTGATCTCAAGCGCCTGTCAACTGCCTTACAAACGTTTTTGTGGAAGGGGAAACAGGCACGTCTCAGCTATGCGACCATGACACGTGCTCGGGAGAAAGGAGGGTATGGCCTGCCAGACTTTCGTCTTTATTACGCCGCATGTCAAATGAGATTTGTGGGAGAATGGATTACGGGGGAGTATAAATATTGTGTGCCTGAGCTGATGAGTGGGATGCCTACCCCTTGGTCTCCCCTAAGCCTTATACAAGCGAGTGTGAATGAATGCCGTAAGCTGGACTACCCCAGGGTATTGATGGTGCCTTGTATATCCGCTTGGCGGTGGCTCCGCCGGCAGGGGGGTATGGTGGGGCTCCTCTCCCTGTTGGAGCCTTTAACAGGGATTGTAGGCTTTGTACCGGGTAGGGACTGTGGGGCACTGTTTCATCTGTGGGCACGTAAAGGGGCTATGTATGCCTTTCACTTTTATGATCATGTTAACTATGTATTGCTAGATTATGCAACTCTAGTTAAAAATTATCATCTGCCAACCAACCAATTCTCTGCATACTTGCAAACACGCCACTATTTGTCATCTTTCAAATGGACGCCTGAGCGGGTGGGGCTGGAATCAGCCTTTGCTACTCACTGTGACTGGATGGGTTACACTTGGTGGACGATGCAAAAGGATAGTTGCTTGGAATTTTTGGCCACAAAATGGACTACTACTCTCGGTGAGTCGATCACAGTCCCGCAGTTCTCTCGGTATTTTGAAGCAGTGCACCGGCAAATCCCTGATATTGAGCTCTGGGAAGTACAATATAAAATCCTACATAGTATCTACTGCGATGATGTTCGTCGGTTTAAGATGGGAAGCGTGGATTCTCCCCCGTGCATCAAGTGTGAGCGAGATGAGGGCACGTTGGTACACCGGCTGTATCAATGTCGGACTCTGCAACCCTTTTGGTCCACTGTGTTCGTCATTTTCCAATGTTCGAGAGCGTCGCTTCCCTCCTCCGGGAAGTTTCTTTTGTCCAGCCCACAAGCCTGCTCTATGGATCCAGATCGGTCTAAAGACAAATTTAGTAGGCTGGCTTCAGGAGAGTGGATATACTTCTGACTGGATAGATTCTCAGGTCTCTGGGGGTGGGGGGGGGGGGTTGGAAGGGGGGCTACAGGGGGTCTGGGAAAGGATTGTTGAATGGTGAGAATGTGGTATGAATGTAGGTTGTATGGTTGGGTGGTCAGTTCAGTATGGTTGGGTTGGGAACTGTTTAACTGGTAAAAAAGAAATGGGATGGAGATACTACAGCTGTCATGCAGCATATATTTGGATGTCATGGTTTGACTTTACACTGTTCTATGGTTATTTATTTTTGTTCTGTGTTGCCTTCTATTTTTTGGGCCCATTGCGGCCTGGTGGTGTTTCCTTGCCAATAAAAACTATTTTGACAAAAAAAAAAATTACTGCTATCAAAAATAATACTTTCTAAGAAAAACATTTTAAATCTACTATTGATAAAGACTCAAAAAGGAGTTTCAGGAGCTGAGCAAGCATGACTAAGTCCTACTGTGTAGAAGGATTTTTTAAATTTGAAAATGATACAGGCCATTAATGAATCTTGCCACTATAGGATGTAGAAATATAGAAAGCCCCTCCAGCTGTTGATGATATGCTGTTATAGAATTCAAGTGGACTCTTATGGACTTAGTCTTCAATTCAGAGCTGGAGAACTATTGAAGAATAGTTGAAGTCGAATAGATGAATGGATCCTTTTTTTTTAATGTACATTAGATTGAAAACCTTTTCCATTTAAAGTTATATGATTTTTTGATGTAAGCTTTTTTCGCTGCAAAAATGACTCTCTTTATTTTTAAGGATATACACTAAGGTGAATTTTAAAAGCCCGACGTGCGAATGAAGCTCTGGAATTTGTTGCCAGAGGATGTGATTAGTGCAGTTAGTGTAGCTGGGTTCAAAAAGGGTTTGGATAAGTTCTTGGAGGAGAAGTCCATTAACTGCTATTAATCAAGTTTACTTAGGGGAAAGAAGAGTTGCTTAACTGTAACAGGTATTCTCCCAGGACAACAGGATGTAGTCCTCACATATGGGTGACGTCACTGGACGGAGCCCTATCACGGAAGACTTTTCTGTCAAAGTTTCTAGAAAGCTTTGACTGGCACATTGAACACACTGAGCATGCCCAACATGCATTAAAGGCATTTTTTACATGCGAAAACGCTATATAGCACTTTGATAAATGAGCCCCTAAGTCTAGTAAAGTCTTTCATCTAGGTGCTCTCTCTTTTATCTTCTCTGATTTACTTCAGGCTCCTCAGTCAGTATCAAAGCAAGTGTAGGTTATGCTGGAAATGTCTGGGGAGGTGGGCGGGTCAGCATGGCTAATTCATCTGCTATCTATGGAAAACACCGTTTACGGTAAGCAAACTTGCTCTTTTCACGTAGATAAGCAGCTGAATTAGCCATGCTGTCTGGGAGTCCTCAGCTGAAGTATTAAGCAGCTGATTAGTGTAATTTTGTATATTTGCTCAGTACAAGAGTTTATGGCGGACAGTTCCTATGAAGGCTGGGTATTTGAGGAACATGTGCTCTTCTGTAGGATAGTCCATCCCATTAATGCATCATTCTCACTTTGTTTATCCAAACAATAATGGGATGTGAAAGTGTGCAGCGATGACCATGTTGCTGCTTTACAGATGTCTACAATGGGAACTTCATGTAGGTAGGCCATCGAGGCATCCCAAGCCCTGGTTTATGTCCAGGTAGGGTCCATATTTTAGTAATTCAGGGACACAACCCTAATGGACGATTAGGAAGTTGGACAAGACTGTGGAGCCCATTGCAGCATTGGAGGTCACTTGATGATGGAGACAGTAGTGCGACATGAACGTGTGCACTGAGGACCACATGGCTGCTTTGCAAATTTCTAGTAATGGCACCTTTCTGAGATGGGCGACGGAGGTTGTTGTGGCTCATATTTGATGAGCATGATTTCTGTTTTTCAGTGCAGATGATCGTTTCTCATAGCAGAAATGAATACATTGTGACATTCAGCTGGTGATAGTTCTCTTGGAGACCGGTGGCCAGGAGCAATAGGGTTGAAGGAGAGGAAGAGCTGAGAGGACCTGGAGGGCATTTGAGTCCTCTGTCTATAGTAAGCCAAAGCTCTTTTGTAGTCCAGTGTATGAAGGAGTTGGTCTCGTTCGTTGCGGTGGGGCTTTGGTACGAAGGTCAGCAAGGTTATTGTTTGATTGAGATGGAAAGCGGATACTACCTTGGGTAGGAAGGTGGGGTGAGGGAGAAGGGTAACTTTGTCATGGTAGAATTCCAAATAAGGCAGAGAGTGAACTAAGGCCTGAAGTTCACTGAGTCTTTTAGCTGAAGTAACTGCCACCAGAAAAAACACTTTCCAGGTGAGATATTTCACATGACAGGCACCTAAAGGTGCAAAGGGGGGCTTCATGAGTTGTTCTAAAACAATATTAAGGTCCCAGATTACTGGTGGCTTCGCTACTGGTGGTCAGAGGCGTAGCATGCCCCGCATAAAACCTAAGAGATGAGTGGATGATAGGAGATGGGCAGACCATTTTGAGGGTGATGAAAAGCTGCATTGGTAACGATATGCACCCTGACAGATGTTTTAGCGAGACCAGTCTGGTAGAGAGAGTGAAGGTACTCCAGGAGGCTTGGAGCAGAGCAGGAGAATGGATCGAGCCCCCTTGATTTGCACCACTCGGAATAGCAATGCTATTTTTCTTTGTAGTTGAGCTTGGTAGAAAGTTTCCTGGAGGCAATGAGGATGTCATCTATGTGAGAAGGAAGGTTGAGGTGTCTTAATATTGTCCTTTCAATCTCCACGCCATTAGGTGAAGGGTTCGATGCAGCAAGTGGAGGAGCATCCACCCTTCCTGAATCAGGAGTGTTTTATCCGTCCCTAATGGTATGGATGGGGCCACAGAAAGACGTAGAAGATAGGCGTACCATGGTTGTCTTGGCCAAGCTGGCGCTATAAGAATCAAATCTGCTACGTCCTGAATGCATTTTTGAATGGTTCTGGATATGAAGGGAATGGGAGGATAGGCGTAGAGTAATCCCTCCATCCATGGGATGAGGAAGGCATCCGGAGAGAAGCATTTCTTGTTGGGGTAGATGGAGCAGAAGATGGGAGCCTGACGGTTGTGTTCCATGGCAAAGAGATCCATCCTTGGGAAGCCTCACAGTCGAAAGATATTGAGGGCTATCTTCCGGTTCAGGGTCGATTCGTATGGGTGGAAAACCCTGTTCAGCGGTCCGCCGTGATGTTGTCTAGACCTGGTAGGTATGTAGCCTGGAGGGCTATGTTGGCAGATTCTGCCCAACAGAGAATTCGAATGGCCTCCTGACAGTGTCCAGGAACCGTACCCTCCTTCCTTGTTTATGTAAAACATGGCGACTTGATTGTCTGTGTATACCATAAGGCGATTCCCTTTGACCTGAGTGGAGAAGGCTTGCAGGGCGATCCATATCACTCAGAGCTCTAGTAGGTTTATTTGATAGTCGGATTCTTCAGGGAACCATAGGCCTTGTGTCTTGAGATCGGCCAGGTGGGCTCCCCAACCCTTTCTGGAAGCATCTGTCGGGAGTATGAGTTGGTGCGGTGGAGATCGAAAGAGAGTCCCCCTGGCTAGGTTCGTGGAGGACAGCCACCACTGGATATCCTCTGTCATGGATTTCGTCAGTGAAATTCTGGTCGTTAGTAGTTGCAGGAATTGACACCATTGATGCTTGAGGCCCCATTGCAAGCAGCGCATATGGAATCTCGTGTGAGGCATGACGTGGATGGCTGCCGCCATATGGCCTAAGAGTTTGAGTACTTGATGCGCAGAGGGATAAGGATCGTTGCACAAGTGTTGTGCCGGGCAGGAGATAGTGTGGAGTCTGTCTTGGGGAAGGTAAGCCCTGCTCGCAACGGTGTTGATTTGGGCTCCGATGAACTGTAGTAGTTGAGTAGGCTGCAGGTGGGATTTCTCGTAATTGATGAGGAACCCAAGACTCTGTAGACAATTGATCGTGTGCAGAGTGTGCATCCTCAAGGTGTCTGTGTCCGAGGCTACCAATAGCCAGTCGTCTAGATAGTGGACGATCTGAATGCTGAGTCGTCAAAGATGAGCCACCGCCACTGCTAGACATTTTGTGAACACTCTCGAGACTGAAGAGAGGCCAAAGGGTAGAACCTTGTATTGGTAGTGTTCCCCCTGGACCCGAAAACAGAGGTAGCGCCAGGAAGATTAGTGCATTAGTATATGAGTGTATGCATCCTTCAGGTCGAGGGAGCACATCCAGTCATTGGGTTGCAGAAGAGGGAGAATGGATTTGAGATTTGAATTTTTCTTTCTTTTTTTTTTCAAAATCATTTTTATTGGGATAGAACATGAACAGGTAACAAGTCTCGCACAAAGACAGGTACAACCAACTACAAAGCATCTGATACAGTGCAATTGTCTAATACAAACTGACAACAGTAAAACCTTCATCATGTCACCATCCCAACCTATTTTCCATTTTTGCCCCATACCCAGCCCACCATACTTCCAACCCATACAATTCACACACCCTCACACATACCACACTCTATCACACTCTTCCCCTTGTTGCCTCTGCCCCCCACTTTCTCCCCTCCCCCCCCCCAACTGCCCCAACTGAGACCCGGGATTACACCATTCAGGTTCATAGCCCCCGGCACCCAGCCCTTCCTGGACAGCTGCTGGTAACAGGGGAATGCAAACCTGCCAGCAAGCAAATGTTGCTTACCTGTAACAGGTGTTCTCACAGGACAGCAGGATATATGGGTGACATCACAGGCTGGAGCCCAATCATGGAACACTTTTGTCAAAGTTTCTAGAACTTTGACTGGCCCCTACTGGGCATGCCCAGCATGGCACAAACCCTGCAGCCAGCAGGGGTCCCTCTTCAGTCTTATTTAAAAGCTACAGGCAGTGCTGAAAAAAATAATAATAAAACAAACCCAACACCGTGGGGGTGGCGTGCGGGTTTCATGAGGACTAACATCCTGCTGTCCTGTGAGAACTCCTGTTACAGGTAAGCAACATTTGCTTTCTCACAGGACAAGCAGGATGGTAGTCCTCACATATGGGTGAGTACCGAGCTGAGGATGTCCGAACATGCACCAAATGTGGCCAAAGGCATGCAACAGGCACAACATCTGGGGCAGAATTTGGTAGAGGGCATCCTGAACCCCACCGGGCAGGCGGAAGGGTGTTGATACGTTACATCATAAATAGGTTACGCAAGGCAGACTGGCCGAAGATGGAATCTTGTCTTCCGGCTTTGTCTAAGCAATAGTGGACTGTAAAAGTATGGAGAGAACTCCAAGTGGCAACCCTGCAAATGTCAGGAAGCGGCACCGATTGTAGGTGTCCTACTGAAGTCGCCATGGCCCTCACAGAGTGTGCTTTAACACGGTCTTGGAGTGGAATGCCTGCTTGCTGATAGCAAAAGGATATGCAGTCCGCTAGCCAGGAGGAGAGAATCTGCTTACCCACAGGCTGCCCCAATTTGTTAGAATGGAAAGACACAAATAATTGAGTGCTCTTCCTGTAGGCAGTTGTACGGTCTAGGCAGAACGCTAGAGCCCATTTACAGTCAAGGGTATGCAGAGCCTGTTCACCTGGATTGGAATGGGGCCTGGGAAAGAAGGTAGGTAGTATAATGGATTGATTGAGATGAAACTCTGATACTACCTTAGGTAAGAATTTAGGGTGAGTGCGAAGAACCGCCCGGTCTTGCAGAAGTTTAGTGTAAGGCGGATAGGTAACTAGGGCCTGTAGTTCACTAACTCTGCGAGCTGAAGTGATTGCCAAAAGGAAAATCACTTTCCAAGTGAGATAGCGAAGTTCACAGGATTGGAGAGGCTCAAATGGTGGTTTCATGAGCCGAGCCAAAACCAGGTTGAGGTCCCAAGAAGGGGCTGGAGGACGCAGTGGAGGCTTGAGGTGAAGCAAGCCCTTCAAGAAGCGTGTTACAAGGGGTTGCACTGAGATAGGGACATCCCAGATACCTTTATGGAAGGCGGCAACCGCACTGACATGCATTCTAATGGAGGAAGGTTTGAGACCTGACTCTGACAAGTGCCAGAGATAGTCTAGAAACTTCAGGATGGGACAGGTAAAAGGATCAAGGGCCTGAGAAGAGCACCATGACGTGAACCTGTTCCATTTGTAGGAATACGATTTTCTCGTGGAAGGCTTCCGTGAAGCAATCAAGACACGGGAGACTGGATCAGAAAGGTTAAGCGGCTGAAGAATTAACCTTTCAACATCCATGCTGTCAAGGACAGGGCATGAAGATTGGGGTGGCAAAGGCACCCGTCGTTTTGAGTTATTAGAAGCGGGTCTGTTCCCAGAGGAATGTGCCTGCGAATGGAAAGATCCTGAAGGATTGGAAACCACACTTGGCGGGGCCAGTGGGATGCTATTAGGATCATGGTTCCCTTGTCCTGATGTAACTTTACGAGAGTCTTCGAGAGAAGTGGAATTGGAGGGAATGCGTATAGGAGAGCAGTTGACCACAATAGGGAGAACGCGTCTCTTGGTGGATAATGTTGGCTGCGAGTGAGAAAGCAGAAATTGCCTACTTTGCGATTCTGGGGTGACTCAAATAGGTCTATTTGAGGATAACCCCATTGTAGGAAGATGGAATTCGCCACTAAGGGGTTTAGAGACCACGCGTGCGGTTGAAAGCTGCGACTCAACTTGTCCGCCAACACGTTGTCCACTCCCGGCAAGTAGGTGGCCCTGAGGTACATTGAGTGGGAGAGGGCCTCTGCCCATATCTTGGCAGCTTCCTGACACAGAAGGTAGGATCCTGTCCCTCCCTGCTTGTTGATGTACCACATGGCCATCTGGTTGTCCGTCTGGATCAGGATGACTTGATTGGACAGGTGATCCTGAAATACTCTGAGAGCGTATCTTATTGCTCGAAGCTCCAGGAAATTTATTTGGTGTTTGGCTTCCTCTGGAGACCAGGAACCTTGTGTCTGGAGATCGGCCACATGGGCTCCCCACCCGAAGTTGGAAGCATTGGTGGTTAGAGTTATTTGAGGGTTTGGCGCCTGAAAGGGCAAGCCCTGTAGAAGATTGATGTGGTTCATCCACCAGGCAAGAGAAAGACGGAGTGAGTCGGTGACATGCACAATGGTCGACAGGGGCTGAAGGGACTGTGTCCATTGCGACCTTAGAGTCCACTGCATGACTCTCATGGCCAGACGGGCCATTGGTGTGACCTGAACTGACAACGCCATGTGTCCTAGAAGGATGAGAAAACAATGCGCAGTCGTCGAGTGTTGAGACTGCAGCTGTTGTGCCAGAGACACGAGAGTGAGGGCTCGTTGTCGAGGCAGGAAAGCCTTTGCCTGTAAGGTGTCCAAGTCTGCCCCAATGAACGATAAGGTTTGAGATGGGACTAAGGAGGATTTGTCATAATTGACGAGAAATCCAAGTGAAGTGAGAGTGTGTAAGGTGAGATGTAGGGAGGACAAAGCGGCTTGCTGAGTCGGAGCCCTGATTAACCAGTCATCCAGATAGGGGTAGACGTGGACACCTTGAGTCCTGAGGAAGGCGGCAACTATGACGAGGCATTTTGTAAACACTCGTGGTGCAGATGCTAGGCCAAATGGAAGCACTCGGTATTGATAGTGCTTGTGGCCTACGAGGAATCTCAGAAATTTGCGATGAGATGGAGTTATCACAATATGCGTGTATGCGTCCTGAAGGTCGAGAGAGCAGAGCCAGTCTCCTCTTTGAACAAGAGGAAGTAGGGAGCCTAAGGTTACCATCTTGAACTTTTCTCTCTGGAGGTACTTGTTGAGGGCTTGTAAATACAGAATTGGACGAACGCCTCCCGATCTTTTGGGGATTAGAAAGTATCGGGAATAGAATCCCAGGCCTTGCTGAGGCGATGGTACAGGTTCTATTGCTCTGGACTGGAGTAGGAGGGACGCCTCCTGTTCCAGGAGCAATGAATGGTCGGATGTTCTCCAGGTCATTAGAGGAGGGGAATCTGGCGGGATGGAGAGAAAGTTGAGATGAAAGCCTTGAGCAATGATTGTTAGGACCCAGTGGTCCAAGGTGATTGATTGCCACATGTTGTTGAAATGGCACAAGCGGCCTCCCACTGGGACATCTGGTAATGGAACCTGGCTGCTGCTCTCTATGTGAAAGTCAAAAACCAGAAGCAGGGCCCGGTAGGGGGGCTGTCTGTGGCTTTTGCTTTCGAGTTTGATGAGACTGTGATTTGAGGAATGGTCTCGCAGAGCGGCATCTAACTGCTGGTGGGTAGGACTTCTTTGGTCTATAAAAAGACTTTTTAGAGTCCTTCCGGAAAGGCTTTTTAGAAGGATAATCCGAAGGGAACAGAGAGAGCTGTCTGAGAGTCTCATGATGGACCTTTAGTTCAGCCACTGTCTTTTGAATCTGCTCGCCAAAGAGATTGTCTCCTATGCAGGGGAGGTCAGACAACCGCTCTTGCACTTCTGGACGAAGGTCTGAAGACTTAAGCCAAGCTCATCGTCTTGCTGAAATAGCTGCTGCAGATACTCTGGGGTAGATTTTCAAAGGAGTACGCGCGTACCCCCTGAAAACCTACCCCAACCCCCCCCTGCGCGCGCCGAGCCTATTTTGCATAGGCTCGGCGGCGCGCGCAAGCCCCGGGGCGCGCTTAAGTCCCAGGGCTTGCATGGAGAGGCGTGCCGGGGGCATGTCAGGGACGTGGTGTTGTGATGCGGCGTTTCGGGGGCGTGGGTGACACAACGTTTCGGGGGCGGTGCCACGGGGCGTGGTTTCGGCCCGGGGGCGTTCCTGGGGCGTGGTGCGCCCTCCGGAACAGCCCCCGGGTCGGGTGATGGCACACCAGCAGCCCGCTGGTGTGCGCAGATTTACGTCTGCCGCCGGCAGGCGTAAATCCGGCGATAAAAGTGGGGGGGGGGGTTTTAGATAGGGCCGGGGGGGTGGGTTAGGTAGGGGAAGGGAGGGGAAGGTGAGGGGAGGGCGAAAGAAAGTTCCCTCCGAGGCCCCTCCGATTTCGGAGCGGCCTCAGAGGGAACGGAGGCAGGCTGCGTGGCTCGGTGCGCGCAGGCTGCCCAAAATTGGCAGCCTTGCACACGCCAATCCCGGATTTTAATGGCTACACGCGTATCTATTGAAATCCCGCGTACTCTTGTTTGCGCCTGGTGCACGAACAAAAGTACGCGTTCGCGCTAAATTATAAAATCTACCCCAGCGGTTGCAGTGTCAAAGATATCGTAACATGATCTAATCTCATGTTTGCCTGCCTCCAAACCCTTATTAAGTAGGGTGTGGAGCTTATCTGGAAGTGATTGAGGTATAGAGATTGTCAGGTCTTGAAGTTGCTTAAAAATGACTCTATTATATTGGGTCATATATAATTGGTAAGCAGCAATTTGCAGGATCAGCATTGATCCTTGAAAGACTCGGCGACCTATAGTATCCAAAAACTTCTGTTCCTTGCCAGGGGGAAAGGAAGTATGAGTTTTGCACCTTTTTGCTTTCTTTTGCACAGATTCAACTACCACAGATTGGTGATCCAATTGAGGCTTTTGAAAACCTGGAGCTGACTGCACCAAGTAGGTAGAGTCAGTTTTTCTGTAGACTGGTGCAATGGAGCCAGGATGTTCCCAGTTCTTTTTGAGAAGGTCAAGAAGAACTTGATGGATGGGGATGGAGGTGATTTCCTTGGGCGCATCCAGAAATTGAAGCAACTCCATCATCTGATATCTGTTGTCCTGTTCCATTAATAACTGGAAGGGGAGCAATTCAGAAATGTCCTTCACAAAGTTTATGAAAGAAAGGTCCTCTGGAGGAGAATGCTTTCTACTTTCAGTAGGTGAAGGTGGTGAGGGTAAATCATCAGTGTCTGGTGAAGAATCATCGGTCCAGGTATCATAAGGATCCGCACCTGTGTCTCTAGGGACTGTAGAGGGATGGGTAGTTGGATACCTGAAGGTCCCGGTTTAGGCTCCGAAGGCATCGAAGGAATAACCGGAGGCACCAATGAAGGCAATGAAGGTCCTGGCATAGGCATCGAGGGCATCGGTGGATGGCTCGATGGCACCGATGGGGGCATCGATATAGATCTCGATGGCTGAGGCAGTACTCCAGAAGGAGGGATGCGGAACGGTGTTTCTCCTCCCGATGATGTCAACGGGGAGGGCACTGGAGCCATCGGTGACCCGGGGTCCACCAGTGGAAAAGCAGCAATAAGCGCTTCCATCCTCGATAGCAGCGGTGCCAATGCTGCTGGAATTGGGTCGGTGCTCGGTTCCACTATCGGTACCGATATTGGTGCCGGGGGAACCTGGAGTCGATGCATCGCCTTGACGATGGCCTCCTGAACCATCCGGTCCAGTTCTTCTCGGAGACCTGGAGCAAGCTGTTGCGGCTCCGGGTCGGCCCCGGCCGCTCTGCCTACCTCCGCGGGCTTCCGGGTCTCCTCGGCCCTCCCCGGGCCTCCGGGGGCTCTTGCCGCCGCGCTCCCGGCCTTCCCGCGCGGCGCCCGGGCCTGCCCCTGCTTCTGCCACGCTGCCTCTGCACCGCCGGAGCAGCCGGCGTCTCGCCGCGGCTGGCTCCGCCCCCTAGGGGCACGCGCGCGTCTCGGCCCGAGATTTAAAGGGCCAGGCGCGGGAAACTTGCCTCTCCCTCCGGTGACGTCAGACGCTGCAGGGCTACTTAAGCCCTGCAGCTGCGCTCCTCCAGTGCCTTGCAACGAGGTTCCCAGGGTTGTTCCTGTCTCCAGTTGCTGCATTCTGCTTGGTGTTCTTTCTTGGCTCCTGACTCGGATCGGCTGACGTCTCTCCTTAGTTTCGGACCTCGGACTGGCATTGGTATCTTCTGGCTTCTGACCTCGGACCGGCTTACGTTGACCTTCTGGCTTCTGACCTCGGACCGGCTTACGTTGACCCTCTGGCTTCTGACCTCGGACCGGCTTACGTTGACCCTCTGGCTTCTGACCTCGGACTGGCTGACGGCGATCCATTGGTTCCTGACTCTGGTTCGGCGAGCAACGACCCTTCGGCTCTCGACCTTGGATTACAGCTGACCAGGCCCCTGCGGGTCCTCCTAAGTCCCAGCGGCCGGGTTCCTACGGGCTCCTCCTGGGGGGACTCCGGCTTCCAGGGTGAATCTCCTAAGTCCCAGCGGCTGAACTCCTACGAGCTCCTCTCGGGGGAGGATCGGCTTCCAGGGCGAAGGTTTCCTCCTCACCGAGCCAGCGCCACCATCACCTCCATCCTCGCCGGAGCCCTTGGTCGCATAGGGCCTCCAGAGTCCCGTCTACGACCGGCCATCAGTCTGTCCCTGCCGCCTCCCGGTCGGGGTCGCTGCTTCTACCACCTACAGCACCTCTTCCTAAGGCTCCGACCGGCCCAAGGGTCCACGAATCCAACACAAGCAGCCCCGGCTCCGGAACAGAAGAAGGAGGCAGAGGTATAGCCAGTGACCGCCCAGCGTCGATCACTTCCCGGCCTTCGACACCCTCTTCTCCCCCTCAGGACCGAGGGGATCGTAAGGAGAAACATCACCATCGGCACCGAACGTCTCGGACCAACGAGGCATCGAAGCCATCGACCTCGCCATCGTCCGAGCCGCCGCCGAAGAAACCCCGTCCAGAAAAGGCACCGACCTTTTCGGCAACCGGGTCACCGAGGCAATCCTCACCCGACAGGGCGTCGGGAGCCATGACTCCACCTTTAACCATCGTTAAAGGTGGAGTCATGGCTCCCGACGCTTGGAAAATCAAATTAAATACTTGAATCTTCGGATTCTGAATTTCCCATATATAAGAGAAATATCCGCACATGATATGCTGAAAGAATATATGGTAAAGATTTTGAAGATCCCAGCTGAGGGTCTACCAGTGATATCAAAACTATATTACATACCAAATAAAGAAGAAAGAGGGAAAGAAGAACAACAAGAAGAAGAAAATGCTTTGAATTTGACTCAAATTTTGGAAATGTCTATTGAAACAGAAGTTAAGAAAAGAATGACTTTATTTCTGCAATGTACCTTTTCTTCTGATAGGGATTTAATCTTAAAAAGATATATGAGAAATAGAGAGGCGGTATATTACGGGAGTAAGATCTGGATTTACCCGGACATATCTCGAATGACACAAGAAAGACGTAAGAAATTTTTGTCATTCAGGTCTGAAGTTGTAGCCAGAGGTTCCAGTTTTAGTCTTAGGTATCCCAGCAAATGTGTAATTAAGCATTTGAATGCAAAATATATTTTCTTTGAACCTATTCAATTACAGAGGTTTCTTGAGCCTAATAACCCCCAGACCCCGTAGTTGTCGAAGCTAATGTGGAAGTCTATGCTGCACTCCCTAGTCGGTCAGTTTACTTATTAAAATATGTTAAAAATTCTTATTAACCGCCGTTTAAAGTCTCCCCCCAGGTTCTTGGAATAGTAGAAACTATGTTATGTTATGTAATGACTGAGTAAGAGATGAAAAGTCTTATTGTTTAATAATTGAAAAGATTTGTTGTCTACGCACTGTTCTATATTTGCTGGAAGTGAATATTGGAAAATTAATAAAGATTAAATTTAAAAAAAAAGAAAGCATAAAGGGCCTAACGCATGGCTCGAATCTCCAGGAAGTTGATCTGAGGCTTATTATGGAGTGGAGTCAAAGCATTTTGGGTTTGGAGGGTATTGATATGAGTTCTCCAACCCCAGTTGGATGCAACTATGGCCAAGATCATGTGAGGATTTGGTTTGGGATTGGTGATATGGAGCAGGGACGAAAGCGGTGGAATGGCTTAGAGCCACTGAGATTTTAAAATCCACTGAGTTCTTCTCATGGCTAGTCTGGCCATAGGAGTGACGTAGATCGTGGAATCATGTGGCCCAGCAATTAAAGATTTGATGGGCCGAGGCTATGTTGAATGCGAGCAGAGATGTGGACAATTTGATAGGATGTCTGCGTGGTTGTTGGGCAGGAAGGCTGTTGTGACTGTAGTGCCTAGATCTGCTCTAGATTTATAGTTAGTCTTAGAGAATTTAGAGCTCCTTGTTTGGATTGACTCCTTATTAGGCAGTCATCCAGGAAAGGAAACGCGTGAATGTGTTGTGTCCTTTGGACTCAGACGGCTTCGTCCCACATGCCTCACCTCAATATTCGCTTTCTCCACCAGCCTCGGGGAAATGGTGACCGCCGCGTCTGCTTACGCACTCCCCGGCATCCCTGGAAAGGCTATGGCAAGGCATTCCGTCATGATTCACCCGAGGGTCTCCTAGGGTGCGCGCACGCGCGCTACCCTCATCTTTATTCCAACATTGGCGTGAACCTCGGGGGCGTCCCCCTTGAGTGACGTCATAACATTCGGGTATTTAGGCTGCCCATTTGCTGACTGACTTTGAGTTAGCAAGGATTGGATTTGTCCAGTCTAAACTGCTCTGCAGCTTCTTGCTGCTGCTGGAAGTTCTCGCTACCCTCCGGGGTTTTATTAACTTGGGTACCCACTCCTCGGGGGCCCTATGCTTCTTTCCAGGTGCCTATCCAGTATCCAGGTACTCGCTCCTCGAGGGCCTGAGTTGTCTACCTTGGTGCCTGCTACCATTACTTCTACCTGCTGGGAACTCCACCATTACAGCTACAAGAGTGGTAGTAATCTAACATCTACCAGTCTGTCTCACCTACAGCTCCTCATTGGAAATCTGCATCAGAGCTCCCTTTACCACCAATGTGGGACGGGTCTCCTCAGCAGAGGACACAAGATTGCTGCTGCAGGAATCTACTCACTACTGCCACCTCTGGTGAACTCTACAAGCTGAACAATAAAAACTCTCTCTGTGTTTGTGCATCTGAGTCTAGCTTGGTACTGTGGTTCCCCGTGGGGCTCCTCCCTGTGGGAGTGGCCATCACCGCAACACCTAAGAATCCACCAAACACCTCAAAACCATAACAGAAACATGTTGTTCTTTGTAGATGAATGGCAGTCACTGCTAGGTATTTGGTGAAAAATACAAGTTGTCGAAGCTAGTTCGAATGGCAGAACTTGGTATTGAAAATGTTATTGACTCACTATGAAGCGTATAGAAAGTCCAGGGAATAGAGGCAACCCTCTTGTTACAGTAAGGGAAGCATGGTGCTGAGAGACACCATTCTGAATTTTCCTTTCTGAAGAAATTGAGATTTCTGAGGTCCAGGATGAGCGGAGGTCGCCTATTTTCTTTGAAAGTAGGAAATAGCGGGATTAAAATCCTCTGCCTTGTTGTGTCCTCAGAGGGGTGGACCGTTCTGTTCTCTGGCAAGGTAGAAAAATCCAGGAGCCTGCCATGGAGCTTGTGCACGAAGAGATTATCTGTGGTACATGGCAGATCAGCTAGATTATCTTGGACTTGGGCCATAAATCAGAGGCCGTAAGCCAGGTTACCATCTAGTACGGTGTCCTGTTGCTGGCAACAGGAGGACGTTTCGAAGCAATCACATGTTGCTCGAATCTCATGTGGATGGCAGAGAGGTTCCCTTGGTGTTGTGTCAAACATAGCTGGTAAATTGCAATATGTGACACCAATATGGTTCTTGGAAGAAGTTACGACCTAGACCCTCCCGAAAACATCTAGTCCTTTTTAGTGACAGGTCGAAAGGGATGGTTTCATGCACATCCTTAACTTAGGTCTCGATGGGATCAATGCCGAAGCGGGATTAGAGTGCCCATCACCCCTCGAGCATCCCGGGAGAGATATAGGGGGTAGGGATGTGAATCGTTTTTTGACGATTTAAAATATCGTCCGATATATTTTAAATCGTCAAAAATCGTTAGAAGCGCGATACAATAGGAATTCCCCCGATTTATCGTCGTAAATCGGGGGAAGGGGGAGGGGAAGGGGAAGGGCGGAAAAACAGGCACACTAAAACAACCCTAAAACCCACCCCGACCCTTTAAAATAAATCCCCCACCCTCCCCAACCCCCCCCAAATGCCTTAAATTACCTGGGATCCAGAGCGGGGGTCCCGGTGTGATATTTTACTCTCGGGCCTGCGGTGCGTTGTAGAAATGGCGCCGGCGCTACCTTTGCCCTGTCATATGACAGGTCAAAGGTAGCGCCGGTGCCATTTTGTTTTTTGTCCCCCGACGTCAGGAGCGTAGGAGATTGCTCCCAGACCCCCACTGGACCCTAGGGACTTTTGGCCAGCTTGGGGGGCCTCCTGACCTCCACAAGACTTGCCAAAAGTCCAGCGGGAGTCCGGGAGCGACCTCCTGCACTCGAATCGTTTTGCCGTACAAAATGGCGCCGGCCATACGGTGTATGGCCGGCGCCATTTTGTATGGCAAAACGACGTCAGGAGCGTAGGAGATCGCTCCCGGACACCCGCTGGACCCCCAGGGACTTTTGGCCAGCTTGGGGGGCCTCCTGACCCCCCCAAGACTTGCCAAAAGTCCAGCGGGGGTCCAGGAACGACTTCCTGCAGTTGAATCATTTTGTCGTACGGCCGGTGCCATTTTGTGCAAAATGGCACCGGCCGTACGGCAACACGATTCGAGTGCAGGCGGTCGCTCCCGGACCCCCGCTGGACTTTTGGCAAGTCTTGTGGGGGTCAGGAGCCCCCCCCAAGCTGGCTAAAAGTCCCTTGGGGTCCAGCGGGGGTCCGGGAGCGATCTCCTACGCTCCTGACGTCGGGGGACAAAAAACAAAATGGCGCCGGCGCTACCTTTGACCTGTCATATGACAGGGCAAAGGTAGCGCCGGCGCCATTTCTACAACGCACCGCAGGCCCGAGAGTAAAAGATCACACCGGGACCCTCGCTCTGGACCCCAGGTAATTTAAGGCATTTTGGGGGGGTTCGGGAGGGTGGGGGATTTATTTTAAAGGGTCGGGGTGGGTTTTAGGGATGTTTTAGTTTGCCGGTTTTCCCGCCCTCCCCCGATTTACGATTTATACGATATTTACAAACACAAAACCGCGACGATCTGATTCCCTCCCCCCCCAGCCGAAATCGATCGTTAAGACGATCGATCACACGATTCACATCTCTAATAGGGGGCTGTGGAGGCTCAGAAGGACGAGTCGGCGTCAATGACTTAGGCTATCGTTGGTAGGTGCCACAACAGTGCGAACATCGATGGCTTCGGTGTTAGTAGATTCTGGAAGGCATCGATGACAGCCTGACAGACGAGGACATCCAGTTCCTCGCTGGAAGCTGATATAGGTAGCGCAGCTAAAGGGGGAGACAGGCTAGGCGTTATTGGCATTTCCACATGAATCTGTGGTGGCTCAGTACCCGGCACCGGTGTCAGTGGGGAACACCTTGGTGCCTCGGGTGCAGAGGAGCATGGAGACTCTTGTACCCGGGCCCGCTTCGCAACTGGCTCAATGGACATTGATGCTGGTGCGGTATCAGTGCTGGCACTGAACGTGGAACCATGTTGGTGCCGGCGATGATGTTTCCCTCAGTGCTCGGCCCGGTCATTCTCCAGCACCAAGTAAACTGCCACCGATGTCCAGAATGGCGAAGGTAACGTGGCAGTGACAATGTTTCCCTCGGTGCTCAGCCCGGTCATTCTCCAGCACCGAGGAAGTTGCCGCCGATGTCCAGAATGGCGTTGGTGATGGACAGTCACCGTGCTGGTGACGATGATTCCCACGGTGCTCGGCCCAGTCATTCTCCAGCACTGAAGAAGATGCCCTTGCTGTCTTAGATGGCATTGGTGATGGACAGTCACCGTGCCTCTAGTGTTCTTGGCATTGTTTGTCGCCCAAGGATTACAACGGGCTCTGGTTTAGAACCCGAAGTATGGAGCATTTTCTTTAGTCGAGGGCATCAATGGAGGTATTGATGGCGGCTTCGATAGTTTTGACGGCATCGACAGTGGCGTCGAAGGCATTGACGAAGGCATCGACGGAAGCACCGATGGCATCACCCGAGGCATCGATTCGACGGGGACATCGATGGGGGCATCGACGGGATCGATGGGGCCGTTGACGGCATTGATGGGGGCGTCGGAGTCGACGGGCATCGACGGCATCAACAGGGTATGGATGGCATTGATGGTGGCTCTGGCGGGAACAGGAACCGTAGACGTCCCAAACCCTCTAGCCCCGATGGACCCGGTGGAGGTTCGCAGCAAGGACATTTGCGGGTATCATGGAGCGGACCGTGGGTGAAAAGAAGGCCGCAATTCAGTTGGTAACCCAGGGGAACCGTTAATGAGGTGACAGGAATCGACCGAAAAACAGGGCATAGTACTCACCGAGCGAAGGGAGACCCGTGTAGGGAAAATTATTTGTGAAGTAAAACTTCAAGTGTTTCTGTGAGGAAACGTTGTGAGAAAAATCTCACAGAGCTCCTAAACGCGAGGCAAACTGCATCACGGAAAGAAAGAGACTGAAGGGAGACCCCTGTGGACACAGGGATCATGGCATGCTGGGCATGTTGTGTACTCAGTGTGCCAGTCAAAGCTTTCTAGAAACTTTGACAGAAAAGTTTTCAGTGATATGGCTCCGTCCAGTGATGTGAGGACTACCATCCTGCTTGTCCTGGGAGAATTCAGGAAACTATAGACTGGTGAGCCTGACTTCAGTGCCAGGAACAATCATGGAAACTATTCTAAAGAACAAAATCAGAGAACATATAGATAGATATGGTTTAATGGGACATAGCCAATATGGATTTACCCAAGGGAAGTCTTGCCTCACAAATCTGCTATATTTTTTGAAGGGGTTAAAAAACATGGGGGTAAAGGTAAACTGGTAGATGTAGTGTATTTGGATTTTCAGAAGGCATTTGACAAATGTTGCTGCGGCTAGCCACCGCGTTCCGCAGCCAGCTCTACACCCCTCCCCACCGAGGCCATGTACTTCGCCCTGCGGACACGGCCCGAGGAAGCTGCTGCCGCCCCCGCCCTCCTCCTCCTCCGCAACCCGACGCCGACACCGGTGCGCCTTCCCCCACAGGATTCCTTATGCGCACATGCGGCTTGCCCTGACCTTTAAAGGAGCCATGGTGGGAAACTCACCCATGGCCCCATCTGATAACATCAGCAGGAAATATATAAGGGTAGCTGTGCCCCCCGAGAATCACCTCAGCAACGACTCAGCTCCACGTGGGTAGTGTGTTGCTTCAGCTCTTGCTCCATTTCCTGCTCCAGCTCCTGATCCAGCTCCTGCTCCAGCTCCCCGGACTGCTCTTCTGGCTTGACCCTGGTATGTCTCCTGGATTCCTCTCTTGCTGCCTGCCCCGACTTCAGCTTGTCTCCTGGATTCCTCTGCTCACTGTCAGCCATGACTGTGGCTTGTCTCCTGGATTCCTCTGGTCGCTGCTAGCCCCGACTTCGGTTTGTCTCCTGGATTTCTCTGCTCGCTGCCTGCTCTGACTCCGGTCCATCTGACTCTGCCTTCGTGTAACATCCACCTGGAATCTTCGCACGGAGACCTAAGTTCAGTCGGCCCCGGCACCCAAGGGTTCAACCTGCGGGGAATGAGAGCTGGTAGTGGTGAAGGTCCAGTAGGGTCTCCGCACTACTCCGGGCTGGCTGCCAATGATGGGGACCTATGGTGGGGTTCACCCCCTGTAGGTAGCATCAACTCGCCTTAGCCCAAGGGTCCACATCGTAACAACAAAGTCCCTCATGAGAGACTTCTAAGAAAACTAAAAAGTCATGAGATAGGAGGCGTCCTTTTGTGGATTGCAAATTGGTTAAAAGTCAGGAAATAGAGTAGGATTAAATGGTCAGTTTTTTCAGTGGAAAAAGGTTAACGGTGGAGTGCCTCAGGGATCTATACTTAGACTTGTGCTTTTTAATATATTTATAAATGATCTAGAAAGGGATATGTTGAGTGAGGTGATCAAATCTGCAGATGACACAAAATTATTCAGAGTAGTGAAATCAGATGCGGATTGTGATAAATTGCAGGAGGACCTTGTGAGACTGGAAGATTAGGCTTCCAAATGATAGATGAAATTTAAAGTGGATAAGTGCAAAGTGAGGCATATAGGGAAAAATAAACCATGCTGTAGTTACATGATGTTAGGTTCCATATTAGGAGTTATCACCCTTTCCTTGAACTGTTCTTCTCTTCTGATCCAGACTGCCTTTGAACCTTGCTTGATCTCTGCTTACCCTGACTTCTGCCTTTGACCATCCAAGTCCTGCTGGCCACAAGAACCGAAAAGCCCAACCTGAGGGGAAGTGGCCGATACAGGTGAAAACCCCCTATCCTGTCTCTCTGCCTTGGGGTGTATCTGTTGCCACCAGCAAGGTCTGAATTGAGTCCGCACGCATAAAGCTGCTAAACCTAGCAGAGGCCTAAGCGCTCAAAACCTTCGGAGAGTGATATACTTGTTGCATATAATCTTCAGAACCCAACAGTCACATTATTAGTGAGCATTGGGGAGTGAAACTGGAAGAACTTCCTATTGAGCCTGAGGAACACACAAGACTTGGTAGTCAAAAACTAGGATTAGTATTTTTCTGGGATTATTTATTAGCCTTTGATTAACTCTTTCCCTTGAGTACTGCCTGCCCTGCTGCTGCTCCTGCTGTTGTAGATGTAGCCTTTGTACTAGTATGGTTGAAACCTTGACCTCTGCCTGTGACCTGACTACTCTTGATCGCCACCTGGAACTTGACCTTTGCCTGACCACCACCATAAAAGAAAATGGATACAAGGTACTATACCGTTGGTATCTCACACCAGAAAAAATCTGCAAAATATACGGAGGATCAGACAGATCTTGCTAGAAAGGATGTGGACAAATTGGAACTTTCCTACACATGTGGTGGGAGTGTCCGAAGGTGACAAAGTTTTGGGAGGATGTCCGGGACTTCACCTACAAGGCGGCAGGCGTAATTAAACCTGCTGACCCAAAAGTATGCTTATTGCGAACCCCATTTAAGGCAGGTTCTGTATTTGTGTTAAGATGGATACATCAGGTCTTCTCCGCTGCAACTTGTGAAATTGCATTATGGTGGTGCAAGACTGAAGCACCATCCTTGAACCACTTTCTGTCCCAGTTGGAAAAAGTATTCTACATGGGAAAATTAACAGCTATAAGGTGTGACCGCTTCCACAGTTTTGAAAACATATGGCAGCCTTATCTCACCTGGAAGGGGATGGGTCAGTCAAATACCAAGTGTTAGCTATAAGTATCTTGCACTACCTGAAATAATCCCTCCTGATCAATTGTTTGAGGTTCTGTCTTTGGGGAATTGGGGTACATGTCCCTCAAACCCAGGATACAACTTTCCGATGCGATTTGGTAACACAAAGCTCTTATTTTATATTTATATCTAGAGGTGTCTCTTGACATCCAAGGATCACAACAGGAGATATTCCTCCACATCTCCGGAGACGGCAGGGAAAGCAGAGTTGCTTACCTGATCTATTTTTTTAAATTTGTAACCTATCATTAAAATGATCCATTGTAACTGAAAACTGGAAGGTGGTCAATGTAACCCCAATATTTAAAAAGGGCTCCAGGGGCGATCCGGGAAACATTAGACCAGTGAGTCTGACTTTAGTGCTGGGAAAAATAGTGGAAACTATTCTAAAGATCAAAATCATAGAGCATATAGAAAGACATGGTTTAATGGAACACAGTCAACACAGATTTACTCAAGGGAAGTCTTGCCTAACAAATCTGCTTCATTTTTTTGAAGGGGTTAATAAACATGTGGATAAAGATGAACCGGAAGATGTAGTGTATTTCGATTTTCAGAAGGCGTTTCACAAAGTCCCTCATGAGAGGCTTCTAAGAAAACTAAAAAGTCATGGGATAGGAGGCGATGTCCTTTTGTGGATTGCAAGTTGGTTAAAACAAAGGAAAACAGAGTGGAATTACAGTGGATAAAGATAAACAGTGGAGTGCCTCAGGGATCTGTACTTGGACCAGTGCTTTTTAATATATTTATAAATGATCTGGAATAAGGTACGAGTGAGGTGATCAAATTTGCAGATGACACAAAATTATGCAAAGTAGTTAAATCTCAAGCAGATTGTGATGAATTTCATGAGGATCTTGTGAGACAGGAAGATTGGGCTTCCAAATGGCAGATGAAATTTAACATGGACCAGTGCAAAGTGATGCATATAGAGAAAAACTTACACAATGTTAGGTTCTATCTTAGGAGTTATTTATTTATTTATTTATTTATTTAAAATTTTTATATACCGGCATTCATGTTACAAACATATCATGCCGGTTTACATATAACAGGGGTGTACAATGAACAATTGAATAACCTATTGGTGTGGAAGGAAGCAGTTACAAATAACAAGGTAATAGAACTGGGAGAAGAGAAGAAATGGAGCGTATAACATTAGATGAAGGTATTTACATTAGCAGAAACATATTTACATGAGTAAGTGGTAGATCTGGCTGAATAGAATTACCACCCAGGAAAGAGATCTAGGCATCATAGTGGATAAAGCAGAGTTGCTTACCTGTAACAGGTGTTCTCCCAGGACAGCAGGATGTAGTCCTCACATATGGGTGATGTCATTAGGCAGAGCCCTATTACGGAACACAGGGGTCTCCCTTCAGTCTTGTTTGTAGCAAAAAAGTGAGAGCGAAAAATAAAATAACAAAACGTAAGCGGACCCAACTCCGTGGGGTGGTGGGTGGGTTTCGTGAGGACTACATCCTGCTGTCCTGGGAGAACACCTGTTACTTGTAAGCAACTCTGCTTTCTCCCAGGACAAGCAGGATGTAGTCCTCACATATGGGTGATTAGCAAGCTACAGGCTGACTCATATTACAACAGGCCAATAGCAGACAACTCCTGCAACAGGCATAATAATTGGGGTGCTATTGGCAATGATAAGGTAGCCTGAAATCACAGCAGGTGGTTGTGGAAGGAGTTGGGCATTATACTGGAAAAAGATTTGTCAGGACAGATTGTCCAAAGGCGGAGTCCTGACGGCCTTCCTTATCTAAGCAGTAGTGGGCTACGAATGTGTGAAGAGAGCTCCATGTCGCAGCCTAGCAGATGATGGCAATTGGTACTGATTGATAGTGTGTTACCGACGTTGCCGTGGTCCTTAAAAAATGTGCCTTCACTCACCCCTGGAGAGGAAGGCCTGCTTCCTCATATCAGAATTTGATAGTCTGCTATCCAGTTGTAGAGAGTTTGTTTGCCCACTGCAACTCCCAGCTTGTTTTTGTCAAAAGAAAAAGATTTGGGTGGATTTCCTATGGACTGCAGTGCGGTCTAGATAGAATGCAAGTGCACGCTTACAGTCCAAGGTGTGCAAAAACCTTTCGCCCTGGTGAGAGTGAGGCCTTGGGAAAAGAGTGGGCAGACTATAGACTGAGTAAGGGGAGAGACTGTGTCCACCTTAGGAAGAAATTTAGGGTGAGTACAGAGGACCACTTGGTCACGGAGGAACCTAGTATAGGGTGAGTATGCAACAAGGGCTTGTAACTCACTGACCCTTTTAGCAGATGTAATGGCTAAGAGGAAAATAATTTTCCATGTTAGAATTGTAAATGTCATAGGAATGCAAAAGCTCAAACGGGGAAAGCATGAGCCTTGTGAGCACTACATATAGGTCCCATTCCATAACCGGTTATCGTAGAGGAGGCTTAAGTTGTAGAAAACCCATCTTAAGCCGACTCACAAGGGGTTCAGACGCTATCAGGGCAATCCCTACTCTCTGGTGGTATGCTGAAATGGAACTGTTCAGAGGATGTCTGGAGACCAGAATCCAAAAGGTACCCTATATAGCCTAATAGAGATGGAGTGGGGTAGGAAAAGGGGCCAATACCTTTTTGTGTACACCATTTGGTAAATCCTGTCCATTTCGAATGGTAAGATTTACGTGTGGAAGGTTGTCGTGAAGTTACAAGTACCTGAAAAACATTAGTGAAAAGATTTGAAGGTTTGGATGGTATAAATTGCCGTGATTCTGTGTTAAGAGAGTGAGTTGTGGTCAGGCGAATTGGTTCCTGGATTGATAGGTCGAGAAGAATGGGGAAGCATACTTGTCGAGGCCAGTACGGGGGTATGAGTATCATTAAACCCCTGTCCTGTTGTAGTATCACGAGAGTTTTTTGGCTGTGAGTGGTATCGGAGGAGACGTATATAGGAGGCCTTTGTTCCAGGGGCGAGCAAAGGCATCCATGGCTAACGCGTTTAGTTGCCTGTGTAGGGAGCAGAATCTGTCCACTTTGTGGTTCAATTCAGATGCAAGAGGTTGATGGTTGGTTGACCTCAGCGCTAGAAGATTTTGCTCGCTACACATGGGTTCAGAGACCACTCATAGGGATGGAGACATCGATTGAGATGGTCTGCTAGTAAGATCGGTATGCCTGTTAGATAAGTGGCCCGGAGATGCATGGAGTGTGCAAGGGCCCAGGCCCAGTTCTGCACGGCTTCCGAGTAGAATAGATAAGAGCCTGTGCGTCTCTGCTTGTTCGAGTACCACATTGCCACTATGTTGTCTGTCTGTATCCACACAGTTTTGTGTGAGTGGCAGTGTTTGAAGGCATAAAGGCATAACGTATGGCTCAAAGGTCCATGAAGTTGATCTGAGACTGTTCATCGAGCGGAGTCTACACAGCTTGGGTTTGGAAGTTGTTAATACGAGCTCCCCAACCCAAGTAGGATGTGATCGTGGCCAAGATCACCTGAGGAACTGGTTACTGGATCGGTGACATGGATCAGGGATGAAAGCGGTTAAATGGCTTAGAGCCACTGAAATTTTTGAAGTCCACTGAGTTTTTCCCATGGCTGGTCTGGCCATAGGAGTGATGTGGACCGTGGAAACCATGTTGCCCAGCAATGGGAAGAATTGATGGGCTGAGGCTATGTTGCATGCGCGCAGAGATGTGAACGGTTTGATAGGATGTCTGCGCGGTTGTTGGGCAGGAAGGCCTTTTGGACTGTAGTGGCCAGATCTGCTCCGATGGAGGCAAGGAGATGGATCCATATGGGATTTATGGTAGTTGATCAGAAATCCCAGCAAATTTAGTAGATTTATAGTGAGTCTTAGAGAATTTAGATTTCCTTGTTTGGACTGACTCCTTATTAGGCAGTCAACCAGGTAAGGAAACACATGAATGCTGTTTTTTCATAGATAAGCGGCAATCACTGCTAGGCATTTGGTGTAAAACACGAAGTGTTGAAGCTAGTTTGAATGGCAGAACTTGATATTGAAAATGCTGTTGACTCACTATGAAGCGTATTGAAGGTCCAGAGAATAGAGTCAACCTCCTTGTTGTAGTAAGGGAAGCATGGTGCCGAGAGACACCATACTGAACTCTTCTTTCTGAAGAAATTTGTTGAGATTTCTGAGGTCGAGGATGGGCGGAGGTCGCCTGTTTTCCTTGGAAGTAGGAAATAGCAGGATTAAAATCCTCTGCCTTGCTCTGTCCAGGAACGGTGTCCCAAATCCTGGTCCTCCGTAGGATGGACCGTTCTATTCTCTGGCAAGGTTTCAAAATCCAGAAGCCTGCCTGACCAGCGTAGCTGGTGTGATCTGGATATCAGTTGTTGACATGTAAGTGCTTTTTGAAGTGGACTGGTTGGTCTCACACGGGAGCTGGATAATACTCATGTGAGCGATAAAAGGTCCTTCTAGCATTCCTCTTCACTGGTTTTCTAGAGAGAGAGAGAGAGAGAGAGAGAGAGAGAGAGAGAGAGAGAGAGAGAGAGAGAGACACTAGCCATAATGTTCTCATACTAGATAGGTATTTATATCCCTATGGGAGGCCCATCTAGTAACTCGAGGTGAGGTTTAGGTATTAGTGTAGGGGTTAGGGGCCACTTTGACATTCAAAGTGAGATGTACGAACAGAACAGTGCTCTCTAGTGAAGATTTGATGACCCTCGGACTGAGGACACTCACCCAAAGATGAGATTTGTGCAATGTTCTCTCAACCTAGCTTGATGGACTCTCTACCTGGCATGGCTTAACGCTACTGAAAACATTGTAGCTAAAATCGGCATTAAAGCCATGCGATAGGGCTTCGCAAAATGGTAAACCCAGCCCACTACCGCCCCAACTCCTCCTCTTTTTCAGATTTTTATTTATTTTATTTATGTAAGAGTATTTATATACTGCTTTTTAAAATAAAATGTTATCAAAACGGTTTACAACAAATTAAAATAAAGTGAAATAAAATATAAATAAAATAAAAGTACATAAATTTAGCTAAATAGCTAGATAATTGCTAGCTTAAAACAAAAGTATTAATTAAAAAAAAAAATAATAATAGTAATAGTAATGTGCCATGGGTAAACAGAATAGGGAGGGTAAAAAGGTGAAGAGGGGGGGAAGGGGAGGTGATAAGTTGTCGGATTGAGATATCCTAAGAAGGAAGCAGGTAGGACAATTAAGTGGAAAATGAGGTAATATGTGTCAGATGGGTGGAGTTGAGGAGATGAGAACTTCATTTTTGATGGGGGGGATGCTTAGATGGAGTATTAAATGCATGTTGAAAAAAGAATGTTTTTAAAGTTTTTTTGAAATGATGAGGATTTGTTATTAAGCAGAGAGGGTTGGGTAAAGAGTTCCAAAGAGATGGTCCTGCTACTGAAAATGCTCTCTTTCTGGTAATGTCTAATCTAGCCTGTCGTGGTGATGGAATGTCTAGGAGATTTTGAGTAAGTGATCTTAAATGTCGGGTGGGTTTGTAAATGCGGAGTAAGGTGCATAGCCAGGTGGAAGAAGAATTATAGATTAGGCTGTGAATGATTGAGAGTACTTTGTATTGTATCCTGTATTTTATGGGTAACCAATGAAGAGATTGTAAGGTAGGAGTTATATGATTGCGAATGGAGATACCGGATAATAAGCGAGCTGCACTGCTTTGAACTAATAGTAGTGGGTGAATTGATGAATCGGATAGACCTAGATAGAGTGCATTACAATAGTCTAAACCAGAGAAAATAAGAGATTGAAGGACAGTTCTGAAGTCACGATAGAAAAGAAGAGGACGAAGACGTTTCAGAAGTTGCAGTTTGTAAAATGATTTCTTTGTTAGAGAAGAAATTTGTTGTTTCATGGATAAGTCTGTATTTATAGTTACACCTAGATTTATTGCATGACAAGATATTGGGATGGTTGAACCGTTGAAAGTAAAATGAGATGGCGAGCCTATGGTGGTATCTGTAATGGATGTTAGGTGTACTAGTTCAGTTTTTGATGGATTTAGTTTTAAGCGATTATGGGATAGACAAGAGTTAATAGTGGATAGATAGAGTGAGACTAATGATAGAGTATCGAACCAGGAAGTTTTATAGGGGGACAAGAAATTGGATGTCATCTGCATAGATTTTGAATTGTAGGTTGAGTGAAGATAGAATATGACAAAGCGGAAGAAGATATATATTGAATAGTATGGGAGATAATGATGATCCTTGGGGAACGCCAGAAGGAATTGTATAAGGAGTGGAAGATTGATGGTTGATATTAACTTGTTGCGGGCGATCTGTGAGAAAAGATGAGAACCAACTTAATACTGTACCAGTGATACCTATTGCTTGTAAACCTGAGATGAGAATTTGGTGATCGACCGTATCAAACGCTGCTGAAATATCTAAAAATACTATGATATAATCTGTGTATGAGTCGAATGCCCGAAATATTGTGTCAAAAGTAGATAGAAGAAGTGTTTCTGTAGAGTGTCCCTTTCTGAAGCCGTGCTGATTGATGTGGAGAATGTTGTTTTCGGATAAGAAATCGGAAAGTTGATGTAAAACTGCAGATTCTATTAGTTTAGCTAGTGATGTGAGTGTGGCAATAGGTCTGTAGTTATTGAGATCAGCCGTACCTTTTGTTTTTTATTTTAGAATAGGTAGATGTTTTTTTCAGATTAGGTGGAAATTGTCCTGTTTCGCATCGTACCATACGATATGGTGCTATCGCATGCATTAACGGGGCTTTTCGCATGCGATAAGCCCTTAACGCATGCGAAAACGCCTTAGCGCATTTTGATAAATGAGGGGGATAGCTGGTAAACAGCAATATGTGACACCAACATGGATCCCTGGAAGATTTTACGACCTAGACCTCCCGAAAACTTCTGGTCCTCTTTAGTAACCAGGTCGAAAGGAATGGTTTCAGACATTTCCTTTACAAAAGTGGCAAAGAAAATGTCATTTGGAGGGATCGTCTGCATTCGTCTGGTGAAGAAGGCTCCAATAGGAGGTTGGTTTAGGTCTTGATGGCATGAGTGCCGAAGCAGGATTAGAGTCCCCATCGCCCTTTGAGAATCCCGGGATAGGTATAGGGGCCCGTGGAGGCTTAGAAGGATGAGTCGGCGTCGATGACTTAGGCTGTCGTTGGTAGGGTACCGTTGAGGGCAGCAAGGCGGTGCCGCAATGGCACGAATATCGATGGCTCCGGTGTTGGTGCTGGCATCGATTGAGGTTGTAGACTCAGGAAGGCATCGAGACAATGAGGACGTCCAACTCCTTCCTGGAAGTCGGTATAGGTAACGCAACTACAGGGGGAGGCAGGCTAGGCGTTAATAGCACTTCTACATGGATCTGTGGTGGCTCAGTACCCGGCACTGGTGTTGGTGAGGAACACCTCGGTACCTCGGAGCATGGAGACTCTTCTACCCAGGCCCACTTTGCAACTGACTCGATAGACATCGATGCCGATGCAGTATTGGTGCCGGCACAGAACGCGGAACCCTGTCGGTGCCGGCAACGATGTTTCCCTTGGTGCTCGGCCCAGTCTTTCTCCAGCACCGAGGAAGCTGCCACCGATGTCCAGGATGGCGTCAGTGATGGATGTTTACCGTGGTGGTGATGATGTTTCCCTCGGTGCTCGGTCCGGTCATTCTCCAGCACCGAGGAGGATGCCACCGATGGCGTCGGTGACTGACGGTCACCTGCTGGAGATGATGATTTCCATGGTGCTCAGAGCCCAGTGCTGGAGCTGGAAGTGGCAGCCTAAGCACCAGAGGCCCTGATGGCCCTGAAAGCACCAAGCCTTCCTCCTTGGAGGAACCGGCAATAGGTATAGCCCCCGAGGGGGAGGCAATGATGGCCGCCAAAGGACTGAAAAACCCCTGGGCACCGGCTGTGTTGGCAGGATGCCCAGCAATACGTCTAGGAGCTCTAGCAGTGGTGCTAGGATCGAGGGAGTGGGCTCCGGCATCGGTGGAGGCACTGACGGGGCCTGCAGTTCGATACCCCTGAGGACTCAGAGCACTGCCAATTGAACCCTATGATCTAGCTCCTCCTCGATGGCTGCCTTGGAAAGGGCAGGTGGAGGAGGAACAGGCTCCACCAGATTGCCCTTGAAACGAGGGGGATCGGTGCCCGGCACTGACATGGGTATCGGTGAGGAGCACCTTGGACTCCTGAGTTTGACCGAGGGTGAAGCCTGATCTCTGGAAGCCTGCTTTGGGGGCATCACGGCTGATGCCAGTGCCTTCCCAGAACCGTAGCCATGCGTTGATGGTGACCAGCGATGGTATTTCCTCGATCTCCCTTGATCGGCCCGGTCTTTCCCCAGCACCGAGGAGGGCGAAGAATCCGACATCCTGGAGCGGGAGGATACCGACAGTGGTCGATCTCCAGTGCCCCTCTCCAGAGGGGGGACCTGAGTGGGGGTGAACACCGATGGTTCTGTGTCCATGGATTCCCCTCGATCCTGAGGCGACAATGCACCTGACACTGGTGTGGAGGGCCCCAACTTCTTGGGGCTAAAAAGCATTTCCATTTTATCTAAACACGCCCGACGACCTTTAGGGGTCATCTGGTCGCAAAACTGGCAACCCCGGACATCATGCGATGCCCCCAGGCAAAGAACACAGACTTCATGCGGATCAGTCAAAGACATGGTTTGCGGGCACTGGGGGCATTTTACGAAAACCGGAGGAAACCATGCCTTGAACCGACAAGCGGACGGTGCAGGGTGGACACCGACCCCAAAAAACCAACAGAACTGACTGCAAAAAATGTAAAAACTTATTGCACTGCCCCACCACGCGAAGGAGGTGAAAAATCGCAAGAAAACAAAGAACTCTGAAGACAGAGCAGAGCTCCACCACCGCGAGGCAACTGCACCGAGGAAAGAAAGAGACGCGCTGGCCACGGCAGACCCGAGGCTCGCCCCCCTCACCTCTTTCAAAGTGATCCAGCACCTGGTCCCTCGTCTCTGGCGGCTGTGGGCCGTCAGCTCCGTCCTCGGGCCGCCCCTGGGGCCTCCAGCTCTGCTACAGTTCCTGATGCTCCGCATCGGGCCTCTCCGCATGGGCCATGGAGAGACGCCATCCCGACCAACGCCACGCCCCTCCCTAGGTGCACGCACTCACACAGCTGATCCTTTAATAGGGCCCGCAGCGGGAACCTGGCCGTAGCCCTGGATGATGACGTTGGCTAAGTTCGGTATATAAGGCCGGGCTCCGCTCTCTCAAATTGCCTTTGCAACAGGTCCCCTCACTAGTCGAGTACTCGTTGCTTCCTCAGTTCCTGTTTCCTGATCGCCTTCATTCCTGTTTCCTTGTTCCGGTGTTCCTGTTCCTTCATCTCTCCTTTGGATTGCTAACCTGGTTTGACCCTGCATTGCCTGTCTACTCCGTTGCCTCTCTCCAGCCCTGAACCTCTGCATCGCCTGACTACTCTGATTCCTCTCTCCAGCCTCGGACCTCTGCATTACCTGACTACTCCCTTGCCTCTCTCCAATCCTGGACCTCTACATTGCCTGATCATGCCGTTGCTTCTCTCCAGCCCCGAACGTCTGCTTCGTCTGACCATCCTTTGACTCTCTCCTCGTCTAGACCTCAGCCTTGCTTGCCACTGCCTCCAGACTGCCGCCAGCCCAGAACCCAGCTTGCTTAAAGATGCTTCAGCCTTTGTCCTGGACGTGGTTCATTCAGGCTTCGGCCTGCTTTTGCTCGGGCATCCTCTGTCAGACTGTGTTCCTATTGGCGCCAGGATCTCCGGGACTCTGCCTTGTCCAGTACAGACTGATACCTACACCAGTTGCTGCCTCTGGGCTGACCTCGATCCACCCATCGACGACCACTGACGGAAGCCACCTAAGTCCAGCCGGCCCTAGCACCCAAAGGCTCAACCTGCGAGGAATGAGGGCTGGTATTGGTGAAGCGCCAGCCGGCCTCCGTCCATCAGCCCTCTCTGCCTGTCGATGGTGGGGACCCATAGGATCCCTCCTACGGGTAGCGTCAACCCCACCTCGGCCCAAGGGTCCATTTCCGGCGCAACACTGAAGGGGGACCCTCATGTGGCCATGCAGATAGTGGCATTCTGGGCATGCTCAGTGTGCCAGTCAAAGTTCTAGAAACTTTGACAGAAGTTTTCCATGCCAGGCTCCATCTGATGATGTCACCCATGTGTGAGGACTACCATCCTTCTTGTCCTAGGAGAAATGGACTGTTTCAAGTGAAAATCTGAGACCACTTTTGGCAAAAAAGAAGGAACAGTAAGCAGCTATATCACCCCTGAAGTCATCCGAAGGAACAACTCCCAGTAAGACAAGGCCTGCAGCTCGGAAATTCGACACGCAGAACATATCAGCACCAGAAACACCTTTTTCAAGGTCAGTAACCACAAGGAAAGGCTACGCATCAGTCAAAATGTAGGGCCCACCAAGAATCCCAAAACCAGATTAAGATTCCACAAGGATACCGGTAACTGCAGGGGATGATGAAGATGTTTCACTCCTCACAAGAAACGGGCCACATCAGGATGAGCTGATAAGGATTCACCATTTACCTGACCCCTGCAACAGGCAAGAGCTGCTACTTGTACCTTCAAGGAATTAAGGGCCAACCCTTTATTCAACCTATCCTGCAAAAATTCCAAAATGAGTGGGATCTTAACTGAACGAGGAAGTACCTCTCGATCTTCAAATACACACCAAACCTGCACATAGGCTAAAGAAGTGGAGAACTTTCTTGCTCATACTAAGATGGCAATTACCGTAGTACAATATCCACACTTCAGCAAGCGAGTCCTCTCAGGGGCTATACTGTAAGACAAAATCAAGTTGGATCTTTGTGAAGAATATGTCCCTACCACAACAGATCCCTGTGCACCGGAAACCAGAGGGAGGAGTCTACCAGGAGCCGCGGCAGATCCGCAAACCATGGTCTATCATTTGCTGAAGATGGAGAATACTGGCAGGCTGACGTCACTGCCGGAGTATATAATGTGATGTCAGTTTGCTCCGTCTTCATCTGCTGCTAGAGGTGCTTAACCCACTGGTCTTGAATTCATCTGTCTGGGTGCTAGGAAAAGGGAAATTACACACGGAAACTGCATACTCAATCTCCACATGTCATTTCTGGTATGCACTTTTGTGCCTGCTTCAATGCAGGTGCTAAATTATGTTGTGGGTACTTTGTACCACTATTCCATATGCTGGCTAAATTTTCAAAGGTAAAAACTCTGCCTTTTTGAGATTTCTGGTTTATCACCAGCATAACATTGGTCATTATAGCCTTCAATCATTTTCTTCAAAACTGTCTGTCATGAATCCTGCCCACGGAGCTATCCCCCATGAGCGGGCTCCTCACCTCCATGCTGCTGCCTTCCCCATCACTGCACGGAGCTGCCGACGTTCTTCGCGGACGGTGCCACAGTCAGCTCTTCTTCACCGCGGACGGCGGGCCTGCCGCCATGCTTCTTCGTGGCTGGAGCCGCTGCAGACACCAGCGTCATCGTCGCGGCCAGAGGCCGCAGTCCCCGATCTCACCTGGCGGCCAGAGCTGCCTTCAAGTCTTCCTGCAGTGGCAAGAACTGCTGCCGACATCGGGGCCTGCTCCTCGGCCCAGCCCTGTTTCGTCCTCATTGACATCAGTGCAGGGCCGCTGTCCACGGTCCCGCACAGCTTCCTGTTCCTGCTTCTAGGCGCGTGGCCGCGCCTCCTTGCTAGATTTAAAGGGCCCACGGCCAGATATGCCCTGGGCCCCACCTTAGGACTGTTTCCTGTGTCAGCCCTATATAAAGGCTTCTCCTGCATTCCTGTTTGCCTTGCATCGGAGTTACTTCACTTCTGGAAGTTCCTGTCTTCCAGCGCTCCGTCAGGTCTCTGTTCATCGTTGGAGCTCCATGTCTCGTCTGCTTCCTGTGTTCCATGTCTTCGTCTCCTGAGGTCCCTCGCCCAGGCTTCCTGATGTCTCGCTTCCTGATGTCTCGCTTCCTGATGTCTTGCTTCCTAACGTTTCACTCTTCCTGATGTTTCCGAGGTTCCGCCCTCCTTCATCATTCGAGTCCTCCTAATCCGCCAGCTCCTGTGATCCTCCGGATGACATCGATCCCGTCATTGGAGTCTCGTCGCAGCTGGATCTGTTTCCTGTGTTCCCAAATCCTCCTGACCTGCCAGCTCCTGTGGTTCTCCGGATGACACTGGCTTCGTCATTGGAGTCTCGCCTCTGCTGGATTCCCTTCCTGCGCTCGTCCCGCTCTCCGCATGGTCCGTGACCAGCCTCTTCAGGCTGTGTAGGGCGTGCAGTGGGACAGGGTGGTCCATGACCAGTCCCGCGGGTGGACTGTGTAGGGCGCCCTGAGAGACAGTGCCAATGTCTAACCTTCCCAGCTTCTCGTCTCGTCTAAGAGTCTTCCAAGCTCCTCGTCTCATCGAGAGTCTTCCAAGATCCTCATCCACTTCCAGTGTCTTCACATCGTGAGTCTTCTGTGTTACAAGGCCTCCGTCTGCCCTCATCCTCAGTCTGGCCTGTTCATATACCAACATCAGCTTGTTGGCTCCGGAAGCATGCAGGTCCGGCAAAGGGTCAGACCTTGTCTTTGCCCATGCTGGGACACGCCGCCAACCCTCGGTTCGGTCCTGGATTCGTCTGGGATCGGGCCGAGGCCCAAGGGCACACTAAAACCCCTCAGCTGGGATCGCTCCCTAGCGTCCCCGAACATGACAGAATGCAAGGCCTTCCTAGGCCACCCAAACATGACACTGTCCACACAATATGAATGTAAACTAACATGTGTGCAGCCTGTTCATGCAAAAGTTTACTTAGATCAAACAATGATATTCCCGGGGCCAGAGTGGGGGAAGGGTTTTGACTTGCATACACACTTTTAGATTTTCATAAGTATGCACATAAATTATACTGAAAATTTTCCATGCATATAAAGCAGAGTTGCTTACCTGTAACAGGTGTTCTCACAGGACAGCAGGATGTTAGCCCTCACATATGGGTGACATCATCAGGATGGAGCCCAATCACGGCCATCCATTGCTCCTACCATGTGACAGGGGCCGACCAATGGCACCGGTAGCCCCTGTGACATAGTAAGGTCAAAGGCTATCAGCACCATTTTGAATACCGGCAGCCGACGGTGTGAGTGCAGTAGATGGCTTTCGGACCCCCCGCTGGACCACCAGGGAGTTTTGGTGGGGTCAGGAGGGTGGGGTTATAGTTAATTAAATTTTAGCTAGGAAACGAATAAGAATGAACGCATGAACGTATCAGGGGCCCCCCTTGCCGAATGCAATGTATCTGCCCCCCGACGAATATGAATACCGAATGCAACATATGCGGTCCCTCTGCACATCCCTAAGAGGCACAAGCCGAAGGTTTGCTACCGACGTTGCCATTGCTCGAAAGGAGTGCGCTTTAACGCGTCCCTGTAGCGGAAGGCCTGCTTGTTGGTAGCAGAAGGAAATACAGTCTGCCAACTAGTAGGACAGGGTCTGCTTTCCCACCAGGATACCCAATTTAATTTTATCAAAAGAGACAAATAGCTGGGTGGATTTTCTATGTCCTGCAGTGCATTCCAAATAAAAGGCTAACACACGTTTTCAGTCCAAGGAATGCAGAGCCCACTCACCTGGATGTGAGTGGGGTTTCGGAAAGAAAGTAGGCAAAACTATAGATTGATTTAAATGGAACTCAGAGACTACCTTCGGCAGAAATTTAGGATGGGTGCGGAGGACCACCCGATCATGAAGAAATTTTGTGTAAGGGGGTATGTTACCAGCGCCTGTAGCTCACTGATCCTGTGGGCAGATGTCAAAGCTAAAAGGAAAAGTACTTTCCAAGTAACATGTCGTAACTCGCAGGAATGCAGAGGCTCAAACGGAGGTTTCATGAGTCTTGCTAAAACCACATTAAGGACCCATGTCAGGGCCGGGGGTCAGAGAGGGGGCTTGAGGTGAAGCAAGCCCTTTATAAAGCATACTACTAAGGGTTGTGTCGAAAGAGAGACATCCCCTGTACCCCGATGGAAGGCGGCCACCACACTGACATGTACTCTAATGGAGGAAGTTTGTAAACCTGACTCTGAGAGGTGCCAGAGGTAGTCTCAAAACTGAGTTGTGGGGCAGGTAAAAGGGTCTAACTCCTTTGACATGCATCACAATGAAAATCTTTTCAATTTAGAATGGTAAGATTTTCTAGTAGAAGGCTTTCGTGAAGCTAGCAGGACCTGGGATACAGAGTCCGAAAGATTGAGAGGCCACAAGATTAGCCTTTCAACATCCAAGCCGTCAGTGACAAGGCCTGAAGGTTGGGATGGCACAACTGTCCGCTCTTCTGAGATATCAGGGATGGATCTGTGCCTAGCCGAATTTGTGGATGCACTGAGAGGTCGCGAAGGATGGGGAACCATACCTATCTTGGCCAGTAGGGGGCTATTAGAATCAGTAGACCCCTGTCTTTGCATAGTTTCATGAGAGTCTTGCTGATGAGAGGAAGTGGTGGGTAGGCATAGAGGAGGCCCGTCTCCCAGGAAAGGGCAAAAGCATCCCGTGGTGGAGTTTTGTGATTGTGATGTAGGGAGCAGAAGTTCTCCACCTTGCGATTGTGAACCGACACAAAGAGGTCGATGTTCGGATATCCCCACTTCTGAAATACCCAGTCCACCACCACGGGGTTGAGGGACCACTCGGGGGGCTGAAATGTTCGACTGAGTTTGTCCGCTAAAGCATTGTCCACACCCACCAGGTAGGTTGCTCTCAGTAGCAAATTTGTGCTACTTCCTGACATAGGAGGTAGGAACTGGTCCCTCCCTGCTTGTTGATGTACCACATCACTACCTGATTGTCCGTTTGGATCAGGATTGTTTTGTTTGGAAAGCAATCCTTGAAGGCACAAAGGGCATATCTGATTGCATAGAGCTCCAGAAAGTTTATTTGATGTCATGCCTCTTCTGACGACAAGGTTCCCTGAGTCTGCAGGTGGTTGACATGTGCTCCCCAACCTAGAGTGGAAGCATCGGTGTGAGAGATGAAGCTGCCTGGTGACATGGACAATGTTGGATTTTGAATAGGGATGTGAATCGTTTTTGAACGATTAAAATTATCATCAGATAATTTTAAAATCGTCCAAAATCGTTAGAGTGCACGATACAATACAAATGCCCCCGATTTATCGTCAGGGGCATTTGTATTGTATCGTTAAATAGGGCGTGGGAAAACCGGCACACCAAAAAAATCCTAAAACCCATCCCGAACCTTTAAAAAAATCCCCCACCCTCCCGAACCCCCCCAAAATGTTTTAAATTACCTGGGGTCCAGTGGGGGGGGTCCCGACGCGATCTCCCTCTCTCTGGCTACGACTGCGTTGAGAGAAATGGCGCTGGTGGCCCTTTGCCCTTATCATGTGACAGGGCAAAGGTAGCGCCCATATGACATAGTGAGGGCAAAGTTAGCGCCGGCGCCATTTTGAAGATTGGCAATTCGGCCCGCGTGCAGGAGGTCGCTCCGGACCCCCGCTGGACTTTTGGCAAGTCTTGTGGGGGTCAGGAGGCCCCCCCAAGCTGGCCAAAAGTCCCTGGGGGTCCAGCAGGGGTCCGGGGGCGATCTCCTGGACGTGTGACGACGGGAACCAGGAACCAAAATGGCGCCGGCGCTACCTTTGCCCTGTCACATGATAAGGGCAAAGGGCCACCGGCGCCATTTCTCTCAACGCAGTCGTGGCCAGAGAGAGGGAGATCGCGTCGGGACCCCCCCCCACTGGACCCCAGGTAATTTAAAACATTTTGGGGGGGGTTCGGGAGGGTGGGGGATTTTTTTAAAGGTTCGGGGTGGGTTTTAGGGTTTTTTGGTGTGCCGGTTTTCCCGCCCTCCCCCGATTTATGATTTTTAACAATTTAAAAAAAAAAAAAAAACACGACGATAAGATTTCCCTCCCCCCCCAGCCAAAATCGATCGTTAAGACGATCGATCACACGATTCACACCCCTAATATTGAATGATGTGCCTGTGATCACTGGGATTTTAATATTCCACTGCATTACTCTCATGGCAAGTCGAGCCATTGGGGTAACATAGACCAAGGACGCCATATGTCCCAGCAAGACAAGGACATAACGAGCAGTCGTGGTTCGACAAGACTGTACAGTGTGCATCAGCCCCACCAGCGTATGAACTCAGTCCCTGGGAAGAAACGCCTTTGCTTGGATAGTGTCGAGATCCGCTCCGATAAAGGAGAGGACTTGAGATGGAGTCAGATGGGACTTCTGATAATTGATTAGAAATCCCAAGGATAGTAGGAGCCGCACAGTAAGATGTAGGGAGTGAAGAACTGCCTCAGGTGATTGAGCACTCAGTAACCAGTCATCTAGATAAGGATAGATGTGAGTGCCTAGGCTTCTTAAGTATGTGGCTACTACTGCTAGGCATTTCGTGAAGATATGAGGGGTCGAAGCTAGGCCGAACGGAAGTACTTGGTACTGGAAGTGTTGGTTTCTGACGCGGAACTGAAGGTACTTTCTGTGAGACGGAGTAATTGCTATGTGCATGTACGTATCTTTGAGATCTAGAGAGCAAAGCTAATCCCCCCATTGGAGAAGCGGTAGTAAGGAGCCTAAGGTTACTATCCAAAACTTCTCTTTCCGAAGATGTTTGTTTAGGGCACGAAGGTCTAATATGGGGCGAATGCCTCCCGTCTTTTTTGGTATTAAGAAGTATCGGGAATAGAAGCCGTGTCCCCTTTGTAAAGGAGGAACTGGTACTATGGCATTGGCTTGCAGGAGGGAAGCTATTTCCTCTTGCAAGAGATGAGCATGATCGTAGTAAGTCCACCCTGGCCGAGGTGGAGAGTTCGACGGTATGGAGAGGAAGTTTAGATGGTAACCTTGAGCTATGACTGACTGGACCCAGCGGTCCGTGGTGACGCTTATCCACTTAGTGGCAAAGTGGCAAAGTCAGCCACCGACCGGTAGAGATGGCAGAGGGGGAACATGACAGTCACTATCAAGGAGTCAAAACCCCGAGGTGGGACCAGGCTGAACCAGTGGCTGTGTCTTCTGAGATCTGGGTTGTTGTGGTGGAGGCTTCTGGAAAGGTCTTGATGGATGAGATTGCGCAGGTGGAGAAAAGTACCTTCAGGCTTTGTAAGCCGGTCTCTTTGCCTCTCTCCTAAACGGCCGTTTAGAAGAGGCAGAAAAATCAGCATGAGCAGCGGAGAGCTGTTGGAGCGTTTCAATATGGTCCTTTATCTGTGCTACCGTTTCCTGGATCTTTTCTCCAAAGAGATTATTCCCTGCAGAGGGGAGATCTGCCAAACGATCTTGGACTTCTGGGCGTAAATCCGAGGATTTGAGCCAAGCCCAACATCTCGCACTTATTCCAGCTGCTGACAACCTGGACGCTGTATCGAAAACGTAATAAGCTGACCTGACTTCATGCTTACCTGCATCGAAGCCTTTTTTAATAATGGAATTCAGTTGATCTTGAAGTTGCTCCGGGAGAGATTCCCCAAATTCTTGCAACTGCTTGAAAAGATTTCTGTTGTATTGGGTCATATACAACTGATACACCGCAATACGAGAGATGAGCATAGAACCATGGAAAACTCTGCGCCCAAAAGCATCCAGGAACTTTTGCTCCTTCCCGGGAGGTGCTGAAGAATGAGGTTTTGGACGTTTATACCTCTTCTGGGCGGACTCCATCACCACTGAATGATGCGCCAACTGTGTTTTTTGGAAACCAGGAGATGGCTGCACCAAATAAGTCACATCCGTCTTGCGGTTAACAGAAGGGACTGTCCAGGGATGTTTCCAGTTGCGCTACAGAAGATCCAGTAGAATGTCATGTACTGGAATTGACATTATTTCTTTTGGTGGATCCAGAAATTGAAGGACCTCCAGCATTTTATGCCTGGAGTCTTCTTCAGTTTGTAGTGTGAATGGAATAGTCTCCGCCATCTCCCTTATGAAATTAATAAAGGAGAGGTCCTCCGGTGGAGACTTATGCCTCTCCTCAGGTGGCAAAGGCTCCGATGGAACATCGACAGAAACCTGGGAATCAAAAGAATCATCTGTCCTTAAGCACTTGCAATCAATATTTTCCTATATCAATGTAACTTTTGTTTAACTGTTCCGTTTCAATGAGATCTGCAATGTCTCTAATTTCCTTGCAATATGAATAGAGGATATGTAAGAGAGATATAATATTGTTTATTCCTCTAAATTTGTTTGTTTTAAGCTGTTTTTCTCTGTACATTCTATCCTGAAAATTATTGAAAAATTCAATAAAAATTAAATTAAAAAAAAGAATCATCTGGATTATAAGGCTGATCTCCAGCATCCAACGGTTGTCCAGGCGGTAAAGAAGGACCTCCCCTGGCCGGAGGAGGCCTTGGCACTGAGGGTATCTGTGCCAGCATCGATGGCCTCGGGTCCGGCATCGGTGAGGGACGAAAAGGCATCAATGGCATCAGTGACTTCGCCGGGCACCTTGGTGCACTTGCTCCAGAAGATCCCGGAATGGGCTCCGGCATTGATGACCCCTCCTCATCCGAGGAGAGAGGAATGGGTGTTGAAGGAGCAATCGGAATCGGTGATTTCCCTGGTGCCATCCGCAGGGCACCGATGAGGACGTCCAGCTTGTCAAGGAGAGGAACAAGCACCGGTGGAACCGGTGCCGGTGTCCATGGCCTCGGAAGGCTCTGGATGGCCTGTTCCACTGCCTCTTGCACCATCTGGTGCAATTCCTCATGGAGCGCTGGAGTGGTGAACCCCAGGTCCAGAGTAGGAGGCATGGCGGGCATCGCCGGAGGGTCCACCAGTCCCAGTGGAGTCTCGGCTGTCGTGCCCACTGAAGGCGGAGAACGCCTCGGTGCATCCGGCTTAGAAGAGGGTCGAAGCTCCTCAGCCCGGGGCTTCTTCCTCGGTGGCTCAATTCCAGATGTTGAAGCCACCGGTGTCCCTGAGGTCGACGGCATAGATTTTTGATGTCTATGCCAGTGCTTCTCTCAGTGCTCGGCCTTACCTGTATTCAGCACCGAGTCATCAGTATCAGATCGATGGCACGGTTTAGCCGGTGACGGCGTCAATGAAGTTTGGAATGGCGGGTACTGCTTCGTATGGAATAAGAGCGCCACTTTCTCCAGACGCGCCCGACGGCCCTTCGGTGTCATCTGGGAGCAATTGGTACATGAATCTATGTCGTGCGTCGGGCCCAAAGTACACAGACCAAATGAGGGTCCGTGGTTGACATTGTCCTAGGATGGTCAGGGCATGATGATGTCACCCATATGTGAGGACTATCATCCTGCTTGTCCTGTGAGAATATCAGATGTAATTCTATGCAAGTAAATTTGGTGGCATAATTTCCAACGTTGATATATGCACATAAGTCCACTTTGAAAATTGAAATAACTTATATGTGTATTTGCCAGCTAACTTATGCAGGGGAAGCACACAACACATTATACCAGTATTCGTTTGACAAAGCATTCAACATATACACTACTTTAAAACATCAAAATAATAAAAAAAATACATTAAATATTAAGAAACAATATAACTTCTTAGCAAACATAACTTTGTAATTGCATTAAGAACAAAGTAATAGAAGAAACCGTTTTTCTTTTTAAAATCCTTTAATATTTTTAAATAATAATAATTATTATTCATTTTTAAATTATCTTCCAGGGTGGGTTTTTAGATTGGTGTACCAGAAATAAAGAAAAGGAAATTATCATTTTAGTATATATTTCACCTTCCTTTTCTTTCTGCTACACCAGTCAAGAACAAATGGGAAGTCCAAAAGTCCAATTCTTCATGAAGGGAGGATGTTTATCCTGCTCCTAGACTTCTTGCTCCATAGAAGCAATTATCATATTGTTCACATTAGTGCAAAATCCATGGCTACCTTTGCATCAATCCATCAATCCATCAATCCATGGCTACCTTTGCATCAATTTTCAGAAAGTACGTTTTGACTTTGAAAGTTGCCATGGGTATTTGTACCTGTTTTTTTGGTGGGTAGAATTTTGATGGAAAAGTATCAATGTGTGTACTTTTTCTCACCCCGATTAAACTCACCCCTGAGAATGCCTCCTCTAAATGCATTTAAAAGTGTACGCATTGTGGATCCCGGTGCATACTTTCTTGCCAGACAGCCCCTTTGTCTGGCTAAATCGGTATTTACCAAAACTACCCATCAACCTCAAAATTAATTTCCCCCTTTCTTTTACAACCAACCAACCAAAATACAGGGAATACAATCTTTATGAATAAACTCTGGTTTGTTTTTAAATCGGTATTTACCCAAATAAATGGCTTTTGAAAAGTGTACTTTATAAAAGCACATGTCCTGGTTCATCTGTTTATAGGAAAATTATCTTGTAATACATTTAAAAAACATAAAACTTACAGAAGCAAAAATTTTACTGATTGCAGCTTCTATCTGGAACTCAGGCACTTTCATGTCCATGTTGGCACTGACCATGTAAGCCATTGACTGAAAAAATCAATACATTATCCACATGATGCAATCTCGAGATGGCATAGTCGAAAATGAGTATTGCAAATGCTAGTAAGACATATAATCATCTCAAGACAATAACATAGCTTCATAACTTTCAACATATTAGAACCAGTGAAGTACTGTCACAAGCTGTTTGTGCCCTCCCACCAGTCTAATGCACTTTGGGGTAGATTTTCAAAACTTACTCACACGCGTCCATGTGCACGCTCTACCTGGCGCACATACAAGGATGTGTGATTTTATAACACTGCGCATGCCAGCATGCGCATGTTATAAAATGCCAGGTTGGTGCGTCCAAGGGGGGTTTAATTCTGCAAAATCACGCAGCAATACATCGGGGCCTTCCCCAGTTCTCTCGAAGTCAGCTCCAATTAAGGAGTGGACTGGGAGGGAACCCCCTACCCTAACCTCTGCTACATTTTTTTGAAGGGGTGAATAAATATCTGGACAAAGGTGAACCGGTAGATGTGGTATATTTGGATTTTCAGAAGGTGTTAGACAATGTTCCTCAAGACAGGCTTCTAAGAAAACTAAAAAGTCATGGGATAGGAGGCAATGTCCTTTCGTGGATTACAAACTGGTTAAAAGACAGGAAACAGAGAGTAGGATTAAATGGTCAATTTTCCCAGTGGAAAAAGGTAAACAGTGAAGTGCCTCAGGGATCTATACTTGGAACGGTGCTTTTCAATATATTTATAAATGATCTGGAAAGGTATATGACAAGCGAGGTGATCAAATTTGCAGATGACACAAAATTATTCAGAATTCTTAAATCACAAGCAGACTGTGATACATTACAGGAGGACCTTGCGAGACTGGAAGACTGGGCATCCAAATGGCAGATGAAATTTAATGTGGACAAGTGCAAGGTGTTGCATATAAGGGAAAAATAACCCTTGCTGTAGTTACACGATGTTAGGTTCCACATTAGGAGTTACCACCCAGGAAAAAGATCTAGGCATCATAGTGGATAATACTTTGAAACTTTCGGCTCAGTGTGCTACAGCAGTCAAAAAAGCAAACAGAATGTTAGGAATTATTAGGAAGGGAATGGTGAATAAAACAGAAAATGTCATAATGCCTCTGTATCGCTCCATGGTGAGACCGCATCTTGAATACTGTGTACAATTCTGGTCGCCGCATCTCAAAAAAATTATAGTTGCTATGGAGAAGGTACAGAGAAGGGCAACCAAAATGATAAAGGGGATGGAACAGCTCCCCTATGAGGAAAGGCTAAAGAGCTTAGGGCTGTTCAGTTTGGAGAAGAGATGGCTAAGCGGGGATATGATAGAGGTCTATAATATCATGAGAGGACTAGAATGGGTAAATGTGAATTGGTTATTTACACTTTCGGATAATAGAAGGACTAGGGGGCACTCCATGACATTAGCAAGTAGCACATTTAAGACTAATCGGAGAAAATTCTTTTTCACTCAACGCACAATTAAGCTCTAGAATTTGTTGCCAGAGAATGTGGTTAGTGCAGTTAGTGTAGCTGGGTTCAAAAAAGGTTTGGATACGTTTTTGGAGGAGAAGTCCATTAACTGCTATAAATAAAGTTGACTTAGGGAATGGCCTCTGCTATTACTGGCATTAATAGCATGGGATCTTCTTGGTGTTTGGGTACTTGCCAGGTTCTTGTGGCCTGGTTTGACCTCTGTTGGAAACAGGATGCTGGGCTTGATGGACCCTTGGTCTGACTCAGCATGGCAATTTCTTATGTTCTTAAGTTCTTAAATACAGAAAACCTGAGGATTCGCAAGTGCATCAACTAAGAATTAAAACAAAAAATGCATACAGTCATGTATCTGGGTTGCAGAAAGTTAGTGAAGCAATACATGATCAAGAAAGGGGTATGAATTATTACCAGAGAAAAATCTTGGGTAATTATATCTGATTGCCTCAGGGTTTCTAAGCAGTGTGACAAGACAGAAAGGAGAATCAGTAGAATAATAAAGTAAATATGGAATGGAGTAAACAGCAGCCAACCCAAATCACATCATGTGCTGCCCTGCTCTCCTCTCCTCTCCGAGCGAACTCGTGGCTGTGGCTATCCGCTGCTGCTGCATGCCATCTGCCTCCCAAGACTTCTCATGGCGGCTGGGATGCCGCCGATCTCCATGCCTCCTCTGGGCCTTTCTAGACGCACGTGCGCGCCACCGAGTCTCTCTTTAAAGACGCTATGGCGGGAACCTCAGGGGCGTCCCCGATTGATGACATCACAAGCTGGGATTTATAAGCACCTCCCTTGGCCTACACTAATCGAGTTGGCAATGAGTTCCTTCACCTACTGGTGCTTGTTCCTGTCTCCTTGGACGTTGGTGCCTGTCTTGGATCTCTACCTGCAGTTCTGGACTCTGGTTCGGGTACCTGCTCCTCAGGGGCCTGCGTGCGCTTCCTTGGGAGACTTGTCTCCAGACTTCCCCGCTCTGCGGGGTAGTCCCTGCGCCTCTCCAGAGGTCCTGCCTGCTGGCCTCCCCGCTCCTCGGGGTTGCCTTGAGAACTGCCTTGCAGAGACTCCTGCTCTATGCTCCCCGCTCCTCAGGGTAATATCTGCCTTGCCACCGGAGACTTTGACTCTGCTCTCCTCCGCTCCTTGGGGCAGTGCCTATGTCTCTGCACCAGTGACTTGCTCCGCACTTCCCTGCTTCTGCTTCCGTTCCTGGTTTCGGCATTCGATATCTGACTTCTGGCTCCCGACCTTGGCTTGTTCCTGGACTTCGGTTTCATCTCTTCCCACTGCCGTAGGTACTTGTTCATCACTGCCTGGAGGGTACTCCTAAGCCCCAGCGGCTCGGGTCTTCACGGGCTCCTCCTGGGGGGACTGCGGGCTTCCAAGGGTGAAGTCTCTTCTGACCTCCTGGGCATCTTCTCATCATTGGATTACCTCGGCAGGCTGCCCTTCTGATCCTTGGTTGCATAGGATCCACCTAACACCAAGAGGCCCGGGTCCCTAGGGCTCCTCCTGGGGGGACCTCGGGCTTCCAGTGGTGAAGCCGTCTTCGAAGTCTCTCCTCAGCGCTGCCTCCCAGTTGCAACGCCCACTGTGGGTATCCATAGCACGGCACCTGCAGTCTCAGCCGGCCCAAGGGTCGACGAACATAACATATACAGTCCACCAACCAATGTATATTTTTAAAAAATCTATTTTATTTTGATTATTTTTATGTTTTATTTCACCTTTGTAAACCGTTTTGACAAAAATTTATTTTTAAAAAACGGTATATAAATGCTTTTAAATAAATAAATAAATAAATCAGACAGGGTCTGCTTGCCCACCGCAACGCCAAGTCTGTTTTTATCAAAGGAGACAAAGAGTTGCATGGGCTGCCTGTGGGCTGCAGTGCACTCAAGATAAAAGGCAAGGCACGCTTGCACTCCAGGCTGTCCAGAGCCTGTTCCTCCTGGGGGGAATGGGGTCTTGGAAAGAAGGTGGGCAAAACAATGGACTGATTGAGATGGAAATCAGTCACCACTTTAGGTAGGAACTTATCGTGAGTGCGTAGAACCATCCTGTCATGAAAGAATTTCATATAGGGCGTATACGTTACTAACGCCTGAAGCTCACTAACCCTGCGAGCGAAGGTGGTGACCACATCCAGGAAAATGACATTCCAGGTGAGATGTTTAAGCTCGCAGGATTGCATAGGCTCGAAAGGAGACTGCATGAGTCACACTAGTACCACGTTGAGGTCCCAGGACACAACAGGAGGATGCAGAGGGGGCTTTGGTTGTAACAGGCCCCTCATGAAGCGGCCCACTAAGGCCTGCACAGAAATGGGTGTGCCATTTATCCCCTGGTGATAAGCGCTGATAGCACTCCGGTGAACTCTGATTGAGGTGGTCTGTAGCCCAGACTCCGAGAGGGACCACAAATAGTCCAATAGTTGAGGACTGGGGCACGAGAAAGGATCTATGTTAAGGGCCGTGGCAGACCGGGAACGGGACCGGGTGTCATGGCCGCCGGCCGCGGTCGGCCGCGACGTAGGCAGCACCAGGGGCAGTAAGCTTCACTCACCCGGTTCGCCGGGGTTAGTTGCGGGGTCTGCCGGGGAAAGCTGCCCTTCCTGCTCCTCCCTTGACTGCCGCCCTCGCCGAGCTGGCAGCGAGGATCGCGGCCATCTGACTCCTCCCCCTGTGCCTCATAGGGCCGCGCGCGCGGCTGCAGGATATTCTTAAAGGGGCCATGACAGGAAGTGTCATGGCTCCCCCTGATGCTCCTCCTCCTGCTTCCTGTATTTAAGGCAAGGGCTGAGCAGTCAGGTTCCTGCCTTGAGTGTGTTCCTGGCTCCTGGTTCCTGTTTCTTCGTCCCGTCTTCTCTCCTGCTCCGTGGACTGATTCTTGGCTGCTGACTTGGACTGGTGTTCGTGGCTTCTCCTGGTTATCCCTGGTTTGGTTCTGGATTCTTCTTTGGCTTGACCCCGGTACGGATTTGGACCCTTCTCCTGTCTCGACCCTGGCACGGCTTCGGACCCTTCTTCTGCCTTAACCCTGGACTGGATTCGGACCCCGCTGGTATTTTGAACTTTGGACCGGACTTGGACTTCTCTTTGATTCTATCCTCAAGACTGTCACGACCTGCTGGAGGCGCCAGCCGTCTGGAACCCACGACCTGCAGGAGGCACCTGCATCTAGACCTCTTACAGTCTTCAGAGGAATCGCCTAAGTCCCAGCGGCCGGACCCCTACGGGCTTCTCCTGGGGGGTCGCGTGCTTCCAGGGTGAAATCTTCTAGCAAGAGTCTTCGGTTCGCAAGGCCTCGCCCTTCGACGGTAGCTATTATCGTGAAACAAGGGTCCACTTTCATAACAGAATACCAAGGCCATGGACTCGGCAGAGGCCTCGGCTCGTCAAGCCATTCCAGGGTTGGCTCAGAAGGTTATAGAACAACAACGGATTCTGGAATCCATGGCATCATCATTAGAACGAATGAACGCACGTATGGAAGCCATGGCAGCTGCCCAGGCCGCCACTGCCGCCGTACCAGCGTTGGTGCCAAGTGTTGGCAGAACCACAATTCCGTTACCTATACCTCCACGCTATGCAGGAGATCCTCATTTGTGTCAAGGATTCATTGACCAATGCAACATGCATTTTCAACTTCAAGCCTCTTCGTTTCCAGACGATCTTACCAAGACCACGTACATTTTGTCACTGTTGGAGGGAAAGGCCCTGGCCTGGGCATCTCCTTATTGGCGATGATCAGATCCCATCCTGCAAAACCTTAAAAAATTCTTGGAACTTTTCGTCACAGTCTTCGATGATCCGGGAAAACAGGTAGTAGCCAGTTCTAAACTGCTACAACTACGACAAGGTAGTCGAGCCCTCGCATATTACACTATTGAGTTTAGAACTTTGGCCTCGGAACTGCATTGGGAAGAGAACTGCTTGCGTTCCATATACTTGGAGGGTCTGTCGTCAAAGATCAAGGACGAGATGGCGGCTCGAGAACTACCGAAGTCCTTAGCGCTATCATCAACTTAGTGAACCGGATAGACCGTCGGCTGCAAGAAAGAGCCCGTGAAGGAACTAATTCCAGAAGAACCAGCTCTTGGAACTCTCCTCATCCAGTCTCAACCGCCCCACAACCTTCCACATCTTCTGGAGGTAATACTGAAGAACCTATGCAACTGGGGCGTGGTCCTCTTTCCCCTGAGGAACGACAGAGACGCCGTCGGCCAGGCCTATGTACTGTGGAGGATAGGGTCACCTCATAGCCCGATGCCCGATTCGTCCAGGAAACTTCAAAGCCTAGGCTCTGGCGGAGGAGTAACCCTAGGCAGTACCTCTCCAGCTCTTCCACTTACTCTCCGGATCTCATTGGCACTTAAGGACCTTCATTTTTCCACCATGGCTCTAGTAGACTCCGGTGCCGGTGGGAGTTTCATTCTTCAAGACATCGTGGAGAAACTCCATATTCCTCTGCAACTTTGTCCCACACCATTGATTATATCCTCTATTCATGGAGACCCGCTACCGGGGAGGATAACCCATCAGACTGTTCCTCTGGAGTGTCACATCGGACCCAAACATTGCGAACAAATTTCATTTTATGTTATCCAGAGGGCCATACACCCCGTGGTACTGGGGATTCCCTGGTTGCAACGACACAATCCTCAGTTTGATTGGACGACCCTGAAACTCCTGCGATGGGGAGCTGCTTGTCAAGAGACTTGTCTTCAAGAATCCATACCTACCGACAGCTACCTATGCATTACACGACTCGAAGGGCTACCTGCATCGTATAGCCAGTTCGCAGATGTCTTCTCTAAAAAGGCAGCGGAGATCCTGCCCCCACATCGAGAATTTGACTGTGCCATTAACCTAGTTCCAGGGGCCTCTCCTCCCCGAGGAAAGGTCTATGCCCTATCCGCTTCAGAGACTCAGGCTATGACCAGTTACATTCAGGAGAATTTACAAAAAGGGTTCATTCGACGCTCTACCTCCCCGGCCGGAGCTGGTTTTTTCTTCGTGGGAAAAAAAGATGGAACACTTAGACCCTGCATTGATTTCCGTGGACTCAATGCTATCACCATTAAAGATTGATACCCACTACCTTTGATTGCTGAACTCTTTGATCGTTTACAAGGGGCCCAGATATTTTCCAAATTAGATCTCCGAGGGGCCTACAATCTTATCAGAATTCGCGAGGGTAATGAATGGAAAACGGCGTTCAACACGAGAGACGGACATTATGAATACCTGGTTATGCCGTTTGGACTGACTAATGCCCCTGCAGTATTTCAAAACTTCGTTAATGAAATATTCCAAGATCTGCTTTATATCTGTGTTGTGGTCTACTTAGATGACATTTTGATCTTCTCGGCTAATTTACAAGCTCATAGACTACACGTCATTCAGGTATTACAGCGGTTAAGAGAAAATAGACTGCATGCTAAGATTGAAAAATGTATTTTTGAAAAGGAGTCCCTACCTTTCCTGGGCTACATTATATCTAAACAAGGATTTCAAATGGACCCTGCTAAGCTAAAATGTATCAAAGAATGGCCTCAGCCTAATGGGCTGCGTGCGCTTCAACGTTTTTTAGGTTTCGCTAATTACTATCGCAGTTTTATTCAGAATTTCTCCAAAATTGCTGCACCCCTGACTGCCCTGACTCAAAAAGGAGTTAACATCAAGACCTGGCCTGTGGAGGCCGAGGAAGCCTTTCAACCCCTTAAAGACTCTTTCCTTCGGCAGCCCTGTCTTCGGCATCCCGATCCCAAGCGTCCATTTTTTATAGAAGTCGATGCATCAGCCGAAGGAGTTGGGGCCATTCTGAGCCAGACTACTACATCTGGAGCGGCGCATCCTTGTTCGTATTTCTCTATAAAATTTTCTGCAGCAGAACGTAACTATTCCATTGGAGACAAGGAGCTGCTTGCTATTAAGATGGCGCTAGAAGAATGGAGACAGTGGCTAGAAGGAGCCCAATATCGCATCACCATCTTTACGGATCACAAAAATTTAATGTATTTGCAACAAGCTCAACGATTAAACCCACGTCAAGCCCGTTGGGCCCTCTTTTTCACTCGGTTCGATATTGAAATACGTTATCGCCCTGCCGACAAGAACGTTAAAGCTGACACCTTATCTCGTTCATTCTCCACAGAAGATACTGAGGAATCAGAACAACATATCATTGATCCGGCCCGTATCATCCTGTCCGCTACCTTCACTGTGCCACCTGGGAAAACGGTGGTACCTAAGTGGCTACGCAATAAAGTTTTGGCTTGGGGTCATGATTCCAGACTGGCAGGACACCCGGGACGACTGCGAACACAGGCGTTGTTACAACAGTATTATTGGTGGCCGGAGATGCATAAGGATATAAGGGCTTATGTGGACTGTTGTCCAGTCAGCGCTCAACATAAAGTTCTCACCGGGAAACCTTGGGGGCCATTGCAACCATTGCCCATTCCTACCAGGCCTTGGACGCATATCTCCACAGATTTTATAGTAGAGCTTCCCTCTTCCGATGGCAATACTGTGATATGGGTGGTGGTGGATCGCTTTTCTAAAATGGCCCATTTTATTCCGCTCCCCTCCCTCCCGTCTGCCCCACGACTAGCTCAATTATTCATGCTACACATCTTCCGTCTCCATGGACTACCTCAACACATCACCTCGGACCGGGGACCGCAGTTCACGGCCCGCTATTGGCTTAACCTCTGCAAAAAGTTCCAGATTTCCTTGGATTTCACTACGGCTTTTCATCCGCAGGCAAATGGTCAGGCTGAACGCACTAACCGTACGCTCAAACAGTTCCTACGGTTGTATGTTAACTCTCGTCAAGATGACTGGGCATCTCTTCTCTCCTGGGCGGAATTTTCACATAATTCGCATGCTGGAACCTCTACGGGAACATCTCCCTTTCAGATTGTCTTCGGTCGCCAACCCCGTCCACCTTTGCCTGTACCGTTGCCTGTGCCTTCGCCAGCTGCTCAGTTGACTGCTACCCAACTGAAACAACTTTGGGCTCATACTCAACAGATGTTACAGAAAGCAGCCCGCTCCGTGAAGAAATTCACTGATCCACATCGACGCTAGGCTCCGCAGTTCCATTCCGGGGAGAGGGTGTGGCTCAGCACCCGGCATATCCGTCTGAGAGTCCCCTCTATGAGACTGGCTCCTCGATATATTGGTCCGTTTCCGGTGCTGAGACAACTAGGTCCGGTAACCTATCAACTTCGGTTACCGGCTTCATTGCGTATTCACAATTCTTTCCATGTGTCTCTTCTTAAGCCAGTGATCCTCAGGTGGCCTAGTCGGCAACCGCCAGAACCAACGCATCATCAGGCTGTGGATGAGACGATCTATCAAGTGCGAGACGTATTAGATGTCCGGAAACGGGGCACCATTTGGGAGTATCTCCTGGCCTGGGAGGGATTTGGTCCGGAGGAGAACTCGTGGGAACCGGCAAAGAATATATTGGACAAATCATTGCTCAAAGACTTTCATTCCAAACACCCTGGTAAACCCAAGCCTTCTAGGGGGAGGCCTAAAGGAGGGGGTACTGTTAAGGGCCGCGGCAGACCGCGACCGGGACCAGGTGTCATGGCCGCCGGCCGCGGTCGGCCAAGACGTAGGCAGCACCAGAAGCAGTAAGCTTCGCTCACCCGGTTCGCCGGGGTTAGTTGCGGGGTCTGCTGGGGAAAGCTGCCCTTCCTGCTCCTCCCTTGACTGCCGCCCTCGCCGAGCTGGCAGCGAGGATCGCGGCCATCTGACTCCTCCCCCTGTGCCTCATAGGGCCGCGCGCACGGCTGCAGGATATTCTTAAAGGGGCCATGACAGGAAGTGTCATGGCTCCCCCTGATGCTCCTCCTCCTGCTTCCTGTATTTAAGGCAAGGGCTGAGCAGTCAGGTTCCTGCCTTGAGTGTGTTCCTGGCTCCTGGTTCCTGTTTCTTCGTCCCGTCTTCTCTCCTGCTCCGTGGACTGATTCTTGGCTGCTGACTTGGACTGGTGTTCGTGGCTTCTCCTGGTTATCCCTGGTTTGGTTCTGGATTCTTCTTTGGCTTGACCCCAGTACGGATTTGGACCCTTCTCCTGTCTCGACCCTGGCACGGCTTCGGACCCTTCTCCTGCCTTAACCCTGGACTGGATTCGGACCCCGCTGGTATTTTGAACTTTGGACCGGACTTGGACTTCTCTTTGATTCCATCCTCAAGTCTGTCACGACCTGCTGAAGGCGCCAGCCATCTGGAACCCACGACCTGCAGGAGGCGCCTGCATCCAGACCTCTTACAGTCTTCAGAGGAATCGCCTAAGTCCCAGCGGCCGGACCCCTAAGGGCTTCTCCTGGGGGGGTCGCGTGCTTCCAGGGTGAAGTCTTCTAGCAAGAGTCTTCGGTTCGCAAGGCCTCGCCCTTCGACGGTAGCTATTACCGCGAAACAAGGGTCCACTTTCATAACAATCTAGGCCTTTCGCCTCACACCAGAGAACCTCCTCCACTTCAACCAGGAAGACTTCCTGGTGGAAGGCTTTTGGGAAGCCACCAGTACCTGTGACACATTATCCGAGAGATCGAGGGACTGTAAGACTACCCTTTCATCATCCAGGCAGTGAGGGCCAGTGACCGGAGGTTCGGGTGGTGCAATCTGCCCTGATCCTGCATGATCAGGTCGGGGGAGGCGCCCAGACATATGGGCTCCCATATCGATTGTCGGTCTAGACTTGTTGCTGCCAGTATGGGGCAACCAGAATCATGGTGCCTCTGTCCTGCTGGAGCCTCACTAGAGTCTTCCCCACCAGTGGGCCTTGCCCCAAAACTGGACAAAGGCATCCGAGGCTGATTCCCTGTCCTCCCTGTACAGGGAGCAAAAGTGGGTCAATTTGGAATTTTGAGGTGAGGCAAAGAGAGATCCACATCCGGACTGCCCCACAGGCGGAAGATCCTGTCCACAACCGCCGGGTTGAGCGACCACTTGTGAGAGTGGAACGTCCGACTGAGGCGCATTCTCTATCCCTGCAAGGTAAATTGCTCTCAAGAACATGTCCTTGAACAAGGCCCAGGCCCAAATCTATACTGCCTCCTGGCAGAGCAGGAAGGAGCCTGTGCCTCCTTACTTGTTTATGTATCACATTGCGACTTGGTTGTCGGTCTAGATCAGGACCACTTTGTGGGCCAGGTGATCCTGGAACGCCGAAAGGGCATACCGGATTGCACGCAGCTCCAAGAATTTGATTTGACAACTCGCTTCCTGCTCCGACCACATGCCTTGCGTGTGAAGACTGGCCACATGAGCAACCCAACCCAAGGTGGAGGCGTCAGTGGTCAACACTGCTTGGGGGTATGGCATTTGGAAGGGAAGACCTGTTTCCAAATTGGACAGACTCTCCCACCAGGAGAGGGAGCCTTGGAGCGGTGAGGTAACTTGGATTGGTGCTGAGAGGGCCTGGGTAGCCTGAAGCCATTAAGAGTGGAGAGTCCACTGTGCTACTCACATGGCCAGCCGGGCCAGCGGAGTGACATGCATCGCTGCTGCCATGTAGTCCAGTAAACGGAGCAGTACCCTGGCAGAGACTGTCCGACAGTAGCGGACTGAGTACACCAGCGATGCCAGGGTCTGGGTGCAGTCCCGGGGAAAGAATGTTCTGGCCAGAGTTGTGTTCAGCAGAGCCCCAATGAATGCTAGCCATGTGGACAGACTCAGCTGGGATTTGGGGAAATTGATCACGAACCCCAGTGACTGTAGCACTCTGGCTGTCACGCAGGAGGGAGCGTAGAGCACCCTCCTGCGTCATGCTCCTGATGAGCCAGTTGTCCAGGTAGGGGAAAACGTGCACCCCACTGCGGTGCAGGTGTACCCCTACCTCGGCCAGACATTTCATAAAGAATCCGCAGGGCTGATGCAGGCCGACTGGCAGCATCAGGCAGTGGAAATGTCTGTGGCCCACTATGACGCGGAGATACTTCCTGTAAGATGGGAATATCGCAATGTGGGCGTAAGCATCCTTCAGATCGAGAGAGCAGAGCCAATCTCTTTTTTGAAGGAGAGGAATTAGGATCCCCAGGGAGACCATTTTGAACCATTCCCGCTGCAAGAATCTGTTTAAGGCTCTGATGTTAAGAATGGGCCGAAGGCTGCCTGTTTTCTTTGGTATCAGAAAATATCTTAAGTAGAACCACTAGCACTGCTGGGAGCGGGGCACGGGTCCGACTGCACCTGCCTGTAACAAGGCTGAGAGCTCGAGCTCGAGCATTGCCTGATACTCCGACAGGACCCACTCAGGAGAGGGCAGAGAATCCGCTGGAACTGTCCGGAAATTCAGGTGGTAGCCGTGTTGTACAATGGCCAGAACCTAGCAATCGGTGGTAATAGGGGGCCAATGGCAGGCACAGCCCCGACCAGTGGGCAGGGATCTGCAGGCACTGCCAGGTGGTCTCCACTCTTTTGCTGCCAGTCAAAAACACGCAGCTGGACTAGGCTGTGGCGCAGGCTGGGGCCTGGGGTCACGCTGTTGGTGAGGCCAGCCCCTTGTTGGAGGACAGGATGCCCTGTTGCGGGACGTCGGAGGGTAGTATCTCCTCTGACGGTAGAAGGATTTGCACGGACCCTGTCGCAGGGACCTATGCATGGAGAACGGCGGGTCAGATGTGCTGGTGGACAGCTGCTGCAAGGTCTCATGGTGGTCCTTGAGCTGAGAGACTGTGTCCCTGACCTTTTCTCTAATGAAATTCTCTCCTGTGCATGGTAGATCCACCAATCTGTCCTGGACCTCTGGGCGGAGGTTGGAGGCTCAGAGCCAGGCCATGCAGCGGGCGCTAATGCCCACGGCTAAAACTCTGGCCGTCGTCTGAAAAACTTTATAGGTGGACCTCATCTTGTGTTTGCCAGCCTCCACGCCCTTTTGGACTATTGCCTCCAGCACATCCTGCTGCTTTTGAGGCAGATGCTCTGCCAGTTCCTGAACCTGTTTCCACAAGTTCCTATTGTACTGGGCCATGTACAATTGGTAGGCGGAATTGCGAGTAATGACCATCGCCCCTTGAAAAATTCTCCTACCTAGAGCATCCAGGGCCCTATGTTCTTGGCCTGTGGGGTGGGGGGTGTGGTGTGGAGGAATGCATGCAAGATCTCTTGGCCTTTTTAAGGGCAGATTCCATATCCACAGATTGGTGGGGGAGCTAACACTTTTGAAAGCCCAAGGTTTGTTGTACTAGATAAAGGGCATCAGTCTTCTGATTAACGGGGGGGGGATGGGGGGGGGGGGGGGGAAAAGAGCCGGGGTGCTCCCAGACCTTGTAGAGGAGTTCCAACAGGATCTTGTGCATTGGAATGGCTACCACCTCGTTTGATTACTTCCACAAATTGGAGAATTTCCAGCATTTTGTGGTGGGCATCTTCCTCAATGAGGAGTTGGAAGGGGATGGCTTCTGCCATGGCCCTAATGAAGCTCGCGAAGGAGGTCTTCTGGGGGAGAGAGACGTCTTTCATCCAGCAGAGAAGGCTCAGATGGCAGGTCACCGGAAAACTCAGACGAGGAGTCAGAGGTATCATCACCCCAGGGATCGTAAGGGATCCCCTCACTTGACATCCACTGGGGGACGGCGAGGGGGCCCAGCATCCATGGTCCTTGGCAGCAGCATCGAGGGTGGCCTCGGTGTCGGGGGCCATAAGGGCATCAATAGTGCCGGGGGCACCAAAGGCCCAGAGAGGACAAAAGGCCCTGGAGCTCCCAATGGCCCAGAAATAGGCTTAGGCAATGGAGGCACCGTCGAGGGTTTTGGGCGTGGCACCGTATCCTCTTCCTTGGAAGAACTGGAGATAGGGATGTGAATCGTTTTTTGACGATTTAAAATATCGTCCGATATATTTTAAATCGTCAAAAATCGTTAGGGCCACGATACAATACCAATTCCCCCGATTTATCGTCAAAAAATCGTAAATCGGGGGAAGGGGGAGGGCAGGAAAACCGGCACACTAAAACCCCCTAAAACCCACCCCCGACCCTTTAAATTAAATCCCCCACCCTCCCGAACCCCCCCCCAAATGCCTTAAATTACCTGGGGGTCCAGCGGCACACTAAAACACGGCACACTAAAACCCCCTAAAACCCACCCCGACCCTTTAAATTAAATCCCCCACCCTCCCGAACCCCCCCCCCCCCCCACAAATGCCTTAAATTACCTGGGGGTCCAGCGGCACACTAAAACACGGCACACTAAAACCCCCTAAAACCCACCCCGACCCTTTAAATTAAATCCCCCACCCTCCCGAACCCCCCCCACAAATGCCTTAAATTACCTGGGGGTCCGTAGCGGCGGTCCGTAGCTTAAATTACCTCCGTAGCCTTAAATTACCTCCATAGCGGCGGTCCGTAGCTAAATCGGGGGAAGGGGGAGAGCAGGAAACCGGCACACTAAATCGTGTAGTCTTCAGCCGGCGCCATTTTGCAAAATGGCCGCCGCAAAATGGCGGCGGCCATAGACCAAAACGATTCGACGCAGGAGGTCGTTCCGGACCCCCGCTGGACTTTTGGCAAGTCTTGTGGGGGTCAGGAGGCCCCCCCAAGCTGGCCAAAAGTTCCTGAGGGTCCAGCGGGGGTCCGGGAGCGATCTCCTGCCGCGAAACGTTTTCCGTACGGAAAATGGCGCCGGCAGGAGATCGACTGCAGGAGGTCGTTCAGCGGGGGTCCGGAACCCTCGCTGAACGACCTCCTGCAGTCGATCTCCTGCCGGTGCCATTTTCCGTACGGAAAACGATTCGCGGCAGGAGATCGCTCCCGGACCCCCGCTGGACCCCCAGGAACTTTTGGCCAGCTTGGGGGGGCCTCCTGACCCCCACAAGACTTGCCAAAAGTCCAGCGGGGGTCCGGAACGACCTCCTGCGTCGAATCGTTTTGGTCTATGGCCGCCGCCATTTTGCGGCGGCCATTTTGCAAAATGGCGCCGGCTGAAGACTACACGATTTAGTGTGCCGGTTTCCTGCTCTCCCCCTTCCCCCGATTTAGCTACGGACCGCCGCTACGGAGGTAATTTAAGCTACGGACCGCCGCTACGGACCCCCAGGTAATTTAAGGCATTTGGGGGGGGGGTTCGGGAGGGTGGGGGATTTAATTTAAAGGGTCGGGGTGGGTTTTAGGGGGTTTTAGTGTGCCGTGTTTTAGTGTGCCGCTGGACCCCCAGGTAATTTAAGGCATTTGGGGGGGGTTCGGGAGGGTGGGGGATTTAATTTAAAGGGTTGGGGGTGGGTTTTAGGGGGTTTTAGTGTGCCGGCTCACGATTTTAACGATTTTCAAGATACTTTACACACCCAAACGGCAACAATACGATTCCCTCCCCCTCCCAGCCGAAATCGATCGTTAAGACGATCGAGGACACGATTCACATCTCTAGGATTGGTATCACTCTGGATGGTCACCTTGATGACCGACTGTGAACTGAGGGAACCCTGGGAACTGGTTGGTTAGGCAGAACAGTGAAGAGAACGTCGAGCCACTCCAACAGGGGTGCTAACAGCACAGGTGCTGGTTCGGGCGCCGGTGCTGGGGACGGTTAAAAGCTCCAGAGGGCTTGAAGCACCGCCTGCTGCACCCTGCAGACTAACTCCTCCTGGAAGGCTGGTGAAGAGAACACAGACGATGGGGGAGGAGGTTGAGGTATCACCGGAGCCTCCAAGGGGTTCCACAGAGGCTCGGTGTCTGGTACCGCACTCGGTGTGGAATGCCTGGGACTCCTGGGTTTGGAAGAGGACGGGACCTCTTCACCATGTGTTCGCTTCGGAGGAGGCTCGGCATGGGCTGGTGCTCCTCTGGAATCGGCACGGTGCCATGCGATGACGACTCTGGTGTCAGTGTCGATGCTTGCCTCTGTGCTCAGCCCAGTGTTTCTACAGCGCCGAGGTTGACAAGGATCCGGATGCTTTGGATCGATCCGATGAGAGAGAGAGGGCTGGCCCCCCAAGCCCTTCTCTTCCTGAGGAGGAATAGAACGAAACGTGGAGGGTGAACATGCGTCACAAGGGTCTCCGCAGCCCTTCCGTCTCAAGGCTCCCAATGCTGGAGTTGATGGAGCTGACCTTTTGGCGCCAAAAAGCTGCTCCATCTTGTCCAGCCAGAATTGACGGCCCTTGGGGGTCATCTTAGCCAACTGGGGCACCCGCAGATATCATGGGGGCCCCCAGGCAGAGGATGCAGACCTCATGCGGATCTGTGAGAGACATGATCCGCGGGCACTGGGGGCATTTGCAAAAACCGGATGATGCCATAAAAGTATGCTGGCTAGCAGTCGATGGCCCACGGCCACCGGGGTACGACACGCTCAGGAATCGACCGCAAAGAACGAGGGAAAAAATACCTACCGAGATGCTGGGGGAATCGATAATGAAGGGGGAACCGTGTGAAGAAGAACAGAGGAAAAATCCTCTGAGTTAGTTTTAGAAAAATGTCTGGAGAGAGCTCCAAGGACCGCGAGGCAACTGCTTCGTGGAAAAAACAAGACTGAAGAGGGACCTTGCATGGCCGGTGTCAGGGGCATGCTCAGTGTGCCAGTCAAAGTTTCTAGAAACTTTGACAAAAGTTTTCCATGCCGAGCTCCATCTGAAGATGTCACCCATCTGTGAGGACTACCATCCTGTTTGTCCTAGGACAAAATTCTTTTTCACTCAACGCACATTTAAGCTCTGGAATTCATTGCCAGAGAATGTGGTTAAGAGGTAGATTTTCAAAGGTACGCGTGGGCGTTCATGTGCGCATGCTACCCGGCGCACACACAAGGAGGCCTGATTTTATAACCTGCACGCAATTATAAAATCGGGGGTCAGCGCGCACAAGGGGATGCGCAATTCGCATGCCGACACCCACAGCTATTGCAGTCCCGGGCCGTGCCCTGGTCCCTCCATCTAACTCGGGGACAGCCCAGGCCATTTCGGTGCCTCCTCAGGCCTGCAGGACTTCCAGCGCATCTCTCCCTCCTCGGGAGAGATGCCGACGATCCGCCGTGGCTGGCCCCGCCCCCTAGATGCGCATGCGCGAAGAGTCGTCCCTCTTAAAGGGGCCAGCACAGGAAATCCTTAGCCCTGCCTTGGATGACGTCAGACGCCATCAGGGTATTTAAACCCTGCAACTGGACTCCTTCAGTGCCTTGCAACGAGGTTCACTCAGTCCCTGAGTCTCTAGTTGCAGCGTTGATCTTGGATCGCCTCTTCTGTCTTCTGGCTTCTGACCCGGCTTTGTCTCCTGACTCATTTATTTTATTTATTTATTTAAAAACTTTTATATACCGGTATTAGTATGCATACATCATACCGGTTTACAATGTAACTTTAAAGGTAGAAATTACAATGAACAGGGAGGGCGAACAAGGAGGAGTATACAAAGAGCAGGAGGTGGAGGAATTAAAGCAATAAATAAAAACTGCAACGGACTATTTACAGGAATATACAAGGCGTAGGCAAGATACTTGCAGAAGTCGGTGTACTTAATCAGGGTAGGCTTGTCGGAAGAGCCATGTTTTAAGTTTTTTTCTGAACTTGGCGTAACATGGCTCTAGCCTGAGAGTGGTAGGGAGGGTGTTCCATTGTTTAGGGCCTGCAATGGATAGTGCACGGTCCCTAGTAGAGGAGAGGTGGGCTTTTTTCAAAGGGGGAATGGAGAGGGTGCCTTTGTTGACAGTGCGAGTGGGTCGTTCAGTGCGTATAGGACGAAAGGGTTCATCCAACCAATTGGAATTGTGCGAGTGGATGGACTTGTGCACTATGGTTAGAATTTTGAAGAGAATTCGGGATGCGATGGGGAGCCAGTGGAGTTCTTTGAGTATTGGGGTAATGTGATCAGCTTTCCTTGAGTTGGTGATGACCCTGGCGATGGCATTCTGGAGCATTTGTAAGGGCTTGGTGGTGGAGGAGGGTAGGCCAAGGAAGAGGGCATTACAGTAGTCCAGCTTTGAGGAAAGGGTGGCTTGGACGACGGTGCGGAAGTCATGATAGTGGAGGAGGGGTCTGAGTTTCTTCAGGATGTGAAGCTTGAAGAAACCTTCTTTGAGGATGGAGTTGATCTGTTTTTTGAGATTGAGTTGTTGATCTATGATAACCCCAAGGTCTCTTACTGTGGGTTGGGGTGTTATGACGTTGAAAGCTGGATCGTTGGAGATCGGTGGTTTGGGAGGGAGGTGAGGAGAGATAAGGAGCAGCTCTGTTTTGGAGGAGTTTAGAGCGAGGTGGATGTTGGTGAGGAAGTCATTGATGTTGGCAAGACATGTGTTCCAGAAGGCAAGGGCATCTGAGAGAGAGTTGTGAATGGGAATGACGATTTGAACGTCATCTGCATAGAGGTAGAATTTGAGGCCGAGGTCTGTGAGGAGCTGACATAGAGGTGTGAGATAAATGTTGAAAAGGGTGGAGGAGAGGGAGGAGCCTTGTGGGACACCTTGAGACAAGGGATAGAGTGTGGAGTTGGCGTTTCCTATCTTGACGGAGAACTTTCTGTTAGATAAGTAGGATTTAAACCATAGTAGGGCTAGGCCTGAGATGCCTTTTTCGGATAGCCGGTTGATGAGGAGGTTATGGTTGATGGTATCAAAGGCAGCTGAGATGTCGAGTAGGGCGAGGAGGTAACAGTTGCCTCGGTCCATGCCTATGAGTAAGTGGTCCGTGAGGGAGAGCAGGAGGGTTTCTGTATTGAGGTATTTACGGAAGCCGTATTGGGCTGGATGCAGAATGTTGTTGCTTTCTAGATATTCTGTAAGTTGGATGTTTACAATCTTTTCCATAATTTTGGATAGGAAGGGCAGGTTAGAGATAGGGCGGAAGTTAGCGGGGTCTTTAGGGTCTAGTGTTGGTTTTTTTAGGAGGGGCTTGACAATAGCTTGTTTAAGAGCATCTGGGACAGAGCCTGAAGAGAGGGAGGAGTTTATGATGTCTGCGATGGGTTTGGATATAGTGTTCGGGATGGAGAGGAGGGATTTTGTGGGAATGGTGTCTGAAGGGTGGGAAGCTGGTTTAAGTTTTCTGAGAATAGATTCCACTTCTTTAGCGGAAGTCAGGTCAAGGGTTTGGAGGGTGGGTGAAGTGGGGGAAGGTTGGAGGGAGGGGGAAGGGGAGGTGGATGGAGAAGGGTGTTGAAATCTGCGGAGGATGTTGGTGATTTTTGTGAGGAAATACTGGGCGATTTCTTCGCTCTTAGTGGAGGCATCATTCTCAGGGATAGTGGGCTGAGAGGATTTGGTGAGGTTGGCAACATAATTGAAAAGGGCTTTCGGGTTGTACATGTATTGGTGGATCTTAGCTGAAAAGTAGTCTCTTTTTGTTTTGAGGGTGGTTATTCTATATTGGTGAAGGGTAGTTTTGAAACTTGAGGCGAGTTGGGGTGAGGGGGCTTTACGCCAGTTTCTCTCATGCTGCCTGAGGGTATTTTTTAGGGATCTTAGTTCAGTCGTGTACCAGGGTTGATGATTTTTTGTGGGTTGGGTAATGTTACGTCTGGAGATGGGGCATAGTTTGTCAGCAATTTCAAGAGTCATGCTGAGCCAGGATTTGATGGCAGTCTCTGGACTGGAGCAGTCAAGGCTAGTGGATGTGTTGGAAATGGCAAGAGCCAGTTCATCTCCAGAGCAGGGTTTCCTGAAGGTGAAGGTGGTGTTGTTTGAGGGAGTGGGGGTAGTAGGGAAGTTAAGGGGGAGGAGGGCTTTTATGAGGAAGTGGTCTGACCAAGGTACAGGGGAGCAGGTGGGGGGGGTGGGATGGTAGGAAGCAGTGGTTGATGAATATAAGGTCAAGGAGTGACCAGCTTGGTGCGTGGGGAAGGCAACAATTTGTCTAAGGCCTAGAGCTTGGAGTGCAGTAAGGAATGCCTCACAAGAAGGGGTAAGGGGGGTGGCATCGACATGGAGGTTGAAGTCTCCTAGTATGATGGAAGGGATTTCAATGTTTATGTTGGCAGATAAGAATTCAATTAAGGGGGAGGGGTCCCGTTCGATGGATCCAGGAGGGGCATAAATGAGACAGATTTGCAGTGAGGGGGCTTTGAAGAGGCCAATTTCTAGCTTGGAGGGTGATGTGGTGTGGGAGAGTTTGAGATTAAGGTGTTTCTTGAAGGCTAGGAGGATGCCACCTCCTCTTTTCTTGGGTCTTGGAATGGATAGGAATTCGTAGGATTGTGTAGGTAGCTGGTTCAGGAGGACAATGTCTGTTTCTTTGAGCCAGGTTTCCGTGATGGCACAGATGTCTGGCTTGGTGTCAGTGAGGAGGTCATTTAGGATGGGGGTTTTTTTGGAGAGTGATTGGGCGTTGAACAGAATGAACAGACTCATCTGTTCATTCTGAACTCAACAGAATGAACAGACTCATCTTCAGCTTCCGCTCCTGGTTTTGGTATTGACTTCTGACTTCCGACCCGGCTCCGTCCTACGACTCCATCTTCAGCTTCCGCCCCTGGCTTTGGTTTTGGATCTCTGACTTCTGGCTTCTGACCCGGCTTCACTCCTGGACTCCGACTTTGGCTCCTTCCACCACCTCAGGTATCCGGTACTCGCTGGCCCAGAGGATTCTCCTAAGTCCCAGCGGCTCGGGCTCTCACAGGCTCCTCCCAGGGGAGCCTCCCAGGGGAGTCTTCACCCTCGGGCTTCCGAGGGTGAAGACTCTTCCAGCCTCCTGGGCCCAGCCGTCCTCTTCGTCCACCTCTCCGGACCCTGCCTGGATCCTTGGTCGCATAGGGTCCTGCCTAAGTCCAAGTGGCCCGGGTTCCTAAGGGCTCCTCCTGGGGGGACCTCGGGCTTCCTGTGGTGAAGTCTTCTCTTGAGTCTCTTCAGCGCCGCCTCCCGGCTGTGACGCTTCCTGTGAGTTCCCACAGTACTCCATCCACTGTCTCAGTCGGCCCAAGAGTCCACGACCGTAACAGTTTGCAAGGCCATGGACCCGGCAGATCTTGCAGGCTTGAAAGCCATCCTGGGTATTGCACAAAGTCTGCAACAGCAGCAAACTTGCCTCAACTCTCTGATGGCAACAGTGCAGGGACTAGCTGGCCGCGTTGGCGGAGCCACTGCTTCCAGTTTCCCGGTATCTGGAGCTGAGACCAATACTGGTTCAGCAGCACCCATACAGATGCCAGCACCTCGCGGTTTTCGGGAGATGCGAAGCTTTGCCGAGGGTTCCTGAACCAGTGCTATATTCGATTTAATCTTCTTCCAGCTCAGTTCCTGTTGGACCGGGTCAAGACAAGCTATATTATCTCCCTGCTGGATGGGAGACCCTTGGCGAGGGCCTCCAACCTGTGGGAGCGTCAGGACTCCCGCCTGGACAGTCTGGTACAGTTCATCACCGCCTTTCGGCAGGTCTTCGATGAGTCCTCCCGCAGACCTACTGCTGCATCAGAATTGCTCCAGCTGCGTTAGGGTAACCGGCCTTTGGCTGAACATGCCATGGACTTTCAGACTCTTGCTGCCGAATTGAACTGGGGAAGCGATAGCCTGCACGGCATCTTCTTGGAAAGACTCTCCCCAAAACTTCAGGATGAATTGGCAGCCCGAGATCTCCCGGACGACCTGAACGATCTCATTGATCTAGCGGGCCGCGTGTACCATCGTATCCAACACCGGTTCCGGGAGAGGAGGGCACTCCCCTTCTGCCTCTCTGGGGGCTCAGGATCCTGAACCCATGCAGGTGGGCCGGGGGCCTCTCTCTCAAGAAGAAAGGAAGAGACGTTGGTCCCTGGGCCTGTGCCTGTATTGCGCTGGCAAGCGCCATTTCCTTGCCCGTTGTAGCGAACATCTGGGAAACACTCGGACCTAGGGACAGTCGGGGAGATAGCCCTAGGTCACACCACTTCTACCTCCCCGTGCACCGTCCCGGTGACTTTACTCCTTCCCAAAGGAGAGTTCGAAACGCTAGCCCTCATTGATTCTGGAGCTGGGGGAAACTTCATACTCCAGGACTTGCTCCAGCAACTCCAGATTGGGGTTCAACCTCAAAGACCCCCCTCTCCGTGTGTCTTCTATTCAGGGGAGACTTCTTCCAGGGACCATCACCACTCGTACCAGGCCTCTCACGCTCCGCACGGGTATTCTGCATGAGGAGGAGATTTCGTTCCTCATCCTGGAGAAGTCCATGCATCCGGTCATCCTAGGGCTACCTTGGCTGCGGAAGCACTCTCCCATAATCTCATGGGATACCCTCCAGGTGGCGTCCTGGGGGCCATCGTGCTTCAAATCTTGCTTGGCCTCTGTTCCTCGACCACCGGTGCCTCTACTGACGGCTTCCTTGGCACTGCCACACCACTACCAGGACTACCTCGACGTCTTTTCCAAGGAGAAAGCCGAGATCCTCCCGGAGCAGTGCCCTTTCGACTGTGCGATCAACTTGCTCCTGGGTATCTCGCCGCCACAAGGAAGGGTATACCCGTTGTCCCTCCCGGAGACGCAAGCCATGTCCGCTTCTATCCGGGAGAACCTGGACCGAGGATTCATTCGACACTCCAAATCCCCGGCTGGAGTGGGGTTCTTCTTTGTAGCTAAAAAGGACAGCTCCCTTCGACCCTGCATAGATTACCGAGGCCTGATCAGCATTACCCGCCGTGACCAGTACCCTCTGCCTTTGATCCCAGAACTCCTGGATAGACTCCAGGGGGCCAAGGTCTTCACAAAATTGGATCTCCACGGGGCCTACAACCTGGTGAGGAATCGGCCCGGCAATGAATGGAAAACTGCATTTAACACGAGGGATGGCCACTATGAATACTTGGTCATGCCCTTCGGTCTTTGCAATGCCCCAACGGTTTTTCAAAACCTCATGAATGAGGTTCTAAGAGAGATGTTACATACCTCTGTAATTGTCTACCTTGACGATGTACTAATATATTCCAAGGACTTGGAAACACACCGTCATGATGTCCACCAAGTGCTGCAGAAACTGCGAGAGAATCGACTATATGCAAAACTTGAGAATTGCAAATTTGAGCAGGAAACACTGCCCTTCCTTGGGTATATTGTATCCTCCACGGGGATTCCGTATGGACCCGGAGAAGGTCGCGGCCATCAAAGATTGGCCTCAACTGGTGGGAATTAAAGCGCTCCAGCGGTTTCTCGGGTTTGCCAATTTCTATCGGCAATTCATTCCCTATTATTCCCAGATGGTGGCTCTGCTGACGGCCCTCACCTGGAAGGGGGCCGATGCCAAGAACTGGTCGGCGATGGCCACACGGGCTTTTCAGGAATTGAAGACAGCCTTCCTCCAGGACACCTGCCTTCGCCACCCAGACCATCAACACCCGTTCATTGTGGAGGTCGACGCCTCTGACATAGCGGTCGGGGCCATGCTAAGCCAATTGTCCAATGGAGGCAAATCCCTGCCGTGTTCCTACGACTCACGCAACTTCACGTCCGCAGAGAGGAACTATGGCATCGGAGATAAGGAGCTGCTGGCCATTAAATTAGATTTCGAAGAATGGCGTCAATGGTTGGAGGGGACCCAACACCCAGTAATCGTTTACACAGACCATAAGAACTTGGAGTATTTGTGTTGTGCACAGCACCTTAACCCACGGCAGGCGCACTGGTCACTCTTCTTCAGCCGTTTTAATTTCTCTCCGTTACCGATCGGCATCCAAAAACATTCGAGCGGATGCCCTCTCCCGCACGATGGAGACTGAGGATATCATCAACCCTCCTCAGTACATTCTGGACCCAGCCAAAGTTCTTCTGGCAGAATCCGAGGTGGCCCCCTTGGGGAAGACTGTGGTGCCCTCTCATTCCCGCAGGAAAGTGTTAGCCTGGGCCCATGACTCCTTGACCGCTGGACATCCAGGAATAGCCAGGACCCTGGAACTTCTGTCGGAGTTCTACTGGTGGCCGCAGCTCAAGAAGGATGTCCGACTCTACGTTCAGTTGTGTCCTACCTGTGCCCGGCAGAAGCCCTTGCACGGACGTCCCTGGGGGCTCCTTCAGCCACTGCCCATTTCTACCGAGCCCTGGACCCATCTTTCCACTGACTTTATTGTTGATTTGCCTGTTTCAGATGGGAAGACCATGATCTGGGTCATGGTCGACCGTTTCTCGAACACGGCTCACTTCGTGCCTCTCTCTAAACTGCCTTCGGTGCCAGAATTAGCTACCCTCTTTACGCAACACATCTTCCGTCTACATGGACTCCCTTCACACATAGCCTCTGACCGCGGCCCGCAGTTTACTGCAAAATATTGGAAGGCTCTTTGCAGGAAGTTCGGTGTGCAACTCGACTTGACTACAGCCTTCCACCCCCATGGCAACGGGCAAGCCGAGTGCACTAATAGGACCTTAAAGGCTTTCCTCCGGTCCTTCATGGGGGACCTCCAAGATGATTGGGTCACCTTACTACCGTGGGCAGAGTTCTCCTATAACCGGCATAAGCACTCTGCAACCAACCAGTCCCCGTTCCAGTTGGTCTACGGGAAGACCCCGAGGCCTCCTCTCCCACTGCCTTTGATGGTACCATCCCCAGCAGTTCAACTTACGGCATGACAGCTGCACAACCTCTGGAGAACCACCCAGGAGAAACATCATCTGACGGTGGCCATGGCTAAAAGATATGCGGACAGGTCACGGTGGCCTGTTCCAGCCTTCCTTCCAGGACAGAAAGTATGGTTGAGTACCAGGAACATCCATTTACGGACTCCCTCTATGCGTCTGGCCCCCAGGTACATTGGTCCATTCACGGTAGTGGAGCGAGTAGGGGCAATCTCCTAAGGTTACGTCTGCTGTCTACCCTGAGGATCCACAACGTATTCCACATGTCTCTGCTCAATCCGGTGGTTCTCTCAGCATTTCATGCCAAGCCTCCCGAGCTCACCACCGCCACTGCCGACCCAGATGTCACCTACACCGTAAAAGATGTCCTGGACGTTCAGTTCCACCATCGCCGGTGGGAGTACCTCCTATCGTGGGAGGGTTACGGTCCAGAGGAGAATTCCTGGGAACCGTCGTCCCATATCCTTGACAAAGGTCTCCTCCACCAGTTTCATCTACCCCACCCGGCTAAACCCAGACCCTCGAGAAGGGGGCGTAGGGGGGGTACTATTGCGGTCCCGGGCTGTGCCCCGGTCCCTCCATCTATCTCGGGGACGGCCCGGGCCGTTTTGGGGCCACCTCAGGCCGGCAGGACTTCCAGCATGTCTCTCCCTCCTCGGGAGAGATGCCGATGATCCGCCGCAGCTGGCCCCGCCCCCTAGACGCGCGCGCGAGGAGGAGTCCCTCTTAAAGGGGCCAGCGTGGGAAAACCTTAGCCCTGCCTTGGATGACGTCAGACGCCATCAGGGTATTTAAACCCTGCATCTGCCTTGCAACAAGTTCCTGAGTCTCTGAGTCTCTAGTTGCAGCATTGATCTTGGATCGTCTCTTCTGTCTTCTGGCTTCTGACCCGGCTTCGTCTCATGACTCGTCTTCAGCTTTCGCCCCTGGCTTTGGTTTTGGATCTCTGACTTCTGGTTTCTGATCTGGCTTCGCTCCTGGACTCCTCAGGTATCCGGTACTCGCTGGCCCAGTGGATTCTCCTAAGTCCCAGCGGCTCGGGCTCTCACGGGCTCCTCCCGGGAGAGCCGCGGGCTTCCAAGGGTGAAGACTCTTCTAACCTCCTGGGCCCAGCCGTCCTCTTCATCCACCTCTCCGGACCCTGCCTGGATCCTTGGTCACATAGGGTGCCGCCTAAGTCCAAGAGGCCCAGGTTCCTACGGGCTCCTCCTGGGGGGACCTCGGGCTTCCTGTGGCGAAGTCTTCTCCTGAGTCTCTTCAGCATTGCCTCCCGGCTGCGACGCTTCCTGTGGGTTCCCACAGTACTCCATCCACCATCTCAGTCGGCCCAAGGTTCCACAACCGTAACAACAGCCTTTACCCGTTCCCTCCCAGGCTGCTCCGATTTCGGCCTGTGAGGGAACTTCCCTTCCCCCTAATCTAACCATCTCACCCCTTCCCCTAACCTATCACCCCCAGCCCTATCCTAAATCCCCCAAAATGTTATTTTACCTTCTGAACCTGCCTCCGGGCAGGCGCAGGTTGCACACGCCGGCAGCCTGCCAGCATGCAATTCCCCGGCACGGCAGCAAATGACCGTTGTGCCAGAGGCCTCTGGCCCCACCCCATACCGCCCCTTTTTTAAAGCCCCAGGACTCAGACGCATCCCGGGGCTTTACACGCATCGCCGGGCCTTTATAAAATAGGCCCGGCATTCGTAACCCAATTTATGCACACAGAGCTTTTAAAATCTGGCCCTTAGTGTAGCTGGGTTTAAAAGAGTTTTGGATAAGTTCCGGGAGAAGTCCATAAACTGCTATCAATTAATAATGAATAGCCACTGCTAGTTACCAGCATTAGTAGCTTGGGATCTTTTTAATCCCCCTCTTGCGCGCATGAGAGGCTACCCATCCGCACACGAGCGCAGCTATTAAAATCTGGCACACATGTACGTGCAGGAATCATATTTTATAACATGCACGTGGCGAAGTGCGCATGTTATAAAATTGCCGCATTCCTGGCACGCGCACATGGACACACGCGCAGGCCTTTGAAAATCTACCCCTACGGGCATAACTGAAGCTCCAACAGGATTCAGTAGAGAGAGAAAATGAACAGATTAAATGGAACCATAATGTTTATATTTTATTTATATTTAGCTCATGCCTTTTTATTGGTAACGCAAGATAAGTTACATTCAGGAATTTTAGGTATATGCATTCCTCTAAAGCTATTTTTTTTTAAATTCCCATAAATATGAACAAGTTTCATAAAAATAATCCACTGAATTTCTAAGATCTCAGTTAATACCTCAGTTACGTATTGCAACATTGCCATACGCGATATTTTCTCTTGAATAATACCAAAGTTGTAGATTTCCTTTCCAAACTGTATACGGTTAGCTGCATGATCAACCTAGATTTACATAAAAGCACAATATCTAATTAGAAAAAAACTGAAAATATGTTAATAGCATTGAAAAGAAAAACATATTATGCTTCATGTTATTGTTAACTATTCAGATAGCAGAGTTGCTTACCTGTAACAGGTGTTCTCACAGGACAGCAGGATGTTAGTCCTCACACATGGGTGACATCATCAGGATGGAGCCCAGTCACAGAATACTTTTGTCAAAGTTTCTAGAACTTTGACTGGCACTACTGAGTATGCCCAGCATGCCACCAACCCTGCATCCAGCAGGGGTCCCCCTTCAGTCTCATGTATAGTAATAATGCGTGCGAAAAAATTAAATTAATCACAAGCGAACCCAACTCCGCGGGGTGGTGGGCGGGTTTTGTGAGGACTAACATCCTGCTGTCCTGTGAGAATACCTGTTACAGGTAAGCAACTCTGCTTTCTCACAGGACAAGCAGGATGGTAGTCCTCACACATGGGTGAATAACGAGCTGAGGATGCCTGAGTAATGTACCAAAAGCACCCAAAGACGTGTATCAGGCACAATAACAGGGGTGGGTTTGGTTAACAGGGCAGCCTGAAAATCCCAGCGGGCCGTTAGAAGGAAGTTGGATATTAAGCTGAGAATAAATTGTGAAGAACAGACTGGCCAAAGATCGAATCTTGTCTGCCAGCCTTGTCCAGGCAATAAATGAGCTGCAAAGGTATGGAGAGAACTCCATGTAGCAGTCCTGCAGATGTCAGCAAGAGGCACAGAATGAAGGTGTACTACCGAGGTAGACATTGCTCAAATAAAGTGTGCTTTAATGTGTTTCTGGTGCAGAAGACTTGCTTGCTGGTAGCCGAAAGAAATACAGTCCGCCAGCCAGGAGGACAGGGTCTGCTTCCCCATCAGGATTCCCAGTTTAGGTTTATCAAAGGAGACAAACAACTGGGTGGACTTCCTATGGGCTGCAGTGCGTTCCAAATTAAAGGCTAGCGCATGCTTGCAGTCCAAGAAATGCAGAGCCAGCTCACCTGGATGTGAGTGGCGACTTGGAAAGAAAGTAGGTAGAACAATAGATTGATTTAAATGAAATTCAGAGACTACCTTTGGTAAAAATTTAGGATGAGTGCAAAGGGCCACCCGATCATGAAGAAATTTCGTGTAAGGGGGTGTGTTACTATATATATCTATCATATTTTCGAAATACTATCATATTTTTGAAAATAGACTACTGCAACGCCCTCCTCCTTGGCCTCCCTGCTACCTACATCAAACCTTTGCAACTACTTCAGAATGCCACTGCACGTATCCTCACAAATGCTAAAAAGAAAGATCACATCACTCCTACTCTCATTGATCTCCACTGGCTTCCTATACAATCACGCATCCTATACAAAACTCTTACCCTCATTCACAAAAGCATCTCCAACGAACATTACAACTGGATAAACCCACCGTTCCTCCCTCGCACCTCTACAAGACCAATTCACTCCTCCCTACGTGGAACCCTCTGTGCCCCCCCTATAAAATCAACTAGACTCATCTCTACTACAAACAGAGCCCTCTCCCTTGCAGGCCCCACCCTCTGGAACTCCATGCCCCTTGATCTACGCACTGAAACTTCCACTCCCAAATTCAAGAAGAAACTCAAAACTTGGCTCTTCCTACAAGCCTACCCTTCCTCACCCTTGCTTGCCAACTCCTCTGCTCACTAATCGCAATGAATGTATTTATTGAACCCTGTACATAGCATTTTCTCTTTGTTACTGTTATTTATCCCCCGCTCCCAATTATGTTACCCCCAATTTTGAACCTAGCAACCATCTATTCAGTTTTCTGCTTGTTATTTTGACTGTTCTATGTTCTTTGTAAAGGCTATGCCTACCTATACCGTTATTTTAAGTTATCTGTAAACCGACACGATGTGCAAACGGTTGTCGGTATATAAAACATTTTAAATAAATAAATAAATACTAGCGCCTGTAGCTCACTGATCCTGCGAGCAGAGGTCACAGCAAGAAGGAAGAGCACTTTCAAAGTGAGGTGACATAACTCGCAGGAGTGCAGAGGCTCAAACGGAGGTTTCATGAGATGTGCTAATACCACGTTAGGGTCCCAAGCAGGGGCTGGGGGACGGAGAGGGGGCTTGAGGTGTAGCAAGCCCTTCATAAAGCGTACCACTAAGGATTGTGTCGAAATCGAGACATCATCTGTACCTTTATGGAAGGCGGCCACCGCACTGACATGAACTCTAATGGATGAAGCTTGTAGACCAGACTCTGAGAGGTGCCAGAGGTAGTCTAGAAACTTTGTTGTGAGGCAGATAAAGGGATCTAAGTCCTTTGATGTGCACCATGAGGAAAACCTTTTCCATTTGGAATGATAAGATTTCCTAGTAGAAGGCTTTCGTGAAGCTACCAGGACTTGGGATACCGAGTTCAAGAGGTTGAGTGGCTGTAAGATTAGCCTTTCAAATTCCAGGCTGTCAGCAACAGGGCCTTGAGGTTCGGATGATGCAGCTGTCCATTGTTCTCAGAAATCAGAGATGGATCTGTGCCTATACGAATTTTTTGACGGACTGAGAGGTCGTGAAGGATGGGAAACCTCACCTAGTGTGGCCAGTAAGGGGCTATGAGAATCATAAGGCCCTTGTTCCGTCGTAACTTCTCAAGAGTCTTGCTTATGAGTGGAAGTAGGGGATAGGCATACAGGAGACCTGTTGCCCAAGAGAGGGTGAAGGCGTCCCTTGGTGGAGTTCTGTGACTGCAATGTAGGGAGCGGTTGCGAATCGATGCAAAGAGGTCTATAGTCGGATACCCCCACTTCTGGAATATGTTCCCCGCCACTGTTGGGTTCAGGGACCACTTGTGGGGATGAAATGTCCAACTGAGTTTGTCCACTAGTACATTGTCCACGCCTGCCAGGTAGGTTGCTCTCAGTAGCAAGGAATGAGAGAGAGCTGAAGCCCATATTTGTGCCACTTCCTGACACAGCAGGTAGGAGCCGGTTCCACCCTGCTTGTTGATGTACCACATCGCTACTTGATTGTCTGTTTGGATTAGGATTGCCTTGTTGGATAGGCAATCTTTGAAAGCTAGAAGGGCATATCTGATTGCCCTGAGCTCCAGAAAATGTAACTGATGTTGTGATTCTGCTGCAGACCGGGTTCCCTGGGTTTGCAAGTTGTTGACATGGGCTCCTCAACCTAGAGTGGAAGCATCTGTTGTCAGAGTTATCTGGGGTTCTGGAGCTTGGAAAGGTAACCCTCTGACCAGGCTGGACTCCTGGATCCACCATGCCAGTGAAAGACGAAGCTGCCTGTTGACATGGACAATGTTGGACATTGGCTGGTGGGTCTGAGACCACTGGGACTTTCATGTCCACTGTGTAACTCTCATGGCAAGTCGAGCCATTGGTGTAACATAAACCAAGGACGCCATGTGGCCCAACAAGATGAGAACATGACGAGCTGTTGTGGTTCGGCGAGTCTATATAGTGTGGGCAAGTATTGCGAGCGTATGAGCTCGGTCCGTGGGAAGAAAAACTTTTGCTTGGATAGTGTTGAGATTCACTCCAATGAAGGAAAAGAGTAGGGACAGAATCAAATTAGACTTTTGATAATTGACTAGAAATCCCAAGGACAGTAGAAGTCGCAAGGTGAGATGAAGGGATTGAAGAACTGCCTCCGCAGACTGGACCCTCAGTAACCAGTCATCTAGATAAGGATAGACGTGAGTGCCTGGGCCCCTTAAGTATGCTGTTACTACTGCCAGGCATTTCGTGAAGACACGAGGTGCCGATGCCAGGCCGAATGGAAGCACTCTGTACTGGAAGTGCCGGTTTCCGATGAGGAACCGGAGGCACTTTCTGTGAGATGGGGTTATTGCTATATGCATATACGCGTTTTGTAGATCTAGAGAGCAAAGCCAATCTCCCTATTGGAGAAGAGGGAGTACAGAGTCTAAAGTTACCATCCTGAACTTCTCTTTTCGAAGATGCTTGTTTAGGGCACAAAGATCTAATATTGGACGAATACCCCCCGATGTTTTTTGGTATTAGGAAATATCAGAAGTAGAAGCCCTTTCCCCTTTGTAGAGGGGGAACTTGTTAAGAACATAAGAACATAAGAAATTGCCATGCTGGGTCAGATCAAGGGTCCATCAAGCCCAGCATCCTGTTTCCAACAGAGGCCAAACCAGGCCACAAGAACCTGGCAATTACCCAAACACTAAGAAGATCCCATGCTACTGATGCAATTAATAGCAGTGGCTATTCCCTAAGTAAACTTGATTAATTGCAGTTAATGGACTTCTTCTCTAAGAACTTATCCAAACCTTTTTTGAACCCAGCTACACTAATTGCAGTAACCACATCCTCTGGCAACAAATTCCAGAGCTTTATTGTGCCTTGAGTGAAAAAGAATTTTCTCTGATTAGTCTTAAATGTGCTACTTGCTAACTTCATGGAATGCCCCCTAGTCCTCCTATTATTCGAAAGTGTAAATAACCGATTCACATCTACTCGTTCTATGGCATTGACTTGTAGGAGGGATGTTATTTCCTCTTCTAGAAGTGGAGAGTGGTCAGTGGAACTCCATCCCGGATGAGGTGGAGAGTCCGACAGTATTGAGAGGAAGTTTAGATAGTAACCTTGAGCTATGACCGACAGGATCCACTGATCCATGGTGATCGTGTGCCATGTGGTGGCGAAGTGGCAGAGATGACCGCCTACTGGTAGAGATGGCAGAGGTGGAAGTCGACAATTGCTCTTGTGGGGAGTCAAAATCCCGAAGAAGGGCCAGGTTGCGGAAGTGGCTGTGTCTTTTGAGGCCTGGCTTGGCGAGGTTGAGCCTTTTGATAGGGTCTGGTTGGACGAGACTGAGCTGGAGGAGGGTAGTACCTACGTGCTTTGAAGGTGGATCTTTTTGCCTCTCTTCTGAACAGTCATTTAGAAGAGGAGGAGAAATTTGTGTGCCCAGCAGAGAATTGTCGCAATGTCTCATTATGATCCTTGAGCTGTGCAGTCTCCTGGAACTTCTCGCCAAATAGATTATCTCCAATGCAGGGGAGGTCCGCTAACCGCTCCTGAACTTCTGGGCGCAGATCAGAGGATTTCAGTCATGCCCACCTCCTGGTACTTATCCCAGCTGCTGATACCCTGGAAGCAATGTCAAAGATGTCATAAGCGGCCCTCACCTCATGTTTGCCAGCAACAAGGCCTTTTTTGAGAATGGAGTTGAGCTGGTCCTGGAACTGGTCCAGAAGGGAATTAGAAAACTTCTGCAGCTGCTTAAATAGATTCCTGTTGTATTGCGTCCTATATAGTTGGTAGGACGCAATACGGGAAATTAGCATAGATCCATGAAAGACTCTACGACCAAAAGCATTGAGGAATTTGTGCTCCTTCCAGGGAGGCGCGGAAGAATGAGGCCTCGGTCTTCTGGCCTTCTTTTGGGCAGATTCGACCACCACTGAATGGTGGGACAGTTGAGTCTTCTGGAAGCCAGGTGCTGATTGGACTAAATAAATAGCATCAGTTTTACAGTTGACAGGTGGGACCGTACCTGGATGCTCCCAGTTGTGCTGAAGAAGGTCAAGAAGGACCTCATGAACCGGGATGGACATAACCTCCTTAGGTGCATTGACAAACTGAAGGACTTCTAGCATTTTATGTCTGGAGTCTTCTTCAGTCTGGACGGTAAAGGGTATTGTCTCTGACATCTCCTTGATAAAATTTATGAAGGAGAGGTCTTCTGGAGGGGGATCTTCGCCTTTCCTCTGGAGCAGAAGGTCCAGACGGAATATCCCCGGTGTCTTGGGAGTCAGAGGAATCATCGGACCAGGGCTGGTAGGGTTGATCCCCAGCATCCAACGGGCCTCCAGATGGCAAAAAAGGGCCTTCTCCGGCCGGAGATCAGGGCAATGAAGATATCGGAGGAGGCACCAGTGGCATCGGCGTCGGCATTGGTAAGGGTCGATGCAGAATCAGAGGTAGAGGGGGCACTGAAGAACTCGGTGACCTCGGTGGATGCCTTGGTAGAACTACTCCAGAAGGCCCTGGAATTGGATCCGGCATCGATGATCCCTCTTCCTCCGAGGAGAGATGGATGGGCATCGATGGATCGTGACGAATCGGTGTTTTCACCGGTGCCGAATGCAGAGCACCGATGAGGTCGTCCAGTCTGTCAAGTAATGGTGCAAGCATCAGTGGCATCAGTTCTGGAGACGTGATCGGAATTGGCATCGGTGACGATGGAGCAAGATGTCCATGGAGGGCCTGCACCACTGCCTCTTGAACCATCCGGTTCAATTCCTCATGGAAAGCTGGTGTTGTTAATACCAGTTCCGGAGTGGGAGGCTGGATAGGTATTGCCAGAGGGTCCACAGGTATATATGGAGTCTCAGCTGTCACTGCCACCGAAGGCGGGGAATGCCTCGGTGTACCCGGCATGGAGGAGGTTGGGGGCTCCTCGGCACGGGCCTTCTTCTTCAGTGGCTTGGTCGATGTTGAAGTCGAGGCCACTGGTGCACCTGGATCAGATGGCATGTTCTTTCGAGGCCGATATCTGTCCCAATGCTCAGCCATGCCATGCCCGGTGCTGAGGACGTAAAAGCTGAAGTCTTCGATGTCGATCGAGAGTCATCGGTGTCCGATCAATGACTAGACTTGGAAGGCGACAGCGTCGATGACGTGGAGGCCTTAGATGGCGGGAGCTGTTTTGTATAAAACAGAAAAGCCATCTTTTCTAACTGGGCCTGACGTCCCTTAGGGGTCATTTGGGCACAGTTGGTACATATGTCCACATTGTGGGTAGGGCCCAGAGTACACAAACCTGGTGAGGGTCTGTGATGGACATTGTCCTAGGACAGTTGGGGCACCTACGAAAACCCGTCGCCATCGCTACCATCGAAAATTTAGGCCGTGGCGCAGTCAGTGACCGTCGGGCCTAAAACCGGGAACCGTCGGTAACCGACCAAAAATCGAGGTAAAGCTTACCTAATGGTCGTGGGTATCGACAGTGGACAGGGGGACCCCGGATGGGGTGAGAAATTTTGCAAATTCTGAAAATAATCCCTGAGGAAAAATTCCTGTCAGGAATCTGTGAGTGAGCTCCTCGCTCCGCGTGGCTAAAGCTGAGCGGAAAAAAAGAGACTGAAGGGGGACCCCTGCTGGATGCAGGGTTGGTGGCATGCTGGGCATGCTCAGTATTGCCAAAGTTTTAGAAACTTTGACAAAAGTGTTCCGTGATTGGGCTCCATCCTGATGATGTCACCCATGTATGAGGACTACCATCCTGCTTGTTCTGTGAGAAAACGAATGTCCAGTTTTCATTTTCTTTGACTCTGCTCACTTCCAGTTCTAATTATGCTGAACAGAGAACTTAGGCAATCCCTTTAACCATATGCAAATGAAGCACAGGGGATCTACTCCTATATTCAAAACTTTCCTTTTCTCCCTATATAATGAATTTAAGTTGTATTTTCAGTGCATATTATAAAGAATGGATTTTAGTAGTTCCAAAATCTTGTATGTTGAAAATATTTGTCCCAATAAAAAATTCTCTCTATCCAATTTTATTTATTGCTTTAAACATATAGCAAAATTGCTTACCTTGTAATAAGTGTTATCCCAGGACAGCAGGATGCTAGTTCTCACATATGGGTGACGTCACTGACGGAGCCCTATCACGTAAAACTTTCTGTCAAAGTTTCTAGAAACTTTTGACTGGCACTCCGAGGCCACTGAGCATGCCCAGCTTGCTATAATTCCAAGATCCACAGGGGTCTCCCTTCAGACTCGTTTGTAGCAATGAGCTTTAGCCAAAAATAATATAATAAAATGTTTCGGACCCAACTCCGGGCGGATGAGTTTCGTGAGGACTACATCCTGCTGTCCTGGGATAACACCTATTACAAGGTAAGCAATTTTGCTTTATCCCAGGACAAGCAGGATGCTAGTCCTCACATATGGGTGATTAGCAAGCTATAGGCTGAATCAATGTGTAGTGAACCAACAGCGTACAACTTGTGCAATAGGCATAATAACTGGTGTACTTTTGGGGAGAATTGAGGCAGCCTGGAATCACAGCAGGTTGGATGTAGAAGGAGTTGGGATTAAGTTGGAAACAAGTTCTTTAAGACAGACTGTCCGTAGGCTGAATTTTGTCTTCCTTCTTTGTCTAAACAGTAATGAGCTGCCAAGGGTTGAAGAGAACTCCATGTTGCAGCTTTACATATGTCAACTATTGGCACTGAACGATAGTGTGCTACTGAGGTTGACATTGCTCTTACTGAATGCACCTTTACTCGCCCTTGGAGAGGAAGGCCTGCTTTTTCATAGCAGAACTCTATACAATCTGCAAGCCAGTTGGAGAGAGTTTGTTTGCCTACAGCGTTACCTAGTTTGTTTGGATCTAAAGAAACAAAGAGTTGGGTGGATTTCCTATGGACTGCAGTGCGATCTAAGTAATATGCAAGTGCACGTTTACAGTCCTAGGTGTGCAAAGATCTCTCCCCTTGGTGAGAGTGAGGTCTTGGGAAGAATGTGGGCAAGATTATGGATTGATTCAAATTGAATTCCGTAACTACCTTGGGAAGGAATTTTGGGTGTGTACGGAGAACTACTCGGTCATGTAGGAACTTCGTATAGGGTGAGTATGTGACAAGTGCTTGTAACGCACTAACTCTTCTAGCAAATGTAATGGCTGTGAGAAATTTAACATCGCAGGAATTCATGGGTTCAAAAGGAGAATGCATGAGTCTTGAGAGTACTACATTAAGGTCCCATTCTGTGACCGGTGGTCGTATAGGGGGCTTAAGATGAATTAAACCTCTCATAAATCTACTAACAAAGGATTGTACTGATATTGGTGCATCCCCTATTGTATGATGGTGTTACGGGCGCGTCCGCCACGCCGTTGACGGCCCGAGGGTATGGGCGCCCTCGGGTGCAATCGTAGGCGCGAGGAGCACGGCCGTCTCTTGAGCAGGTGGTGTGAGCCCTTGGGCCACGGCGAGAGCCAGGGAGGAGCCCCAGCCACACCGTGGGACGTGAGCCGGTGCTGGCATGGTGAGGCAAGCAGGAACAGAAGCAGGGGATAAGGAGCAGAGTCTGACCCTCAGCCGGACCTGCACGCCCATGGCAACCAACACTGGAAGTTGATTGATGAACGGTCCTCCGACTGTTCCTGGCCCTTTCGGACCTGCCGCTGGGTAACGGCAATGGGTGGCAGGCCGGACAGAGGACGAGGGCAGACAGAGTCCTTTACACTGAAGACATCGTAGACAAGGCTGGTGCAGAGACATCAGAGGCAAGGACTGGTGCAGAGACATCAAAGGCAAGGACTGGTGCAGAGACATCAAAGGCAAGGGCTGGAAGGAGACATGGGCACTGTCCCTCAGGGCGCCCTAGTCAGCCCACCCGTGGGACTGAGTCGCGGACCACCCCGTCCCATACGCGCCCTACTCAGCCCAGGAAGGCTGGTCGCGGACCACGCTGAGAGCGGGAGAGCACTAGGAAGACAAAGCGGAAGATTACTGCACTCCAGGCAGTCAAGGCAGGTACGCTGCACTCCAGGCAGCTCTAGGCAGGAACGCTGCGCTCCAGGCAGCTCTAGGCAGGAACATCAGGGAAAAGCAGGAACTGGATCCGGAACAGACATCAGGCAAAACAGGACAAGGAGCCATCAACACAAGCAAGACCACGGAGGACCTGGATCGAGGAGGAGGAACCGACGACTGTAGTGCTCAATCCAAAGGCCAGTTGCAAGTGAAATGAGAGTCCTTATATACTGCAGGTTGTAGGCAACTCCCTGGGAGGAGTTTGCCAGGACCGCCCCTAGCTGGCCCTATAACTGGGGTAGAGAGCTGCGGGCCGGCCCCTAGGGAGAAGGGCGTCGCCAAACAGGAAGTCCAAACACAGCCATGCAAGCCACAATCCCTCCCCTTCCTCCCTCTGTCCTCTTTTTATTAGTCCCTAGCACCCTCACTAGAGGGCGCTAGGGACTAATTCCGTAATTAGAGGGCGCTAGGGACTAATAAAATAATCCTTTTATTAGTCCCTAGCACCCTCACTAGAGGGCGCTAGAGTAATGTGTTCTTCTCCTTCCCCTTCTTTGGTTGTCCCTTTTCTCCCTTTTGCTTTAAGGGGGCGGGGCGGCCTTTGGCCGCCCCCGCCTCCCTCCCTCCCAAAATAGAGCCATGCAAGCCACAGGCAGGCCTCAGGAACAGCTAGGCCTCCCAGGCCCTGGAGCAAGTCCCGGATGATGCACAGGCGAGGCCCTGGCTTCGAAGCGGCCTCCGGAGGGAAGGTAAGATACCTCCTGTAGCGCAGCAACAGGGGGGATCGCAACATGATGGTACGCTGAGATTGCACTGAGATGTACTCTTACTGACGAGGTCTGGAGACCTGAGTCTGAAAGGTGCCATAGATAGTCTAATAAAGATGATGTGGGGCAGGAAAAGGGTCAATAGTTTTCTGTGCACACCACATGGTGAATTTTTTCCACTTAGAGCGATAGTTTTTTCATGTGGAAGTCTTACGTGAAGCTATAAGCACTTGAGAAACAGTAGTTGAAAGATTGAGTGGTTGCAAGATCAAGCTTTCAACATCCAGGCTGTTAGAGAAAGGGATTGAAGGTTGGGATGGCGCAACCTGCCCTGATCCTGAGTTATGAGAGTGGGTGCTGTGCCCAGGCGAATTGGTTCTCTGATCGAAAGATCGAGGAGTATTGGCCAATACGGAGCTATGAGTATCATGAACCCCTTGTCCTGTTGTAACTTTACTAGAGTCTTGGTTATTAGCGGTATCGTGGGATATGCGTATAGAAGGCCTGAATTCCAGGGGCGAGCAAAGGCGTCCTTGGCTAACTGGTTTCTCCGCCAGTGCAGGGAGCAGAATCTGTCCACTTTGTGATTCAGTTCGGATGCAAAGAGGTCCACTGTTGGTTGAAAAATCCTGGTCGCTACCAAGGGGTCCAGGGACCCCTCGTGAGGTTGGAATTGACGATTGAGACGGTCTGCTAGTACATTGTGAATTCCTGCCAGATGAGTGGCCCGGAGAAACATGGAATGTGTCAGGGCCCAGTCCCAAATCTGTGCTGCTTCTTGACAAAGGAGATACGAGCCTGTACCTCCCTGTTTGTTCAGGTACAACATAAAGTCTAGAGGATGTGAATGAAGAGAAGAGGCACGGGGGTGGCTTGCTTGCGGGAATGACGGCTACTACCTGGAGATTAATATCCTTATTCAATAAACATACACACAGTTAATGCAACTCCAACATTGCTCTATGCTTCAACGGCAAGAGGAAATGTGGAAAAAAGGATTTGCATCCACAAAAAAGCAGGGGAGTAGCTTGCTTGTTACGGTGGTTATTACCCCAAACCAAATAAGCCTGATACTTCACTTTCAATGCACATCCAGCATAGCTCTCTGCTTCAACGGCAGGGAGAATGAAGAAAAGATGATTTATATTCAGACAACAACCAACAAGGAATTAATTACATAGTCTGGGTAAACAAATAAGCATGGGTGTAGCTTGCTTGTTACAGCGGTTACTACCCCGAATCAATTAAGCCTGATACTTCACTTGGAATACATATCCAGCGCAGCTCACTGCTTCAACAGCAGAGGGGAATGAAGTAAAGAGGATTTATATTCAGACAACCAACAAGGATTGAATTGCACAGGCAGGGTAAACAAGCGTGGGAGTAGCTTGCTTATTACGGCGGTTACTACCCCAAACCAATTAGCTAGATACTTCACTTAGATGCAGCCCCAGCACTGCTGTCTGCATCGATGGTGGGGATGGAAGGGAATTGGATCCAAAAAGTTACAAATAAGGGCCCTGGCCTCAGCAATCAGAGTACTGTTACTCTGACCTTAGCAGTCAGTACTCTGACCTCAGCAGAGTACTGTTACTCTGACTGCTGAGGTCAGGGCCCTTATTTGTAACTTTTTGGGTCCAATTCCCTTCCACCCCCACCATCGATGCAGACAGCAGTGCTGGGGCTGCATCTAAGTGAAGTATCTAGCTAATTGGTTTGGGGTAGTAACCGCCATAATAAGCAAGTTACTCCCATGCTTGTTTACCCTGCCTGTGCAATTTAGTCCTTGTTGGTTGTCTGAATATAAATCCTCTTTACTTCATTCCCCCCTGCCGTTGAAGCAGTGAGCTGCGCTGGATATGTATTCCAAGTGAAGTATCAGGCTTAATTGATTCGGGGTAGTAACCACCGTAACAAGTGGTAATAGGTGTGAAAGCTTGCTGGGCAGACTGGATGGGCCATTTGGTCTTCTTCTGCTGTCACTTCTATGTTTCTATGTTTCTATATATATATGGCTACTGTGTTGTCTGTCTGTATCAAAACAGTTTTGTGGGAAAGGCAGTCCTTGAACGCATGCAGCGCATAACATATAGCTCGAAGCTCTAGGAAATTGATTTGAAATGTTGCTTCGAGTTTCATCCAAGTACCTTGAGTTTGGAGATTTCCTATGTGCACACCCCTCCCTAAGGTGGACGCATCGGTAGTCAAAGTTACTTGTGGAATCAGCTGTTGGAAGGGTAGGCCTGTGAGCAAGTTGTCCGTTTTCTCTCACCAGAGGAGAGAGGAACGTAGTTGTTGAGTTTTTTGAATTGGAGATGACAGTGGTTGAATGGCTTGTAGCTACTGCGCTCTCAACGTCCATTGAGTGACCCTCATGGCTAATCTGGCCATAGGAGTGACTGAACTGTGGAGGCCATGTGGCTGAGCAGAGTTAGGAACTGATGGGCTGTCGCCTGTGTCCTTGTGCGTAGAGATTTCGCTAATGAGGAGTGTCTCTGCACAGTCTTTTGGAAGGAAAGCTCTTGACTTTATGGTGTTTAATTCTGCTCCGATGAATTGTAATAGGCGAGATGGTATGAAATGGGATTTCTGGTAGTTGATTAGGAATCCCAATGAATGGAGTAATTTGATTGTGAGCTTGAGAGAGTTGATAGCTCCTTGTCTTGAGTGGCTTCTGATGAGCCAGTCGTCCAGGTAGGGAAAAACGTGTACACTTTCCTTGTGTAACTGGGCCGCTGCCACCACCAGGCACTTTGTGAACACTTGAGGTGCTGAGGCCAGTCCGAATGGTAGAACTTGGTATTGGAAATGCTGATGTCCCACCAGAAAGCGTAGATACTTACGATGAGGAGGGAATATTGGAATGTGAGCATAAGCGTCTTGAAGATCCAGAGAACAGAGCCAATCTCCCTTTTGAAGTAAAGCTAGTATGGTGCCTAGGGATACCATTCTGAACTTTTCTTTGCGCAGGAATTTGTTGAGTTTCCGGGGGTCCAATATGGGACGTAGGCCTCCTGTTTTCTTTGGAATGAGGAAATATCGGGAGTAGAATCCTCTGCCCTGCTGAGGCCGGGGAACTGGTTCCACGGCCCTGGCTCTCAGAAGGGTGGATAATTCTTTTTGTAGAAGCGTGGAATGATTCTGATTTGTCTAGAACGATCTCGGTGGAGCGTTGTTTGGAAGAGTTAGAAAGTCCAGATGGTAACCTTGAGATATGATTGAGAGTACCCATTGGTCGGTGGTGATATGCGACCAATTTTGGTGAAAAAAAGCTATTCAACCTCCTACAGGTAGAGTTGGGGTCAGATTGGTGGACAGGCTTCTGTTCTCTGGTGAGATTTCAAAACCCCGAGGCTGGACCTGTTTGGGGTGGAGGCTGGGCTCTAGGAGCTCTTGGCTGTCGGGCTTGAGCTCTTTGTACAGGTCTTGATGACCTACCACGAGGTGCTGAGGGTTAGTATCTTCGTGGTCTGTAATATGGTCTTTTTGAGTCTTTCCTGGGAGGTCTGCGTGTAGAAGATTGGGGTTCTGCTGGAACAGAGGAAAGTTGACGCAGAGTTTCTGAGTGCTCCTTGAGCTGTGATACAGCTTCACGTACCTTGTCTCCAAAGAGATTATCTCCTGTACAAGGAAGATCAGCATGCTTTTCTTGTATCTCTGATCTTAGGTCTGAGTACTTCAGCCAGACCCATCTGCGAGCACTAATGCCTATAGCAGCCATCCTGGATGAAGTTTCAAAGCTATCATATGCTGCTCTAACTTCATGTTTTCCAGCTTCCAGGCCTTTATAAATAATGTTGTTGAAAGAATCCTGGAACTGTTGTGGAAGTGAGTCAGATAGTTCTTGCAGCTGTTTCCATAGATTACGCTGGTATTGTGTCATATAAAGTTGGTATGATGCAATTCTGGAAACCAGCATTGAGCCTTGGAACATTTTTCTTCCAATGTTGTCTGAATCTATGCTCCTTTCCAGGAGGAATAGAGGAATGTGGCTTAATTCTTTTAGATTTCTTTTGGGCCGATTCTACCACCACAGAGTGGTGGGGGAGCTGAGGTTTCTGGAACCCTGGAATGTGCTGTACCAAATAGGTGGCATCAGTCCATTTGTTGACTGGTGGTATGGTACAAGGGTGTTCCCACAACCTGTGTTGGAGATCTGCAAGTACCTCATGCACTGGTATTGCAAGAACTTCTTTTGGTGGATCCACAAATTGTAAAACTTCTAAAGTTTTTTGTCTGGTATCTTCCTCCGTTTCTCACTGAAAAGGGATGGTATCAGCCATTTCTTTAACAAAGGTAGAAAAAGAGAGATCCTCTGGGGGAGATCGTCTTCTTTCTTCCGGAGGTGATGGATCAGATAGGACTTCATCCGAGGAAGTATTGGTGCCTGCATCTTCCCAGGTATCCAAGTTGGGTCGACGTGGAGGCATCGAAGGAAGATGGAAAGGTGGTATTGAGGGCATTGATGGTTTCATCGGGGGCCTCAATGGAAGTAATGGAGAAAAGGAAGGTTTGGGATGAGAAACTCCCGATGGAACTGGTGTTGGTTCAGGCATCGGTAAAGTCTTCGATGCATCCTCATCTGTGGGCCGTGGCATCTAAACATCCAGCGGCTGCACCGGTATGGCACCGATAAGAGTGCCCAATTTTGCTAGTATTGGTGCCAACAGTGACAAATCTGGCATCGGCATAGGCATCGGTGCCGGCGAAGGTGTTGGCATCAGCAATGGTATTAGTACCATTAATGGAATCGGCGTCGACGATGGAATCGGAGTCAACGATGGAATCGGCATCGAAGGAGGAATCGGTGTCGGTGCTGGCATTGAAGGTAACTCCTGGATGGCATCTCGAACCTCCTGGCGTATCTATACGTCCAGTTCCGCCCTTATAGCTGGTGAATTCAGAGTAGCTATAGGGGGTGGCAGTGAGGGTGAAACCGGCCGGACCACAGGTCCCTGTGGTGGCACGGTACCCGGCACCGATGTCGGTGGGGATCGCCTGGAGTCATGGGCCCCGAGGGCATTGATGACTCATCCATCCGAGGTTTCTTAGGAGCTGGTTCGATAGGCATCAAAGGAACTCTGGCATCGTGTCAGAATCTGGATCAAGAGGCCTTTGATGACGATGCCGATGTTTCATTTGATGCTTGCCAGTCTTTTTCTCGATGACCGATGTCGATTTGATAGACGACCGAGAAGGTGTCGGTGACGGTCAGTCACCCGCTTCGTCCGGACGACGTCAAGGTTTCAAAATCAATTTTTTAACCGCTCCAGCCAGAGACGATTGCATTGAAGTCGAAGTCAACGGCAACAATTGAAGATGGAAAAGATGCTCCATCTTTTCCATACGAGCTCGTCTGCCCTTCGGTGTCATTTCAGAGCATTTCAGGCATGTTGATACGTCGTGTTTTTCTCCTAAACATAGCACACATTCGGTAAGTGGGTCCGTTATGGACATGGTTCGATTACAATTCGGGCGTTTTTTAAACCCGGTAGCCATATTGAAAGTCCAACAGCCGTCGTGACTTTCTGACTAAAAATATTTTGAAACGGTAACGACCGGAAAATAGTTTTACTCACCGGTGGTGAAAAAAAGGGAGACCCCTGCAGTGGAATAACTTTTTCCAATGATTTTTTTAACTTTTGAAGTGTGAATATACCACACAGGGCTCCTGATCCGCGAGGCTAAAAGCAGTGTGGAAAAAACAAGACTGAAAGGAGACCCCTGTGGATCTGGGAATTATAGCATGCTGGGCATGCTCAGTGGCTTCCGAGTGCCAGTCAAAAGTTTCTAGAAACTTTGACAGAAAGTTTTCCGTGATAGGGCTCAGTCAGTGACGACACCTATGTGAGGACTAGCATCCTGCTTGTCCTGGGATAATTTATTTTAGAACAGCTAACACAGTTTCACCTTCTGCTTTTAAATAAAATGCAACTCCTTTTCTAACACTTACAAGAAGACTGTTAGTCCATTGTTATAAATTGGAAAGACTCTATTAGCAGTACTTCATATAAACGTATTTGGCTAACTTTGCAGGGATAGTCAGCACTGCAGGCACACTGCTGAATATCCCCAGCTTTCTTAGAGTTAGCCAGATAAGTTTATTCAACTAAATTTATGACTGCTCTTCAGCAGTCTGATTTTAATCACTGTTTGTCTGAGATGTCAACCTGGCTAAATATACATAAATTCAAAGTAAATCCCAATAAATCAGAGGTCTTATGGTTTTGTGGAACCAAGAATCCACATGGTTACCTGTCTCCAGTTGTGACAGGCTTTACTACTGAGTTAAAATAAGTGGTTACTGCATTGAGTATCATTTTAGATTCTTCTCTGACTTTCACCACATATCTCTTAATTCAATGATCTTTTCATTACTTACATTTTATTGGTAGACTTCAACCATTTCTGATGGTTACTGATCTTAAAACATTAACTGACATCTTAATTCTCAGTAGGCTTGATTACTGTAATGCCTTCTTTCAAAGGCTCATCTCACATTACATTTATTTCCTCCAGTTTGTTCAAAATACTGTAGCTAAGCTTATTTTTGTTAAACCAGAATTTTATTATGTAATGCCATAGCTGCAGGAGTTTCATTGGCTCCCGATATCTTCTTTTATTGATTTTCAAATTCTCTGTCCATCCTTTAGTGTTACAAAATCCTTATCAGCCAGCCCTAAATCTTTGCTCTTCTCAGCAAGAACTCCTTAGATTACCCTCTTCTAAAGAGACTATTTTTTAGCAAACACGTGACATGAGCTTTTCTTTTCTTGCTCCCTCACTTTGGAATTTGTTGCCTTTAGATTTACATCTTGAAAGGGATTATTTGAAATTTAGAAAAATACTGAAGGCTTGGCTGTTTTCCAAGGGTTTCTGTAATTAGTTAATATAATTTCTCTGATTTTTACATTTGAAATATATTTCTTTCTTATTCTGTTCTATTTATTTATAGTCCACCTGTCATTAATTTGATTGTACAGTGGGCCCTTGAGTTACGAGAGAGAGAAAAGAAAGAGAAAGAGTGAGAATGAGAGTGAGAGTGAGAGAGAGAGAGAGAGCATCTAGCCATAATGACCTCATACTAGGTAGGTATTTATTAGGGATGTGAATCGTGTCCTCGATCGTCTTAACGATCGATTTCGGCTGGGAGGGGGAGGGAATCGTATTGTTGCCGTTTGGGGGGGTAAAATATCGTGAAAAATCGTGAAAAATCAAAAAAACGTAAAATCGCAAAACCGGCACATTAAAACCCCCTAAAACCCACCCCCGACCCTTTAAATTAAATCCCCCACCCAAATGACTTAAATAACCTGCGGGTCCAGCGGCGGTCCGGAACGGCAGCGGTCCGGAACGGGCTCCTGCTACTGAATCTTGTTGTCTTCAGCCGGCGCCATTTTCCAAAATGGCGCCGAAAAATGGCGGCGGCCATAGACGAACACGATTGGACGGCAGGAGGTCCTTCCGGACCCCCGCTGGACTTTTGGCAAGTCTTGTGGGGGTCAGGAGGCCCCCCCCCAAGCTGGCCAAAAGTTCCTGGAGGTCCAGCGGGGGTCAGGGAGCGATTTCCCGCCGCGAATCGTTTTCGTACGGAAAATGGCGCCGGCAGGAGATCGACTGCAGGAGGTCGTTCAGCGAGGCGCCGGAACCCTCGCTGAACGACCTCCTGCAGTCGATCTCCTGCCGGCGCCATTTTCCGTACGAAAACGATTCGCGGCGGGAAATCGCTCCCTGACCCCCGCTGGACCTCCAGGAACTTTTGGCCAGCTTGGGGGGGGGCCTCCTGACCCCCACAAGACTTGCCAAAAGTCCAGCGGGGGTCCGGAAGGACCTCCTGCCGTCCAATCGTGTTCGTCTATGGCCGCCGCCATTTTTCGGCGCCATTTTGGAAAATGGCGCCGGCTGAAGACAACAAGATTCAGTAGCAGGAGCCCGTTCCGGACCGCTGCCGTTCCGGACCGCCGCTGGACCTGCAGGTTATTTAAGTCATTGGGTGGGGGATTTAATTTAAAGGGTCGGGGGTGGGTTTTAGGGGGTTTTAGTGTGCCGGCTCACGATTCTAACGATTTATAACGATAAATAGTTAGAATCTCTATTGTATTGTGTTCCATAACGGTTTAAGACGATATTAAAATTATCGGACGATAATTTTAATCGTCCTAAAACGATTCACATCCCTAGTATTTATACCCCTATATGAGGCCCACCTAGTTACTTGAGGTGAGGTGTAGATATTAGTGTAGGGGTTAGGGGCCACTTTGACATGCAGAGTGTGACATACGAACAGAACAGTGCACTCTTGTGAAGATTTGATGACCTTTGGAGTGAGAAAACTCACCCAGAGATGAGATTTCTGCAATGTACTCTCAACCTAGCTTGATGTTACCCAGGTACAGAGTTCATATGCAGATATCATAAAGGAACTGGTGGGGGAGGGGAAATTGTTGTTTCTGGTAGGCTAGGCACATTTTATAACTTTTTGGTGAGTACACTAGGAAATTATTGGTGTTTCTGGTAATTACAGACATTATACAACCATTTTTTATTATAGAAATGGTTAGGTAAGGGGTGCTTTTGGGAGGTTTGGAATGCATTATGGATATTTCTATTATTTCCTATAGAAAGAATAGTCTTGACTTACAACCAACTTGAGTTACAACCAGCCTTCTGGAACCAATTGAGTTTGTAAGTTAAGGGATCACTGTACCTGCATTGTTATTTATTAATCTGTTTTATTAGTCTTGTGTTGTCTTTATATTTTATTTTTAATTTCTTATTTATCTTATGTTAACTCTATCACATTTTATTATAAAGTATTTTATGATGAAATGTTATTGTACATTGCATTGATTTTTTTTTTTTTATAAGAAATGCAATTAATCAAATTAATAAACTAAACTCTGTTGGCTAGATAATGTTGAAAATTGGCATTTATCCAGCTAATTTATCTGGAGAGCTGATTCTGCCCTGGAACACCTCTGAGTTAGCCGGATAACTTTTTAGCAAGATATCAAAGCACAGCAGTATTTTCAAATCCCATTTATGTAGCTAAGTCTGAACTTAGCTGAACAAATAACACTGATTTTCAACCTCAATTATTATCAGCTATTTCTGATGTGATCCTGTAATATATAAAACATTGAAAGACATATGTCACATCATTTTTTTTTAATTTTAACATTTTTCAATAATTCAAAACATATTACGTTTCAGCAAATGAGCATAAATATTTCCATTATTTCTTAATGCAACCTTTTACATCATCCATCTTTCAAATAGAACTGAAAATAAGCAAATTCAGAAATTATTTTAAAATAGAAACAGAAATATAATATTACTACTTGCTCATGGTACTTATATACTATACAGAGGAGATCCCTTCTACATTAGAGCAATATTCACAGACATTTTTAACCAAAAAAAAAATCTGAGAGTAAGGCAGTTATTATATTTAAATCGCTGATTTAACCTGGATCAAGAGTCCACTGATGTGACTGTATAAAATTGTCGAGCTGATCCGGTTCGTAAAAAACATATCTATTCCCGGCCACTTTCATAATACATTTACATGGAAATCTCAGAATGATCTGAGCTTCATGACTTCTAACTTGTGGCAACAATGACAAAAACTTTTTTCTTTTCCTTTGGGTTTCCTTAGAAACATCTGGGTACATCCATATCTTCTGATTTAAATATAGAACAGACCGATTTCGTAGGAATTTCTTCATAATAATCTCTCTATCTGTAGATATTGAGAATTTTACCAATAAAGTGCCTCTTCCTTCTATTTGCTGTTGTTGTGTGGTTTCTAAAAACTCAGTAATATTTAGCACATTTTCTCCAGTTTCCATTTGATTCCCAGATGCTTCTTTAAGATCTGTCACAAAATAAGCTTTATTTATATTTGGTTGTTCTTCAAAGGGATCTTAAGAACATCTTTCAAATAGCTTTTGAATTGTTCCTTTGGAGATATCAGATTGCACTTAGGAAAATTCAATACTCTAATATTGGTATTTCTCAAATCATTTTCAATTATCTCTAGCCTCCTGTTAATAACAGTTTCAGTTTTTATCAATGTATTTTGCACTGTCTCAATTTTATTTATTTTCTCCTCTAATAGAGTTATTTTCTTCTCTTGTCCTTCCACCGACATTTTTAGGTTACCAAAGGATTCTTGCATTGTTTTCATAGATCCTGAGATAGTCATTAAGGAATTTTGAAGTGTAGCTATAGCAAGCCAGAGAGCTTCCAAAGTTATACTCTCTGGCTTTTCTAGCGGTTTCAATTCCGGGAAAGGAATTGTTTGAATCACAATATTTAAATTTTCCTCAGCTGTGGAGGTTTCCAGGGCCATTCCCTCTCCTCCTACGGCTCCAAGGCTTTCGGAAGGTTCCCTTCCCCCCTCGGGGGTTGACGCCATTAGTCCACCCTCCATAGCCGATGTTATGATCTCCCCTGCAGGGCACCCCTCGGGTGAACTCACCCCATTCAACGTCTCCCGTTGTTGAGGCGTTTCTGTGCTCGCAGACTGTGTCCATGTGGGAGGGGGGGAGGGGTCAGCGGGGCTCCAGGGCTTAGCGTTGTTTCAGCCGCATGCGACAGCGTTTGCTCACCGGATGTCGCTAGCGCGGGCCTCTCTGGATTTACTGCCGGGGAATAGAACTCCGAAATAGAAGTTTGCTGCAATGTCGGATTGGTGACACTCGAGGAAGTCACTCTAATCCGCGCTTTCCTCTTAGTATGTGGCATTTCTGCCAATTTCCCGAAGGAGAGGTAATATTTATTCAGCAAACTCTCAGGAGCTCCAGACGCCACGTCCTCTCAGGTAGGCACCATCTTGGGACCTCACTCGGGCCATCGGCTGCCAGTAATCAAAATGGCGCCGACAGCCTTTGCCCTTACTATGTCACAGGGGCTACTGGTGCCATTGGTCAGCCCCTGTCACATGGTAGGAGAACAAGAATGCGCCGGCCATCCAGTGCTCCTGCCATGTGACAGGATCCAGCCAATGGCACAGATACCCTGTCACATGGTAAGGGCAAAGGGCCATCGGCGCCATTTTGATTAGTGGCAGCCGACGGCCCTGGAGTGGGAGATCGCTCCAGGGCCCCCCACTGGACCACCAGGTACCTGTAAAAAGTTTTTTGGGGGGGGGGTTAGGAGGATGGGGGAAGCTAAGGGATTAGTTTTAAAGGGTCGGGGTGGGTTTTTTGTTTATCGGCTCGGGCGCAGCAGATAAACAAAACTGCGATCGGGCCCGATGAAAAAAACCTCACATGTGAATCGGAACCGGAATCCGAACCGATTCCGATTCACATCTCTATACAGCAGTCTTCAACTGACCTGTGCCTTGAACCTTCTGTGTGTGTAGCTGCTGAAATGCTGCAGTAAGTCTCTCCAAGCCGTCTTGCTGCTCCACAATGCGCTGGGCCAGGCCCGGTATGGCCTGCAAGGCAGTGAGTTGTGCCAGATCCATGGACTTAGCAATCTGTTATTATTTATGAGAGTTGTGGGTGAATCCTTGGGCCGGTGGCAGATGACCACACCCCCGGGGGAAGATCCCGAGAGGGACCACCGGTCAGGCTCAGAGTTAGGAGACAGACACACACTAGTTCCTTTATTAGACAGTAGTAGTGAGCTGGAATGCCTGGCTGGGCTGTAGTCTCTCAGATACTGGAACAGCAATCCCTGGAGGCTGAGCTGTAGAGAAAGCAAGGGTTCCTTACCTGTAACAGGTGTTCTCACAGGACAGCAGGATGTTAGTCCTCACATATGGTGTCAGGAGAAGAGTAACAAACTCCTAGCACGGCAGGATATTCTGCAGGTTCCCGCTAAGCAGTGGTCCAAAGATACCAAGGGGAAACAGCAGGGGGCGTGGAGACACCCGGTATGGACTACAGTTCCCAGAATCCCAGAGCGGCAGGGGAAGGCTCCTAACCAAAAGGAGGCTGAGGTGAAAGCCGAGGGTAATCTGGAGGAATTAGAGGCAGCTGAGAGCATGCTGTGGGAAGCCGAGGGTGTGTCCAGGAGTGAGGAAGAAAGCTCAGAGAGCAGTAGCATGGAGAGTGAGGAGGAGATGGACTGGGAGCTGCCTTCTGAGGATTCATCTGGGTCTGACATGGAGACGGAGTGAGTGTGTCATGCAGCGGTGGTGTTACCTGGTTTCACTACACACTTATACGGAGGACATGGTTGATTACCTCAAGAGATAGAGGTGAGACAGGACGGGGAGCACAACTGTAGGGGAGAAGGGGTGAGTTGATGCTGGATCCCCACGCTGGGTAGTCAGTGCAAGGTTAGAAGCCTGACTACAGACATTTCGGTTTCAGTGCAGAGGCAATAGTGAATTGCAATTTCTGCACAATCTTAGGAAAGAAAAAAAGACCTGGATTTTGGATAAACTATTATATGTTTGTTTGTGAATCCTTCCTCAGTGGAGGAGGGGGAAGAACTGATAATTGCATCTCGGTGAGAGCTCAGGAAAAATACCTGACTGGAGGAGGGCCAGTCAGAGACAGACTGGGAAACCTCATTCAAAAGGTTGACTCCTAAACTGTTTTAAAGAATTGCCAGAACGTCTGAATTTGCAGCAGAGCCCAGCCGTTTCAGCCTTGCTGCGATGCCTAGAGGGATGACAGCCCTGTGAGAGAAGGAACTACATCTCGCTGGTGAGAACTCCAGAGGTGCCCGCGACAATGGGTGACATCACAGGATGGAGCCCTGTACGGAAAACGTTTCTGTCAAAGTTTCTACAAAGCTTTGACTGACACTGGCACACTAAGTGCACTGAGCATTCTCAGCCTGCAATTATCCCTGTGAGCCACAGGTGTCTCCCTCAGTCTCGTCTTATAGCTAAAAGCGCAAGCGAAAATAAAATAAAAGTAAAAACGTATACAGACCCAACTCCACGGGGTGGCGGGTGGGTTTCGTGAGGACTAACATCCTGCTGTCCTATGAGAACACCTGTTACAGGTAAGCAACAATTGCTTTCTCTCAGGACAAGCAGGATGGTAGTCCTCACATATGGGTGAGTACTGAGCTGAGGATGCCCAAGAGTGCACCAAATGCACCCAAGACGCGCGAAAGGCGCAATGACAGGGGTGGAATTTGGAACGGAGGGCATCCTGAAACCCTTAACGAGTTGGTGGAAGGATGCTGGGTAGTTAAACCGAAAAGAATAAGAGCAGACAGACTGGCCAAACATGGAGCATGCCGGCTAGTCGTATCTAAGCAATAATGGGCTGCGAAGGTATGGAGAGCACTCCAGGTTGCAGCCTGATAAATATGTACAAGCAGCAGCGACCGAGGGGAAGCTATTAAGGCTGGGACGGATGTAATAGAGTGTGGATACACACAGTGTTGTAGTGAAATGCCTGCTTGTCGGTAGGTAAAGAGATACAGACCGTCAATTAGGAGGAATAGATCTGTTTGCCCACTGGAACTCACCGCTTGTCTCTTGCCACAGAAGGAAAGAGTTAGTTGGAATTCCTATGGAATGTGGTGTGATCTAGATAGAATGCAAGTGCACTATTACTGTCCAAGAAATGGAAAAACCCTCTCGCTTTGGTGAGAGAGAGGTGGTGAGAGAGTATATTCTGAGTAAGGTGAGATGCAACGTCTATCTTAAAAAAGATATGAAGTTGAATACGTAAAACCTCGGTCACGGAGGAACGCAGGGTCGGATGAGTATGTAACAAGATGTGTAACTCACTGACCCTGTTGGCAGAAATGACAATTATGAGGGAAAGAATTTCCCATGTCAAACTGTGAAATGAGAGGAATGGAAAGGCTCAAACGGAGAACGTATGAGACTTATAAGGATAAGAAATAGGTTCCATTCCATGACTATTTATTTATTTATTTATTTAATTTCTTTTACTATACCGATGCTCAAGACTAGGTCTTATCGTACCGGTTTACAATGTAACTGAGGAGAAACCAATTAACATCAAGGTAGAAAGTAAAGTTACATTAAACAGGGAGCGTAAAACCTGGGCAATGGAAGACAGTACAGAATTTAAACTAAGAAACAATTAGAGAGAGATAAATATATAATCAACAAAAACTATAAGATACGTAAACATAGATTTATCCTAGGCAGTTATTAGCATGGTATGTCCAGTGGGAGAAGGAAAGGGTGAGGTTGGGTGGGGGGGAAGGGGAGAGGGAAAAGAGGGGGTAGGGATTAGGGAGGGGTGGGAGAATGAGAGTCAGTGATGGTTGAGGAGATCCTTCAGCGGTAGGCTTCTGCGAACAGCCATGAAAATAGAGGCGGCTTGATCAGTGGATAATCCATGGTAAGCTGACTCAGAAGGGGTTTACCGTTAATCGGGTATCCCCACTCCCAAACTATACACCAATTGGAACAGAGGTGTACCTATGTGGAAGATGTCTGGGGAGCAGAATCCGAGGGAGCAAGAGAAAAGAGTGGTGTAGAAAAAGGAAAAGGGAAATACCCTTTTGTAAGCGTCATGTGGTAAATCATGCCATTTTGAATGGCAGGATTTATGTGTGGAAGGTTTTGTGATGCTACCAGTACCTGAGAACATCAGTGAGTCTACTATTTGAGACTGACTTGTGAGAAGGCAAATTGGTTACTGGTGTGATAGATTGAGAAGTATGGGAAGCATACTGGTCTCGGCCAGGACGTGGGTCTGAGGAACAATGAACCCCGTCCCATTCAACATTAGAAGAGTGCTGGCTATGAGAGGCAGCAGAAGAGACACATTTAAGAGGCCCTTGATGGAAGAAAGACATCTATGGGAACGCATTGGAAATATGTGTAGGGAGTAGAATCTGTGCACCGTATGATTCAATTCAGACGCAGAGGGCAAGTTCGGTTGACCTCAGCATTAGAAGATTTTTCCCACTACACATGTAGTCCGAGACCATGCGAGAGGATGGAAACCTACATGGAGAAGGTCTGCTAGTGCGTTCAGTAAATCTCTTAGATAAGTGGCCCGAGGATACATGGAGTGAGCAAGGGCCAAGGGTAGAGCTGCGCAGCTTCCTTGCAGAGCAGCGAAGAGGTTGTGCGTGCTTGTGTGTTGGAAAGCACACTGTGCCTATGCTGTTTGTCTGTATGCACAAAGATTTGTTGCAGAGGTAGTACTGGAAGGCATAAGGGCTATAACGCATGGCTACAAGCTCCAGGAAGTTTATGTGAAACTGTGCCTGGAGTGGAGTAGACGCATATTGGGTTGAGAAGCGTTTAGGTCAAACTTTACAACCCTGAGTAAATGCGAGCATGAGCAGAATCAGACTAGGTTTTGGTTCCAGACCTGCAATATGGATGAGGGACGAAAGCGGTTGAACAGCTTAGACCCACTGATAATGGAATTTCACTGAATCTAACCCATAGCAGTTTTGGATCTACGAGGAAAGTGCATAGTGAAAAAAAACCCATGGCCCGACAATGAAGACTTGAGGGGCTGAGGTTATGTAAAATGCATGCAGGGACATGTAAGAATTTATTAGAATTTATTAGAATGCTGGACAGGAAGGTCATTATGACTGTGGTGTC